>NC_136977.1:30302949-30337949 GCF_032717465.1 Coenobita brevimanus
ATAAAATAGTTTCTCGGTAATTACAATAGAATATGAAATACGTCCTCAGATTTATGGGGTAAATTATAATAATTCCTTATTATGGATTTAATTATCTGATCAAATTATAATCACAACGCCTCGGTAGCGCAGTTGGCAGCGCATGAGAATAATCTCAAGGTCGTGAGTTCGACTCTCACCCGACGGCATTACCTTTTTAATCACTTCAGCCCCACCACGTATTTTTATATTATAGACTTAACATCTAAAGACAGTTTTCTTCAGTTGACTACAGCCTTTGGTGAAAAAGTTGATGAAGGCAGTACTCAAGCCTGAGAATTTGAAAAGGCTCTTCTGGAAACTAGGAAACAATTGAAAACGCTGGGTTGTAACCGTATAACGATGAGATTCCTAACCTCCTATGACTTAGACCCATGACCAGTTTATCGGGAAAAGTTTGTGATCCGTAACTGCTGACATTATCATCATTTATCTCATCATCATACATAGGTTATCATACATTATGATGAAATGTTTGCCGGACAATAATACGTTCTGGTTACTAGCATACCTTAATAGATATCTGACGTAAAAATACAAAATAATAGCCAAATATGCAGGAACTCTTTCCGTACTATGCATTTCGTTGCCTTGATGCTACACTGTACACAATACACACAGCACAGTATATATTTAAGGCCTCCCATTATTGGTGGAAACGACCCTATGCTTGCTTAGTTTACTGCCGTCTGTGTCTTCTCTCTCTTCCGAGCACATGCCAAATTGGATTTCATTCCTTCACCCATACACGTCAAATGTGGCACACGTGTGACTGGAATGATTACTTTGGAACACCTTTCTCATTATTTATTTATTAATTGAATTGTAAAAAATTTCTAGAGTCGAACCTAACGAACACACATAATCATAAAATTCTTAAATAATTTGGTAACCAATATGGAGATTTTACCTGATTTTTCCAAAGTAGTCAAAATGTCCTTAATACATTTTGTTTAGACCATCCTACATTCCCAGGGTAATACTGAAACGCGCGCGCGCACACACACACACACACACACACACACACACACACACACACACACACACACATACGATTATAGCTGGTATATCCAACTAAAGCAACCACAATTTATATATAGTATTTATAAAAATGTCTGTCAGGGAGGTTAGGCTCGACAGACCGTTGCTTGTTATGTAATGTTCAAATGTATAGCCTACATGGATGTATGACTATAAAGCAATAAACATTTACTTACTTACTTACTTACACACACAGACACACACAAATTTTATTAATTCACTTACTCATAGTACTGTGGTTTATAAACGACTACGGGTGGCAACCACAGACTGACGATCTAAGGAAAAATTTCAAATCATCTTGATCCACATATCGATAGTACTATGGTTGATTTATGTCTTAGCTTGCTACCCAGACTGTTACAATCTGAGGAATAATTGTCACTGTCGAGCATTTGAAGCTTTTAATCGGAATTAGAACTCCTTGATGACGAATATACTTATGAATGGATACATGAGTCCGTTAAAACATGAAAATGAAAACTGAATCAGTCGTTCAGACCCGAGAACCTTCACTGTGGCCACTTTTTCAACACAACGAATGTTTGGAGAGTTACCGGACATCACAGCCCACCTACCTGATAGAGCTTCGCGACTAGATTTTGGGTCATGACCCAAGTATTAAGAAGTACTTAAATAGACTATGGTGTGATGTGGAGACAACTATATTACCCATGTAAAGTGAGTGGAGAGTCGCTAATGCAGTGTTGGTCGAACAAGCAAACCTTCAAACGTGTCCCAGCGCTTTGCTGTTGCAGGATGCTCTTTGCTATAGTAGAACATCAGTGTGTTTCATGGGATGGCGGTAGAGGCGGTGTAATGCGTGCAGTTTATGGGTAGGATTGACCACAGACAGCATTAAATAAACAAAACCTTCGGTAACTAAAATGCAATTTTCATTTTCACAACCATCATACAATTCATACATCCTTGGGAGGAACTCCGTTTCCTATGATAACTAGTTTTGTATAAGTTTCAATGCCGTAAGGGTATTTCATTGAACGAAGAAAAAACGCACGATAATGAAGGAGATATAGTAGTCATGGCATCCTAATTAAAGACACAACAATCTCGCCCTGCTCGTAGTCACTAAAACATAAAAGATTAGATACTTGTGATGCACTTCATTCATTGGACATGATAAAACACGGTATTACTTATCAGATATTATATCATAGATACTCTCATTCACTATGGCACAATGTCACTTGGTATGGGGACTTATTATCACCTTTTACAAAGAGGGTTAAACCATCGGAATGACCAGTGAATAAAAGTCCAATTGCTTTGAATAAAATGGAAGCGCTGATTGCAAGAGAAACACGGCAGTCCCATGAAAGCATGTTAACCAGTGCATGCTTGTCCGACGTATATAATGTTATTTTTTTTCCTCCTTAGTACTTCCCAATAATTTTTTGAAACACTGTACATGGTTGACTTATCAGTTCATCCCTCCATACCTCTTGCACGGTAAGAAAAATGTGCATGCAGCTGCAGTTAAACCAAATTGCATAATCGGGCTGAACAGGTTATTTGTAATGATTGCTAAAACTTCCAGTAATGTCTTCTAATCAGAATAAAATAGTTTTTCGGTAATTACAATAGAATATGAAATACGTCCTCAGATTTATGGGGTAAATTATAATAATTCCTTATTATGGATTTAATTATCTGATCAAATTATAATCACAACGCCTCGGTAGCGCAGTTGGCAGCGCATGAGAATAATCTCAAGGTCGTGAGTTCGACTCTCACCCGACGGCATTACCTTTTTAATCACTTCAGCCCCACCACGTATTTTTATATTATAGACTTAACATCTAAAGACAGTTTTCTTCACTTGACTACAGCCGCTGGTGAAGAAGTTGATGAAGGCAGTACTCAAGCCTGAGAATTTGAAAAGGCTCTTCTGGAAACTAGGAAACAATTGAAAACGCTGGGTAGTAACCGTATAACGATGAGATTCCTAACCTCCTATAACATAGACCCATGACCAGTTTATGAGGAAAAGTTTGTGATCCATAACTGCTGACATTATCATCATTTATCTCATCATGATACGTAGGTTATCATACATTATGAGGAAATGTTTGCCGGACAATAATACGTTCTGGTTACTGGCATACCTTAATAGATATCTGAGGTAAAAATACAAAATAATAGCCTAATATGCAGGAACTCTTTCCGTACTATGAATTCCTTGGCTTGATGCTACACTGTACACAATACACACAGCACAGTATATATTTAAGGCCTCCCATTATTGGTGGAAACGACCCTATGCTTGCTTAGTTTAGTGCCGTCTGTGTCTTCTCTCTCTTCCGAGCACATGCCAAATTGGATTTCATTCCTTCACCCATACACGTCAAATGTGGCACACGTGTGACTGGAATGATTACTTTGGAACACCTTTCTCATTATTTATTTATTAATTGAATTGTAAAAAATTTCTAGAGTCGAACCTAACGAACACACATAATCATAAAATTCTTAAATAATTTGGTAACCAATATGGAGATTTTACCTGATTTTTCCAAAGTAGTCAAAATGTCCTTAATACATTTTGTTTAGACCATCCTACATTCCCAGGGTAATACTGAAACGCGCGCGCACACACACACACACACACACACACACACACACACACACACACACACACACACACACACACACACACACACACACATACGATTATAGCTGGTATATCCAACTAAAGCAACCACAATTTATATAGAGTATTTATAAAAATGTATGTCAGGGAGGTTAGGGTCGACAGACCGTTGCTTGTTATGTAATGTTCAAATGTATAGCCTACATGGATGTATGACTATAAATCTATAAACATTTACTTACTTACACACACAAACACACACACACAAATTTTATTAATTCACTTACTCATAGTACTGTGGTTTATAAACGACTACGTGTGGCAACCACAGACTGACGATCTAAGGAAAAATTTCAAATCATCTTGATCCACATATCGATAGTACTATGGTTTTTTTTTTATGTCTTAGCTTGCTACCCAGACTGTTACAATCTGAGGAATAATTGTCACTGTCGAGCATTTGAAGCTTTTAATCGGAATTAGAACTCCTTGATGACGAATATACTTATGAATGGATACATGAGTCCGTTAAAACATGAAAATGAAAACTGAATCAGTCGTTCAGACCCGAGAACCTTCACTGTGGCCACTTTTTTCAACACAACGAATGTTTGGAGAGTTACCGGACATCACAGCCCACCTACCTGATAGAGCTTCGCGACTAGATTTTGGGTCATGACCCAAGTATTAAGAAGTACTTAAATAGACTATGGTGTGATGTGGAGACAACTATATTACCCATGTAAAGTGAGTGGAGAGTCGCTAATGCAGTGTTGGTCGAACAAGCAAACCTTCAAACGTGTCCCAGCGCTTTGCTGTTGCAGGATGCTCTTTGCTATAGTAGAACATCAGTGTGTTTCATGGGATGGCGGTAGAGGCGGTGTAATGCGTGCAGTTTATGGGTAGGATTGACCACAGACAGCATTAAATAAACAAAACCTTCGGTAACTAAAATGCAATTTTCATTTTCACAACCATCATACAATTCATACATCCTTGGGAGGAACTCCGTTTCCTATGATAACTAGTTTTGTATAAGTTTCAATGCCGTAAAGGTATTTCATTGAACGAAGAAAAAACGCACGATAATGAAGGAGATATGGTAGTCATGGCATCCTAATTAAAGACACAACAATCTCGCCCTGCTCGTAGTCACTAAAACATAAAAGATTAGATACTTGTGATGCACTTCATTCATTGGACATGATAAAACACGGTATTACTTATCAGATATTATATCATAGATACTCTCATTCACTATGGCACAATGTCACTTGGTATGGGGACTTATTATCACCTTTTACAAAGAGGGTTAAACCATCGGAATGACCAGTGAATAAAAGTCCAATTGCTTTGAATAAAATGGAAGCGCTGATTGCAAGAGAAACACGGCAGTCCCATGAAAGCATGTTAACCAGTGCATGCTTGTCCGACGTATATAATGTTATTTTTTTTCCTCCTTAGTACTTCCCAATAATTTTTTGAAACACTGTACATGGTTGACTTATCAGTTCATCCCTCCATACCTCTTGCACGGTAAGAAAAATGTGCATGCAGCTGCAGTTAAACCAAATTGCATAATCGGGCTGAACAGGTTATTTGTAATGATTGCTAAAACTTCCAGTAATGTCTTCTAATCAGAATAAAATAGTTTTTCGGTAATTACAATAGAATATGAAATACGTCCTCAGATTTATGGGGTAAATTATAATAATTCCTTATTATGGATTTAATTATCTGATCAAATTATAATCACAACGCCTCGGTAGCGCAGTTGGCAGCGCATGAGAATAATCTCAAGGTCGTGAGTTCGACTCTCACCCGACGGCATTACCTTTTTAATCACTTCAGCCCCACCACGTATTTTTATATTATAGACTTAACATCTAAAGACAGTTTTCTTCACTTGACTACAGCCGCTGGTGAAGAAGTTGATGAAGGCAGTACTCAAGCCTGAGAATTTGAAAAGGCTCTTCTGGAAACTAGGAAACAATTGAAAACGCTGGGTTGTAACCGTATAACGATGAGATTCCTAACCTCCTATGACTTAGACCCCTGACCAGTTTATGGGGAAAAGTTTGTGATCCATAACTGCTGACATTATCATCATTTATCTCATCATCATACATAGGTTATCATACATTATGATGAAATGTTTGCCGGACAATAATACGTTCTGGTTACTAGCATACCTTAATAGATATCTGAGGTAAAAATACAAAATAATAGCCTAATATGCAGGAACTCTTTCCGTACTATGAATTCGTTGCCTTGATGCTACACTGTACACAATACACACAGCACAGTATATATTTAAGGCCTCCCATTATTGGTGGAAACGACCCTATGCTTGCTTAGTTTACTGCCGTCTGTGTCTTCTCTCTCTTCCGAGCACATGCCAAATTGGATTTCATTCCTTCACCCATACACGTCAAATGTGGCACACGTGTGACTGGAATGATTACTTTGGAACACCTTTCTCATTATTTATTTATTAATTGAATTGTAAAAAATTTCTAGAGTCGAACCTAACGAACACACATAATCATAAAATTCTTAAATAATTTGGTAACCAATATGGAGATTTTACCTGATTTTTCCAAAGTAGTCAAAATGTCCTTAATACATTTTGTTTAGACCATCCTACATTCCCAGGGTAATACTGAAACGCGCGCGCGCGCACACACACACACACACACACACACACACACACACACACACACACACACACACAGACACACAGACATACGATTATAGCTGGTATATCCAACTAAATCAACCACAATTTATATATAGTATTTATAAAAATGTCTGTCAGGGAGGTTAGGCTCGACAGACCGTTGCTTGTTATGTAATGTTCAAATGTATAGCCTACATGGATGTATGACTATAAATCTATAAACATTTACTTACTTACACACACACACACACGCACAATCTTTATTAATTCACTTACTCATAGTACTGTGGTTTATAAACGACTACGGGTGGCAACCACAGACTGACGATCTAAGGAAAAATTTCAAATCATCTTGATCCACTTATCGATAGTACTATGGTTTATTTATGTCTTAGCTTGCTACCCAGACTGTTACAATCTGAGGAATAATTGTCACTGTCGAGCATTTGAAGCTTTTAATCGGAATTAGAACTCCTTGATGACGAATATACTTATGAATGGATACATGAGTCCGTTAAAACATGAAAATGAAAACTGAATCAGTCGTTCAGACCCGAGAACCTTCACTGTGGCCACTTTTTCAACACAACGAATGTTTGGAGAGTTACCGGACATCACAGCCCACCTACCTGATAGAGCTTCGCGACTAGATTTTGGGTCATGACCCAAGTATTAAGAAGTACTTAAATAGACTATGGTGTGATGTGGAGACAACTATATTACCCATGTAAAGTGAGTGGAGAGTCGCTAATGCAGTGTTGGTCGAACAAGCAAACCTTCAAACGTGTCCCAGCGCCTTGCTGTTGCAGGATGCTCTTTGCTATAGTAGAACATCAGTGTGTTTCATGGCATGGCGGTAGAGGCGGTGTAATGCGTGCAGTTTATGGGTAGGATTGACCACAGACAGCATTAAATAAACAAAACCTTCGGTAACTATAATGCAATTTTTATTTTCACAACCATCATACAATTCATACATCCTTGGGAGGAACTCCGTTTCCTATGATAAGTAGTTTTGTATAAGTTTCAATGCCGTAAGGGTATTTCATTGAACGAAGAAAAAACGCACGATAATGAAGGAGATATAGTAGTCATGGCATCCTAATTAAAGACACAACAATCTCGCCCTGCTCGTAGTCACTAAAACATAAAAGATTAGATACTTGTGATGCACTTCATTTATTGGACATGATAAAACACGGTATTACTTATCAGATGTTATATCATAGATACTTTCATTCACTATGGCACAATGTCACTTGGTATGGGGACTTATTATCACCTTTTACAAAGAGGGTTAAACCATCGGAATGACCAGTGAATAAAAGTCCAATTACTTTGAATAAAATGGAAGCGCTGATTCCAAGAGAAACACGGCAGTCCCATGAAAGCATGTTAACCAGTGCATTCTTGTCCGACTTATATAATGTTATTTTTTTTCCTCCTTAGTACTTCCCAATAATTTTTTGAAACACTGTACATGGTTGACTTATCAGTTCATCCCTCCATACCTCTTGCACGGTAAGAAAAATGTGCATGCAGCTGCAGTTAAACCAAATTGCATAATCGGGCTGAACAGGTTATTTGTAATGATTGCTAAAACTTCCAGTAATGTCTTCTAATCAGAATAAAATAGTTTTTCGGTAATTACAATAGAATATGAAATACGTCCTCAGATTTATGGGGTAAATTATAATAATTCCTTATTATGGATTTAATTATCTGATCAAATTATAATCACAACGCCTCGGTAGCGCAGTTGGCAGCGCATGAGAATAATCTCAAGGTCGTGAGTTCGACTCTCACCCGACGGCATTACTTTTTAATCACTTCAGCTCCACCACGTATTTTTATATTATAGACTTAACATCTAAAGACAGTTTTCTTCAGTTGACTACAGCCGTTGGTGAAGAAGTTGATGAAGGCAGTACTCAAGCCTGAGAATTTGAAAAGGCTCTTCTGGAAACTAGGAAACAATTGAAAACGCTGCGTTGTAACCGTATAACGATGAGATTCCTAACTTCCTATGACTTAGATCCCTGACCAGTTCATGGGAAAAAGTTTGTGATCCATAACTGCTGACATTATCATCATTTATCTCATCATCATACAAAGGTTGTCATATATTATGATGAAATGTTTGCCGGACAATAATACGTTCTGGTTACTAGCATACCTTAATAGATATCTGAGGTAAAAATAAAAAATAATAGCCTAATATGCAGGAACTCTTTCCGTACTATGGATTTCGTTGCTTTGATGCTACACTGTACACAATACACACAGCACAGTATATATTTAAGACCTCCCATTATTGGTGGAAACGACCCTATGCTTGCTTAGTTTACTGCCGTCTGTGTCTTCTCTCTCTTCCGAGCACATGCCAAATTGGATTTCATTCCTTCACCCATACACGTCAAATGTGGCACACGTGTGACTGGAATGATTACTTTGGAACACCTTTCTCATTATTTATTTATTAATTGAATTGTAAAAAATTTCCAGAGTCGAACCTAACGAACACACATAATCATAAAATTCTTAAATAATTTGGTAACCAATATGGAGATTTTATCTGATTTTTCCAAAGTAGTCAAAATGTCCTAAATACATTTTCTTTAGACCATCCTACATTCCCAGGGTAATACTGAAACGCGCGCGCGCGCACACACACACACACACACACACACACACACACACACACACACACACACACACACACACACACACACACACACACACACATACGATTATAGCTGGTATATCCAACTAAAGCAACCACAATTTATATATAGAATTTATAAAAATGTCTGTCAGGGAGGTTAGGCTCGACAGACCGTTGCTTGTTATGTAATGTTCAAATGTATAGCCTACATGGATGTATGACTATAAAGCAATAAACATTTACTTACTTACTTACTTACACACACAGACACACACAAATTTTATTAATTCACTTACTCATAGTACTGTGGTTTATAAACGACTACGGGTGGCAACCACAGACTGACGATCTAAGGAAAAATTTCAAATCATCTTGATCCACATATCGATAGTACTATGGTTGATTTATGTCTTAGCTTGCTACCCAGACTGTTACAATCTGAGGAATAATTGTCACTGTCGAGCATTTGAAGCTTTTAATCGGAATTAGAACTCCTTGATGACGAATATACTTATGAATGGATACATGAGTCCGTTAAAACATGAAAATGAAAACTGAATCAGTCGTTCAGACCCGAGAACCTTCACTGTGGCCACTTTTTCAACACAACGAATGTTTGGAGAGTTACCGGACATCACAGCCCACCTACCTGATAGAGCTTCGCGACTAGATTTTGGGTCATGACCCAAGTATTAAGAAGTACTTAAATAGACTATGGTGTGATGTGGAGACAACTATATTACCCATGTAAAGTGAGTGGAGAGTCGCTAATGCAGTGTTGGTCGAACAAGCAAACCTTCAAACGTGTCCCAGCGCTTTGCTGTTGCAGGATGCTCTTTGCTATAGTAGAACATCAGTGTGTTTCATGGGATGGCGGTAGAGGCGGTGTAATGCGTGCACTTTATGGGTAGGATTGACCACAGACAGCATTAAATAAACAAAACCTTCGGTAACTAAAATGCAATTTTCATTTTCACAACCATCATACAATTCATACATCCTTGGGAGGAACTCCGTTTCCTATGATAACTAGTTTTGTATAAGTTTCAATGCCGTAAAGGTATTTCATTGAACGAAGAAAAAACGCACGATAATGAAGGAGATATGGTAGTCATGGCATCCTAATTAAAGACACAACAATCTCGCCCTGCTCGTAGTCACTAAAACATAAAAGATTAGATACTTGTGATGCACTTCATTCATTGGACATGATAAAACACGGTATTACTTATCAGATATTATATCATAGATACTCTCATTCACTATGGCACAATGTCACTTGGTATGGGGACTTATTATCACCTTTTACAAAGAGGGTTAAACCATCGGAATGACCAGTGAATAAAAGTCCAATTGCTTTGAATAAAATGGAAGCGCTGATTGCAAGAGAAACACGGCAGTCCCATGAAAGCATGTTAACCAGTGCATGCTTGTCTGACGTATATAATGTTATTTTTTTTCCTCCTTAGACCTTCCCAATAATTTTTTCAAACACTGTACATGGTTGACTTATCAGTTCATCCCTCCATATCTCTTGCACGGTAAGAAAAATGTGCATGCACCTGCAGTTAAACCAAATTGCATAATCGGGCTGAACAGGTTATCTGTAATGATTGCTAAAACTTCCAGTAATGTCTTCTAATCAGAATAAAATACTTTTTCGGTAATTACAATAGAATATGAAATACGTCCTCAGATTTATGGGGTAAATTATAATAATTCCTTATTATGGATTTAATTATCTGATCAAATTATAATCACAACGCCTCGGTAGCGCAGTTGGCAGCGCATGAGAATAATCTCAAGGTCGTGAGTTCGACTCTCACCCGACGGCATTACCTTTTTAATCACTTCAGCCCCACCACGTATTTTTATATTATAGACTTAACATCTAAAGACAGTTTTCTTCACTTGACTACAGCCGCTGGTGAAGAAGTTGATGAAGGCAGTACTCAAGCCTGAGAATTTGAAAAGGCTCTTCTGGAAACTAGGAAACAATTGAAAACGCTGGGTTGTAACCGTATAACGATGAGATTCCTAACCTCCTATGACTTAGACCCATGACCAGTTTATGGGGAAAGTTTGTGATCCATAACTGCTGACATTATCATCATTTATCTCATCATCATACATAGGTTATCATACATTATGATGAAATGTTTGCCGGACAATAATACGTTCTGGTTACTAGCATACCTTAATAGATATCTGAGGTAAAAATACAAAATAATAGCCTAATATGCAGGAACTCTTTCCGTACTATGCATTTCGTTGCCTTGATGCTACACTGTACACAATACACACAGCACAGTATATATTTAAGGCCTCCCATTATTGGTGGAAACGACCCTATGCTTGCTTAGTTTACTGCCGTCTGTGTCTTCTCTCTCTTCCGAGCACATGCCAAATTGGATTTCATTCCTTCACCCATACACGTCAAATGTGGCACACGTGTGACTGGAATGATTACTTTGGAACACCTTTCTCATTATTTATTTATTAATTGAATTGTAAAAAATTTCTAGAGTCGAACCTAACGAACACACATAATCATAAAATTCTTAAATAATTTGGTAACCAATATGGAGATTTTACCTGATTTTTCCAAAGTAGTCAAAATGTCCTTAATACATTTTGTTTAGACCATCCTACATTCCCAGGGTAATGCTGAAACGCGCGCGCGCACACACACACACACACACACACACACACACACACACACACACACACACACACACACACACACACACACACACGATTATAGCTGGTATATCCAACTAAAGCAACCACAATTTATTTGTCGTATTTATAAAAATGTCTGTCAGGGAGGTTAGGCTCCACAGACCGTTGCTTGTTATGTAATGTTCAAATGTATAGCCTACATGGATGTATGACTATAAAGCAATAAACATTTACTTACTTTCTTACTTACACACAAACACATGCACAAACTTTATTAATTCACTTATTTATAGTACTGTGGTTTTTAAACGCCTACGGGTGGCAACCACAGACTGACGATCTAAGGAAAAATTTCAAATCATCTTGATCCACATATCGATAGTACTATGGTTTATTTATGTCTTAGCTTGCTACCCAGACTGTTACAATCTGAGGAATAATTGTCACTGTCGAGCATTTGAAGCTTTTAATCGGAATTAGAACTCCTTGATGACGAATATACTTATGAATGGATACATGAGTCCGTTAAAACATGAAAATGAAAACTGAATCAGTCGTTCAGACCCGAGAACCTTCACTGTGGCCACTTTTTCAACACAACGAATGTTTGGAGAGTTACCGGACATCACAGCCCACCTACCTGATAGAGCTTCGCGACTAGATTTTGGGTCATGACCCAAGTATTAAGAAGTACTTAAATAGACTATGGTGTGATGTGGAGACAACTATATTACCCATGTAAAGTGAGTGGAGAGTCGCTAATGCAGTGTTGGTCGAACAAGCAAACCTTCAAACGTGTCCCAGCGCCTTGCTGTTGCAGGATGCTCTTTGCTATAGTAGAACATCAGTGTGTTTCATGGCATGGCGGTAGAGGCGGTGTAATGCGTGCAGTTTATGGGTAGGATTGACCACAGACAGCATTAAATAAACAAAACCTTCGGTAACTATAATGCAATTTTTATTTTCACAACCATCATACAATTCATACATCCTTGGGAGGAACTCCGTTTCCTATGATAACTAGTTTTGTATAAGTTTCAATGCCGTAAGGGTATTTCATTGAACGAAGAAAAAACGCACGATAATGAAGGAGATATAGTAGTCATGGCATCCTAATTAAAGACACAACAATCTCGCCCTGCTCGTAGTCACTAAAACATAAAAGATTAGATACTTGTGATGCACTTCATTCATTGGACATGATAAAACACGGTATTACTTATCAGATATTATATCATAGATACTCTCATTCACTATGGCACAATGTCACTTGGTATGGGGACTTATTATCACCTTTTACAAAGAGGGTTAAACCATCGGAATGACCAGTGAATAAAAGTCCAATTGCTTTGAATAAAATGGAAGCGCTGATTGCAAGAGAAACACGGCAGTCCCATGAAAGCATGTTAACCAGTGCATGCTTGTCCGACGTATATAATGTTATTTTTTTTCCTCCTTAGTACTTCCCAATAATTTTTTGAAACACTGTACATGGTTGACTTATCAGTTCATCCCTCCATACCTCTTGCACGGTAAGAAAAATGTGCATGCAGCTGCAGTTAAACCAAATTGCATAATCGGGCTGAACAGGTTATTTGTAATGATTGCTAAAACTTCCAGTAATATCTTCTAATCAGAATAAAATAGTTTTTCGGTAATTACAATAGAATATGAAATACGTCCTCAGATTTATGGGGTAAATTATAATAATTCCTTATTATGGATTTAATTATCTGATCAAATTATAATCACAACGCCTCGGTAGCGCAGTTGGCAGCGCATGAGAATAATCTCAAGGTCGTGAGTTCGACTCTCACCCGACGGCATTACCTTTTTAATCACTTCAGCCCCACCACGTATTTTTATATTATAGACTTAACATCTAAAGACAGTTTTCTTCACTTGACTACAGCCGCTGGTGAAGAAGTTGATGAAGGCAGTACTCAAGCCTGAGAATTTGAAAGGGCTCTTCTGGAAACTAGGAAACAATTGAAAACGCTGGGTTGTAACCGTATAACGATGAGATTCCTAACCTCCTATGACTTAGACCCATGACCAGTTTATGAGGAAAAGTTTGTGATCCATAACTGCTGACATTATCATCATTTATCTCATCATCATACATAGGTTATCATACATTATGATGAAATGTTTGCCGGACAATAATACGTTCTGGTTACTGGCATACCTTAATAGATATCTGAGGTAAAAATACAAAATAATAGCCTAATATGCAGGAACTCTTTCCGTACTATGAATTCCTTGGCTTGATGCTACACTGTACACAATACACACAGCACAGTATATATTTAAGGCCTCCCATTATTGGTGGAAACGACCCTATGCTTGCTTAGTTTAGTGCCGTCTGTGTCTTCTCTCTCTTCCGAGCACATGCCAAATTGGATTTCATTCCTTCACCCATACACGTCAAATGTGGCACACGTGTGACTGGAATGATTACTTTGGAACACCTTTCTCATTATTTATTTATTAATTGAATTGTAAAAAATTTCTAGAGTCGAACCTAACGAACACACATAATCATAAAATTCTTAAATAATTTGGTAACCAATATGGAGATTTTACCTGATTTTTCCAAAGTAGTCAAAATGTCCTTAATACATTTTGTTTAGACCATCCTACATTCCCAGGGTAATACTGAAACGCGCGCGCGCACACACACACACACACACACACACACACACACACACACACACACACACACACACACACACACACACACACACACACACAGAAATACGATTATAGCTGGTATATGCAACTAAAGCAACCACAATTTATATATAGTATTTATAAAAATGTCTGTCAGGGAGGTTAGGCTCGACAGACCGTTGCTTGTTATGTAATGTTCAAATGTATAGCCTACATGGATGTATGACTATAAAGCAATAAACATTTACTTACTTACTTACTTACACACACACACACACGCACAAACTTTATTAATTCACTTACTTATAGTACTGTGGTTTATAAACGACTACGGGTGGCAACCACAGACTGACGATCTAAGGAAAAATTTCAAATCATCTTGATCCACATATCGATAGTACTATGGTTGATTTATGTCTTAGCTTGCTACCCAGACTGTTACAATCTGAGGAATAATTGTCACTGTCGAGCATTTGAAGCTTTTAATCGGAATTAGAACTCCTTGATGACGAATATACTTATGAATGGATACATGAGTCCGTTAAAACATGAAAATGAAAACTGAATCAGTCGTTCAGACCCGAGAACCTTCACTGTGGCCACTTTTTCAACACAACGAATGTTTGGAGAGTTACCGGACATCACAGCCCACCTACCTGATAGAGCTTCGCGACTAGATTTTGGGTCATGACCCAAGTATTAAGAAGTACTTAAATAGACTATGGTGTGATGTGGAGACAACTATATTACCCATGTAAAGTGAGTGGAGAGTCGCTAATGCAGTGTTGGTCGAACAAGCAAACCTTCAAACGTGTCCCAGCGCTTTGCTGTTGCAGGATGCTCTTTGCTATAGTAGAACATCAGTGTGTTTCATGGGATGGCGGTAGAGGCGGTGTAATGCGTGCACTTTATGGGTAGGATTGACCACAGACAGCATTAAATAAACAAAACCTTCGGTAACTAAAATGCAATTTTCATTTTCACAACCATCATACAATTCATACATCCTTGGGAGGAACTCCGTTTCCTATGATAACTAGTTTTGTATAATTTTCAATACCGTAAAGGTATTTCATTGAACGAAGAAAAAACGCACGATAATGAAGGAGATATAGAAGTCATGGCATCCTAATTAAAGACACAACAATCTCGCCCTGCTCGTAGTCACTAAAACATAAAAGATTAGATACTTGTGATGCACTTCATTCATTGGACATGATAAAACACGGTATTACTTATCGGATATTATATCATAGATACTCTCATTCACGATGGCACAATGCCACTTGGTATGGGGACTTATTATTACCTTTTACAAAGAGGGTTAAACCATCGGAATGACCAGTGAATAAAAGTCCAATTGCTTTGAATAAAATGGAAGCGCTGATTGCAAGAGAAACACGGCAGTCCCATGAAAGCATGTTAACCAGTGCATGCTTGTCCGACGTATATAACGTTATTTTTATTCCTCCTTAGTACTTCCCAATAATTTTTTGAAACACTGTACATGGTTGACTTATCAGTTCATCCCTCCATACCTCTTGCACTGTAAGAAAAATGTGCATGCACCTGCAGTTAAACCAAATTGCATAATCGGGCTGAACAGGTTATTTGTAATGATTGCAAAAACTTTCAGTAATATCTTCTAATCAGAATAAAATAGTTTTTCGGTAATTACAATAGAATATGAAATACGTCCTCAGATTTATGGGGTATATTATAATAATTTCTTATTATGGATTTAATTATCTGATCAAATTATAATCACAACGCCTCGGTAGCGCAGTTGGCAGCGCATGAGAATAATCTCAAGGTCGTGAGTTCGACTCTCACCCGACGGCATTACCTTTTTAATCACTTCAGCCCCACCACGTATTTTTATATTATAGACTTAACATCTAAAGACAGTTTTCTTCACTTGACTACAGCCGCTGGTGAAGAAGTTGATGAAGGCAGTACTCAAGCCTGAGAATTTGAAAGAGCTCTTCTGGAAACTAGGAAACAATTGAAAACGCTGGGTTGTAACCGTATAACGATGAGATTCCTAACCTCCTATGACTTAGACCCATGACCAGTTTATGGGGAAAAGTTTTTGATGCATAACTGCTGACATTATCATCATTTATCTCATCATCATACATAGGTTATCATACATTATGATGAAATGTTTGCCGGACAATAATACGTTCTGGTTACTAGCATACCTTAATAGATATCTGAGGTAAAAATACAAAATAATAGCCTAATATGCAGGAACTCTTTCCGTACTATGAATTCCTTGGCTTCATGCTACACTGTACACAATACACACAGCACAGTATATATTTAAGGCCTCCCATTATTGGTGGAAACGACCCTATGCTTGCTTAGTTTAGTGCCGTCTGTGTCTTCTCTCTCTTCCGAGCACATGCCAAATTGGATTTCATTCCTTCACCCATACACGTCAAATGTGGCACACGTGTGACTGGAATGATTACTTTGGAACACCTTTCTCATTATTTATTTATTAATTGAATTGTAAAAAATTTCCAGAGTCGAACCTAACGAACACACATAATCATAAAATTCTTAAATAATTTGGTAACCAATATGGAGATTTTATCTGATTTTTCCAAAGTAGTCAAAATGTCCTAAATACATTTTGTTTAGACCATCCTACATTCCCAGGGTAATACTGAAACGCGCGCGCGCGCGCACACACACACACACACACACACACACACACACACACACACACACACACACACACATACGATTATAGCTGGTATATCCAACTAAATCAACCACAATTTATATATAGTATTTATAAAAATGTCTGTCAGGGAGGTTAGGCTCGACAGACCGTTGCTTGTTATGTAATGTTCAAATGTATAGCCTGCATGGATGTATGACTATAAAGCAATAAACATTTACTTACTTACTTACTTACACACACACACACGCACAATCTTTATTAATTCACTTACTCATAGTACTGTGGTTTATAAACGACTACGGGTGGCAACCACAGACTGACGATCTAAGGAAAAATTTCAGATCATCTTGATCCACATGTCGATAGTACTATGGTTTTTTTTTTATGTCTTAGCTTGCTACCCAGACTGTTACAATCTGAGGAATAATTGTCACTGTCGAGCATTTGAAGCTTTTAATCGGAATTAGAACTCCTTGATGACGAATATACTTATGAATGGATACATGAGTCCGTTAAAACATGAAAATGAAAACTGAATCAGTCGTTCAGACCCGAGAACCTTCAATGTGGCCACTTTTTCAACACAACGAATGTTTGGAGGGTTACCGGACATCACAGCCCACCTACCTGATCGGGCTTCGCGACTAGATTTTGGGTCATGACCCAAGTATTAAGAAGTACTTAAATAGACCATGGGGTGATATGGAGATAACTGTATTACCCATGTAAAGTGAGTGGAGAGTCGCTAATGCAGTGGTGGTCGAACAAGCAAACCTTCAAACGTGTCCCAGCGCTTTGCTGTTGCAGGATGCTCTTTGCTATAGTAGAACATCAGTGTGTTTCATGGGATGGCGGTAGAGGCGGTGTAATGCGTGCACTTTATGGGTAGGATTGACCACAGACAGCATTAAATAAACAAAACCTTCGGTAACTAAAATGCAATTTTCATTTTCACAACCATCATACAATTCATACATCCTTGGGAGGAACTCCGTTTCCTATGATAACTAGTTTTGTATAAGTTTCAATGCCGTAAAGGTATTTCATTGAACGAAGAAAAAACGCACGATAATGAAGGAGATAAAGAAGTCATGGCATCCTAACTAAAGACACAACAATCTCGCACTGCTCGTAGTCACTAAAACATAGAAAATTAGATACTTGTGATGCACTTCATTCATTGGACATGATAAAACACGGTATTACTTATCAGATATTATATCATAGATACTCTCATTCACTATGGCACAATGTCACTTGGTATGGGGACTTATTATCACCTTTTACAAAGAGGGTTAAACCATCGGAATGACCAGTGAATAAAAGTCCAATTGCTTTGAATAAAATGGAAGCGCTGATTGCAAGAGAAACACGGCAGTCCCATGAAAGCATGTTAACCAGTGCATGCTTGTCCGACGTATATAACGTTATTTTTATTCCTCCTTAGTACTTCCCAATAATTTTTTGAGACACTGTACATGGATAACTTATCAGTTCATCCCTCCATACCTCTTGCACTGTAAGAAAAATGTGCATGCACCTGCAGTTAAACCAAATTGCATAATCGGACTGAACAGGTTATTTGTAATGATTGCAAAAACTTCCAGTAATATCTTCTAATCAGAAAAAAATAGTTTTTCGGTAATTACAATAGAATATGAAATACGTCCTCAGATTTATGGGGTATATTATAATAATTCCTTATTATGGATTTAATTATCTTATCAAATTATAATCACAACGCCTCGGTAGCGCAGTTGGTAGTGCATGAGAATAATCTCAAGGTCGTGAGTTCGACTCTCACCCGACGGCATTACCTTTTCAATCATTTCAGCCCCACCACGTATTTTTATATTATAGACTTAACATCTAAAGACAGTTTTCTTCACTTGACTACAGCCGCTGGTGAAGAAGTTGATGAAGGCAGTACTCAAGCCTGAGAATTTGAAAGAGCTCTTCTGGAAACTAGGAAACAATTGAAAACGCTGGGTTGTAACCGTATAACGATGAGATTCCTAACCTCCTATGACTTAGACCCATGACCAGTTTATGGGGAAAAGTTTTTGATACATAACTGCTGACATTATCATCATTTATCTCATCATCATACATAGGTTATCATACATTATGATGAAATGTTTGCCGGACAATAATACGTTCTGGTTACTAGCATACCTTAATTGATATCTGAGGTAAAAATACAAAATTATAGCCTAATATGCAGGAACTCTTTCCGTACTATGAATTCGTTGGCTTGATGCTACACTGTACACAATACACACAGCACAGTATATATTTAAGGCCTCCCATTATTGGTGGAAACGACCCTATGCTTGTTTAGTTTACTGCCGTCTGTGTCTTCTCTCTCTTCCGAGCACATGCCAAATTGGATTTCATTCCTTCACCCATACACGTCAAATGTGGCACACGTGTGACTGGAATGATTACTTTGGAACACCTTTTTCATTATTTATTTAGTAATTGAATTGTAAAAAATTTCTAGAGTCGAACCTAACGAACACACATAATCATAAAATTCTTAATTAATTTGGTAACCAGTATGGAGATTTTACCTGATTTTTCCAAAGTAGTCAAAATGTCCTTAATACATTTTGTTTAGACCATCCTACATTTCCAGTGTAATACTGAAACGCGCGCGCGCGCGCACACACACACACACACACACACACACACACACACACACACACACACACACACACACAGACATACGATTATAGCTGGTATATCCAACTAAAGCAACCACAATTTATATATAGTATTTATAAAAATGTCTGTTAGGGAGGTTAGGCTCGACAGACCGTTGCTTGTTATGTAATGTTCAAATGTATAGCCTACATGGATGTATGAGTATAAAGCAATAAACATTTACTTACTTACTTACTTACACACACACACACGCAGAAACTTTATTAATTCACTTACTCATAGTACTGTGGTTTATAAACGACTACGGGTGGCAACCACAGACTGACGATCTAAGGAAAAATTTCAGATCATCTTGATCCACATGTCGATAGTACTATGGTTTTTTTTTTTATGTCTTAGCTTGCTACCCAGACTGTTACAATCTGAGGAATAATTGTCACTGTCGAGCATTTGAAGCTTTTAATCGGAATTAGAACTCCTTGATGACGAATATACTTATGAATGGATACATGAGTCCGTTAAAACATGAAAATGAAAACTGAATCAGTCGTTCAGACCCGAGAACCTTCACTGTGGCCACTTTTTCAACACAACGAATGTTTGGAGAGTTACCGGACATCACAGCCCACCTACCTGATTGAGCTTCGCGACTAGATTTTGGGTCATGACCCAAGTATTAAGAAGTACTTAAATAGACTATGGTGTGATGTGGAGACAACTATATTACCCATGTAAAGTGAGTGGAGAGTCGCTAATGCAGTGTTGGTCGAACAAGCAAACCTTCAAACGTGTCCCAGCGCTTTGCTGTTGCAGGATGCTCTTTGCTATAGTAGAACATCAGTGTGTTTCATGGGATGGCGGTAGAGGCGGTGTAATGCGTGCACTTTATGAGTAGGATTGACCACAGACCGCATTAAATAAACAAAACCTTCGGCAACTAAAATGCAATTTTCATTTTCACAACCATCATACAATTCATACATCCTCGGGAGGAACTCCGTTTCCTATGATAACTAGTTTTATATAAGTTTCAATGCCGTAAAGGTATTTCATTGAACGAAGAAAAAACGCACGATAATGAAGGAAATATTGAAGTCATGGCATCCTAATTAAAGACACAACAATCTCGCCCTGCTCGTAGTCACTAAAACATAAAAGATTAGATACTTGTGATGCACTTCATTCATTGGACATGAAAAAACACGGTATTACTTATCAGATATTATATCATAGATACTCTCATTCACTATGGCACAATGTCACTTGGTATGGGGACTTATTATCACCTTTTACAAAGAGGGTTAAACCATCGGAATGACCAGTGAATAAAAGTCCAATTGCCTTGAATAAAATGGAAGCGCTGATTGCAAGAGAAACACGGCAGTCCCATGAAAGCATGTTAACCAGTGCATGCTTGTCCGACGTATATACCGTTATTTTTATTCCTCCTTAGTACTTCCCAATAATTTTTTGAGACACTGTACATGGTTGACTTATCAGTTCATCCCTCCATACCTCTTGCACTGTAAGAAAAATGTGCATGCACCTGCAGTTAAACCAAATTGCATAATCGGGCTGAACAGGTTATTTGTAATGATTGCAAAAACTTCCAGTAATATCTTCTAATCAGAATAAAATAGTTTTTCGGTAATTACAATAGAATATGAAATACGTCCTCAGATTTATGGGGTATATTATAATAATTTCTTATTATGGATTTAATTATCTTATCAAATTATAATCACAACGCCTCGGTAGCGCAGTTGGCAGCGCATGAGAATAATCTCAAGGTCGTGAGTTCGACTCTCACCCGACGGCATTACCTTTTTAATCACTTCAGCCCCACCACGTATTTTTATATTATAGACTTAACATCTAAAGACAGTTTTCTTCACTTGACTACAGCCGCTGGTGAAGAAGTTGATGAAGGCAGTACTCAAGCCTGAGAATTTGAAAGAGCTCTTCTGGAAACTAGGAAACAATTGAAAACGCTGGGTTGTAACCGTATAACGATGAGATTCCTAACCTCCTATGACTTAGACCCATGACCAGTTTATGGGGAAAAGTTTTTGATACATAACTGCTGACATTATCATCATTTATCTCATCATCATACCTAGGTTATCATACATTATGATGAAATGTTTGCCGGACAATAATATGTTCTGGTTACTAGCATACCTTAATTGATATCTGAGGTAAAAATACAAAATAATAGCCTAATATGCAGGAACTCTTTCCGTACTATGAATTCGTTGGCTTGATGCTACACTGTACACAATACACACAGCACAGTATATATTTAAGGCCTCCCATTATTGGTGGAAACGACCCTATGCTTGTTTAGTTTACTGCCGTCTGTGTCTTCTCTCTCTTCCGAGCACATGCCAAATTGGATTTCATTCCTTCACCCATACACGTCAAATGTGGCACACGTGTGACTGGAATGATTACTTTGGAACACCTTTTTCATTATTTGTTTAGTAATTGAATTGTAAAAAATTTCTAGAGTCGAACCTAACGAACACACATAATCATAAAATTCTTAATTAATTTGGTAACCAGTATGGAGATTTTACCTGATTTTTCCAAAGTAGTCAAAATGTCCTTAATACATTTTGTTTAGACCATCCTACATTTCCAGGGTAATACTGAAACGCGCGCGCGCGCACGCACGAACACACACACACACACACACACACACACACACACACACACACACACACACACACACACACACAGACATACGATTATAGCTGGTATATCCAACTAAAGCAACCACAATTTATATATAGTATTTATAAAAATGTCTGTCAGGGAGGTTAGGCTCGACAGACCGTTGCTTGTTATGTAATGTTCAAATGTATAGCCTACATGGATGTATGACTATAAAGCAATAAACATTTACTTACTTACTTACTTACTTACTTACACACACACACACGCACAAACTTTATTAATTCACATACTCATAGTACTGTGGTTTATAAACGACTACGGGTGGCAACCACAGACTGACGATCTAAGGAAAAATTTCAGATCATCTTGATCCACATGTCGATAGTACTATGGGTTTTTTTTTATGTCTTAGCTTGCTACGCAGACTGTTACAATCTGAGGAATAATTGTCACTGTCGAGCATTTGAAGCTTTTAATCGGAATTAGAACTCCTTGATGACGAATATACTTATGAATGGATACATGAGTCCGTTAAAACATGAAAATGAAAACTGAATCAGTCGTTCAGACCCGAGAACCTTCAATGTGGCCACTTTTTCAACACAACGAATGTTTGGAGGGTTACCGGACATCACAGCCCACCTACCTGATCGGGCTTCGCGACTAGATTTTGGGTCATGACCCAAGTATTAAGAAGTACTTAAATAGACCATGGGGTGATATGGAGATAACTGTATTACCCATGTAAAGTGAGTGGAGAGACGCTAATGCAGTGTTTGTCGAACAAGGAAACCTTGAAACGTGTCCCCGCACTTTGCTGTTGCAGGATGCTCTTTGCTATAGTAGAACATCAGTGTGTTTCATGGGATGGCGGTAGAGGCGGTGTAATGCGTGCAGTTTATGGGTAGGATTGACCACAGACAGCATTAAATAAACAAAACCTTCGGTAACTATAATGCAATTTTCATTTTCACAGCCATCATACAATTCATACATTCTTGGGAGGAACTCCGTTTCCTATGATAACTAGTTTTGTATAAGTTTCAATGCCGTAAAGGTATTTCATTGAACGAAGAAAAAACGCACGATAATGAAGGAGATATAGTAGTCATGGCATCCTAATTAAAGTCACAACAATCTCGCCCTGCTCGTAGTCACTAAAACATATAAGATTAGATACCTGTGATGCACTTCATTCATTGGACATGATAAAACACTGTATTACTTATCAGATATTATATCATAGATACTCTCATTCATTATGGCACAATGTCACTTGGTATGGGGACTTATTGTCACCTTTTACAAAGAGGGTTAAACCATCGGAATGACCAGTGAATAAAAGTCCAATTGCTTTGAATAAAATGGATGCGTTGATTGCAAGAGAAACACGGCAGTCCCATGAAAGCATGTTAACCAGTGCATGCTTGTCCGACGTATATAATGTTATTTTTTTTCCTCCTTAGTACTTCCCAATAATTTTTTGAAACACTGTACATGGTTGACTTATCAGTTCATCCCTCCATACCTCTTGCACGGTAAGAAAAATGTGCATGCAGCTGCAGTTAAACCAAATTGCATAATCGGGCTGAACAGGTTATTTGTAATGATTGCTAAAACTTCCAGTAATATCTTCTAATCAGAATAAAATAGTTTTTCGGTAATTACAATAGAATATGAAATACATCCTCAGATTTATGGGGTAAAGTATAAAAATTCCTTATTATGGATTTAATTATCTGATCAAATTATAATCACAACGCCTCGGTAGCGCAGTTGGCAGCGCATGAGAATAATCTCAAGGTCGTGAGTTCGACTCTCACCCGACGGCATTACCTTTTTAATCACTTCAGCCCCATCACGTATTTTTATATTATAGACTTAACATCTAAAGACAGTTTTCTTCACTTGACTACAGCCGCTGGTGAAGAAGTTGATGAAGGCAGTACTCAAGCCTGAGAATTTGAAAGGGCTCTTCTGGAAACTAGGAAACAATTGAAAACGCAGGATTGTAACCGTATAACGGTGAGATTCCTAACCTCCTATGACTTAGATCCCTGACCAGTTTATGGGGAAAAGTTTGTGATCAATAACTGCTGACATAATCATCATTTACCTCATCATCATACATAGGTTATCATACATTATGATGAAATGTTTGCCGGACAATAATACGTTCTGGTTACTAGCATACCTTAATAGATATATGACGTAAAAATACAAAACAATAGCCCAATATGCAGGAACTCTTTCCGTACTATGCATTTCGTTGCCTTGATGCTACACTGTACACAATACACACAGCACAGTATATATTTAAGGCCTCCCATTATTGGTGGAAACGACCCTATGCTTGCTTAGTTTACTACCGTCTGTGTCTTCTCTCTCTTCCGAGCAAATGCCAAATTGGATTTCATTCCTTCACCCATACACGTCAAATGAGGCACACGTGTGACTGGAATGATTACTTTGGAACACCTTTCTCATTATTCATTTATTAATTGAATTGTAAAAAATTTCTAGAGTCAAACCTAACGAACACACATAATCATAAAATTATTAAATAATTTGCTAACCAATATGGAGATTTAACCGGATTTTTCCATAGCAGTCAAAATGTCCTTAATATATTTTGTTTAGACCATCCTACATTCCCAGGTTAATACTGAAACGTGCGCGTGCACACACACACACACACACACACACACACACACACACACACACACACACACACACACACACACACACACACACACACACAAATTCTATTAATTCATTTACTCATAGTACTGTGGTTTATAAACGACTACGGGTGGCAACCACAGACTGACGATCTAAGGAAAAATTTCAAATCATCTTGATCCACATATCGATAGTACTATGGTTTATTTATGTCTTAGCTTGCTACCCAGACTGTTACAATCTGAGGAATAATTGTCACTGTCGAGCATTTGAAGCTTTTAATCGCAATTAGAACTCCTTGATGACGAATATACTTATGAATGGATACATGAGTCCGTTAAAACATGAAAATGAAAACTGAATCAGTCGTTCAGACCCGAGAACCTTCACTGTGGCCACTTTTTCAACACAACGAAAGTTTGGAGAGTTACCGGATATCACAGCCCACCTACCTGATAGGGCTTCCCGAATAGATTTTGGGTCATGACCCAAGTATTAAGAAGTACTTAAATAGACTATGGTGTGATGTGGAGACAACTATATTACCCATGTAAAGTGAGTGGAGAGACGCTTATGCAGTGTTGGTCAAACAAGCAAACCTTCAAACGTGTTCCCGCGCTTTGCTGTTGCAGGATGCTCTTTGCTATAGTAGAACATCAGTGTGTTTCATGGGATGTCGGTAGAGGCGGTGTAATGCGTGCAGTTTATGGGTAGGATTGACCACAGACAGCATTAAATAAACAAAACCTTCGGTAACTAAAATCCAATTTTCATTTTCACAACCATTATACAATTCATACATCCTTGGGAGGAACTCCCTTTCCTATGATAACTAGTTTTGTATAAGTTTCAATGCCGTAAAGGTTTTTCATTGAACGAAGAAAAAACGCACTATAATGAAGGAGATATGGTAGTCATGGTATCCTAATTAAAGACACAACAATCTCGCCCTGCTCGTAGTCACTAAAACATAAAAGATTAGATACTTGTGATGCACTTTATTCATTGGACATGATAAAACACGGTATTACTTATCAGATATTATATCATAGATACTCTCATTCACTATGGCACCATGTCACTTGGTATGGGGACTTATTATCACCTTTTACAAAGAGGGTTAAACCATCGGAATGACCAGTGAATAAAAGTCCAATTGCTTTGAATAAAATGGAAGCGCTGATTGCAAGAGAAACACGGCAGTCCCATGAAAGCATGTTAACCAGTGCATGCTTGTCCGACGTATATAATGTTATTTTTTTTCCTCCTTAGTACTTCCCAATAATTTTTTGAAACTCTGTACATGGTTGACTTATCAGTTCATCCCTCCATACCTCTTGCACGGTAAGAAAAATGTGCATGCAGCTGCAGTTAAACCAAATTGCATAATCGCGCTGAACAGGTTATTTGTAAAGATTGCTAAAACTTCCAGTAATGTCTTTTAATCAGAATAAAATAGTTTTTCGGTAATTACAATAGAATATGAAATACGTCCTCAGATTTATGGGGTAAATTATAAAAATTCCTTATTATGGATTTAATTATCTGATCAAATTATAATCACAACGCCTCGGTAGCGCAGTTGGCAGCGCATGAGAATAATCTCAAGGTCGTGAGTTCGACTCTCACCCGACGGCATTACCTTTTTAATCACTTCAGCCCCACCACGTATTTTTATATTATAGACTTAACATCTAAAGACAGTTTTCTTCACTTGACTACAGCCGCTGGTGAAGAAGTTGATAAAGGTAGTACTCAAGCCTGAGAATTTGAAAAGGCTCTTCTGGAAACTAGGAAACAATTGAAAACGCTGGGTTGTAACCGTATAACGATTAGATTCCTAACCTCCTAAAACATAGACCCATGACCAGTTTATGAGGAAAAATTTTTGATCCATAACTGCTGACATTATCATCATTTATCTCATCATGATACGAAGGTCATCATACATTATGATGAAATGTTTGCCGGACAATAATACGTTCTGGTTACTAGCATACCTTAATAGATATCTGAGGTAAAAATACAAAATAATAGCCTAATATGCAGGAACTCTTTCCGTACTATGAATTCGTTGGCTTGATGCTACACTGTACATAATACACACAGCACAGTATATATTTAAGGCCTCCCATTATTGGTGGAAACGACCCTATGCTTGCTTAGTTTATTGCCGTCTGTGTCTTCTCTCTCTTCCGAGCACATGCCAAATTGGATTTCATTCCTTCACCCATACACGTCAAATGTGGCACACGTGTGACTGGAATGATTACTTTGGAACACCTTTCTCATTATTTATTTATTAATATAATTGTAAAAAATTTCTAGAGTCGAACCTAACGAACACACATAATCATAAAATTCTTAAATAATTTGGTAACCAATATGGGGATTTTACCTGATTTTTCCAAAGTAGTCAAAATGTCCTTAATACATTTTGTTTAGACCATCCTACATTCCCAGGGTAATACTGAAACGCGCGCGCGCGCACGCACACACACACACACACACACACACACACACACACACACACACACACACACACACACACACACACACACGATTATAGCTGGTATATCCAACTAAAGCAACCACAATTTATATATAGTATTTATAAAAATGTCTGTCAGGGAGGTTAGGCTCGACAGACCGTTGCTTGTTATGTAATGTTCAAATGTATAGCCTACATGGATGTATGACTATAAAGCAATAAACATTTACTTACTTACTTACTTACTTACACACACACACACGCACAAAATTTATTAATTCACTTACTCATAGTACTGTGGTTTATAAACGACTACGGGTGGCAACCACAGACTGACGGTCTAAGGAAAAATTTCAGATCATCTTGATCCACATGTCGATAGTACTATGGTTTTTTTTTTATGTCTTAGCTTGCTACCCAGACTGTTACAATCTGAGGAATAATTGTCACTGTCGAGCATTTGAAGCTTTTAATCGGAATTAGAACTCCTTGATGACGAATATACTTATGAATGGATACATGAGTCCGTTAAAACATGAAAATGAAAACTGAATCAGTCGTTCAGACCCGAGAACCTTCACTGTGGCCACTTTTTCAACACAACGAATGTTTGGAGAGTTACCGGACATCACAGCCCAACTACCTGATAGAGCTTCGCGACTAGATTTTGGGTCATGACCCAAGTATTAAGAAGTACTTAAATAGACTATGGTGTGATGTGGAGACAACTATATTACCCATGTAAAGTGAGTGGAGAGTCGCTAATGCAGTGTTGGTCGAACAAGCAAACCTTCAAACGTGTCCCCGCGCTTTGCTGTTGCAGGATGCTCTTTGCTATAGTAGAACATCAGTGTGTTTCATGGGATGGCGGTAGAGGCGGTGTAATGCGTGCAGTTTATGGGTAGGATTGACCACAGACAGCATTAAATAAACAAAACCTTCGGTAACTATAATGCAATTTTCATTTTCACAACCATCATACAATTCATACATCCTTGGGAGGAACTCCGTTTCCTATGATAACTAGTTTGTCTAAGTTTCAATGCCGTAAAGGTATTTCATACAACGAAGAAAAAACGCACGATAATGAAGGAGATATAGTAGTCATGGCATCCTAATTAAAGACACAACAATCTCGCCCTGCTCGTAGTCACTAAAACATAAAAGATTAGATACTTGTGATGCACTTCATTCATTGGACATGATAAAACACGGTATTACTTATCAGATATTATATCATAGATACTCTCATTCACTATGGCACAATGTCACTTGGTATGGGGACTTATTATCACCTTTTACAAAGAGGGTTAAACCATCGGAATGACCAGTGAATAAAAGTCCAATTGCTTTGAATAAAATGGAAGCGCTGATTGCAAGAGAAACACGGCAGTCCCATGAAAGCATGTTAACCAGTGCATGCTTGTCCGACGTATATAATGTTATTTTTTTTCCTCCTTAGTACTTCCCAATAATTTTTTGAAACACTGTACATGGTTGACTTATCAGTTCATCCCTCCATACCTCTTGCACGGTAAGAAAAATGTGCATGATGCTGCAGTTAAACCAAATTGCATAAACGCGCTGAACAGGTTATTTGTAATGATTGCTAAAACTTCCAGTAATGTCTTTTAATCAGAATAAAATAGTTTCTCGGTAATTACAATAGAATATGAAATACGTCCTCAGATTTATGGGGTAAATTATAATAATTCCTTATTATGGATTTAATTATCTGATCAAATTATAATCACAACGCCTCGGTAGCGCAGTTGGCAGCGCATGAGAATAATCTCAAGGTCGTGAGTTCGACTCTCACCCGACGGCATTACCTTTTTAATCACTTCAGCCCCACCACGTATTTTGATATTATAGACTTAACATCTAAAGACAGTTTTCTTCAGTTGACTACAGCCACTGGTGAAGAAGTTGATGAAGGCAGTACTCAAGCCTGAGAATTTGAAAGAGCTCTTCTAGAAACTAGGATACAATTGAAAACGCTGGGTTGTAACCGTATAACGATGAGATTCCTAACCTCCTATGACTTAGACCCATGACCAGTTTATGGGGAAAAGTTTTTGATACATAACTGCTGACATTATCATCATTTATCTCATCATACCTAGGTTATCATACATTATGATGAAATGTTTGCCGGACAATAATACGTTCTGGTTACTAGCATACCTTAATAGATATCTGAGGTAAAAATACAAAATAATAGCCTAATATGCAGGAACTCTTTCCGTACTATGAATTCGTTGGCTTGATGCTACACTGTACACAATACACACAGCACAGTATATATTTAAGGCCTCCCATTATTGGTGGAAACGACCCTATGCTTGCTTAGTTTAGTGCCGTCTGTGTCTTCTCTCTCTTCCGAGCACATGCCAAATTGGATTTCATTCCTTCACCCATACACGTCAAATGTGGCACACGTGTGACTGGAATGATTACTTTGGAACACCTTTTTCATTATTTATTTATTAATTAAATTGTAAAAAATTTCTAGAGTCGAACCTAACGAACACACATAATCATAAAATTCTTAAATAATTTGGTAACCAGTATGGGAATTTTACCTGATTTTTCCAAAGTAGTCAAAATGTCCTTAATACATTTTGTTTAGACCATCCTACATTCTCAGGGTAATAATCTGAAACGCACACACACACACACACACACACACACACACACACACACACACAGACATACGATTATAGCTGGTATATCCAACTAAAGCAACCACAATTTATATATAGTATTTATAAAAATGTCTGTCAGGGAGGTTAGGCTCGACAGACCGTTGCTTGTTATGTAATGTTCAAATGTATAGCCTACATGGATGTATGACTATAAAGCAATAAACATTTACTTACTTACTTACTTACTTACACACACACACACGCACAAACTTTATTAATTCACTTACTCATAGTACTGTGGTTTATAAACGACTGCGGGTGGCAACCACAGACTGACGATCTAAGGAAAAATTTTCAAATCATCTTGATCCTCATATCGATAGTACTATGGTTTATTTACGTCTTAGCTTGCTACCCAGACTGTTACAATCTGAGGAATAATTGTCACTGTCGAGCATTTGAAGCTTTTAATCGGAATTAGAACTCCTTGATGACGAATATACTTATGAATGGATACATGAGTCCGTTAAAACATGGAAATGAAAACTGAATCAGTCGTTCAGACCCGAGAACCTTCACTGTGGCCACTTTTTCAACACACGAAAGTTTTGAGAGTCACTGGACATCACAGCCCACCTACCTGATAGGGCTTCGCGACTAGATTTTGGGTCATGACCCAAGTATTAAGAAGTACTTAAATAGAACATGGGGTGATGTGGAGACAACTATATTACCCATGTAAAGTGTGTGGAGAGACGCTAATGCAGTGTTGGTCGAACAAGCAAACCTTCAAACATGTCCCCGCGCTTTGCTGTTGCAGGATGCTCTTTGCAATAGTAAAACATCAGTGTGTTTCATGGGATGGCGGTAGAGGCGGTGTAATGCGTGCAGTTTATGGGTAGGATTGACCACAGACAGCATTGAATAAACAAAACCTTCGGTAACTAAAATGCAATTTTCTTTTTCACAACCATCATACAATTCATACATCCTTGGGAGGAACTCCCTTTCCTATGATAACTAGTTTTGTATAAGTTTCAATGCCGTAAAGGTATTTCATTGAACGAAGAAAAAACGCACCATAATGAAGGAGATATGGTAGTCATGGCATCCTAATTAAAGACAACAATCTCACCCTGGTCGTAGTCACTAAAACATAAAAGATTAGATACTTGTGATGCACTTCATTCATTGGACATAATAAAACATGGTATTACTTATCAGATATTATATCATAGATACTCACATTCACTATGGCACCATGTCACTTGGTATGGGGACTTATTATCACCTTTTACAAAGAGGGTTAAACCATCGGAATGACCAGTGAATAAAAGTCCAATTGCTTTGAATAAAATGGAAGCGCTGATTGCAAGAGAAACACGGCAGTCCCATGAAAGCATGTTAACCAGTGCATGCTTGTCCGACGTATATAATGTTATTTTTTTTTCCTCCTTAGTACTTCCCAATAATTTTTTGAAACACTGTACATGGTTGACTTATCAGTTCATCCCTCCATACCTCTTGCACGGTAAGAAAAATGTGCATGCAGCTGCAGTTAAACCAAATTGCATAATCGGGCTGAACAGGTTATTTGTAATGATTGCTAAAACTTCCAGTAATGTCTTTTAATCAGAATAAAATAGTTTTTCGGTAATTACAATAGAATATGAAATACCTCCTCAGATTTATGGGGTATATTATAATAATTCCTTATTATGGATTTAATTATGAGGAGCCTATGGAGTCACATGGAGAGACAGGCTGACGAATGAGGATATAAAGGAGCGTTGTGGTGTGGATATGGATGTGATAGGAAGCGTTATGAGGAACACACTGAGGTGGTTTGGCCATGTGGAGAGGATGGAGGATGAAAGACTGACGAAGAGAGGATATGTGAGTGAGGTGTAGGGGGGAAGAGGGAGGCGGAGGCCGATGATGAGATGGAGGGATGGGGTGGAGAGGTATATGAGAGAGGGGGGTGTGAGTTGGGAGCAGGGCAGTGAAATGGCGGGGGACAGGGCGACTTGGAGGCGATTTGCTTGTGGCCACCCCAAACGGGATTGAGGGGTCTGGCAATAGATAGATAGACAGAATAATAATAATAATAATAATAATAATAATAATAATAATAATAATAATAAACAATAATAACAATAATAATAATAAAATAATAATAATAATTATTATTATTATTACTATTATTATTATTATCTTTATTATTATTATTATTATTTTTGTTATTATTATAAGAATGGAACCGCACTTAACCTGAAGAGAACAGTATTATGAAGTTTTTTCAACTTCATAATATAATTTCCATATGAACTGAGACAAGAATACATACTAAAAACTACTACTACTATACTCGCGGCGCGTGACTCTGAGGTTGTTATTATCGTGCCCTGGCAATCTACCATTCAAAAGTGCGTCTGATTTCGTGTATAATATGAGACGCATGTGATTTGTGGACAATATGTTCGTGTATAATAATATTCGTGTATAATATCTATCTATCTATCTATCTATTGCCAGACGCCTCAATCCCGTTCGGGGTGGCCACAAACAAATAGCCTCCATGTCGCCCTGTCCCCTGCCAGTTCACTGTCCTGCTCCCAACCTACACCCACCCCTCTCATATACCTCTCCACCTCATCCCTCCATCTCATCCTCGGCCTCCCCCTCCCTCTCCCCCTCTCCACCTCACTCACATACATAATAATATGATCCGTGTATAATATGACATGAAATCGGACGCACTTTTGAATGGTAGGTTGCCAGGGTACGATAATAACCTCAGAGTCGTGCACCGCCACTATAGTAGTAGTACTAACCTTATATAATAATAATAATAATAATAATAATAATAATAACAATAATAATAATAACAATAATAATAATAACAATAATAATAATTATAATAATAATAATAATAATAATAATAATAATAATAATAATAATAATTATTATTATTATTATTATTATTATTATTATTGTTATTAATAACCTAATAGTAGTAGTCATGGCAGTAGTAGTAATCAATCAATCAATAGTTTTTTTTCGTATCTCGCTATACATAAAATATAATACATTTCATCATCATAAATACTGTTTAAAATTAAACATTTAACAATTGAATTTGATAAATATTTACAATAAATATATCCTTAACAATTAGACCGAGAAGTGGATCCAATTTCACTGATTAAAAAAAAAAAAAAAAAAAAAAAAACTGACTACAGCCCACATATACAACATGCACACCTACACATACATTATAAACAGTTATCCATCTTATTCAAAATTAACATTAACTCCCCATCGCTTATTTCCTCATGGTTTTGCACCCACTGAATTGTAGCATTTATAATGTCCAAAGAGTTATCCAGTATATCTATCTCATATTTATCCCATAAATATTTCAGTAAACGAGGAACATGGTGGCCACAGGACTGATAAAATAACCTAAAAACCATATTATTCTTCCTAATTAAAGCTTTAAAATATCTAGCACGTACTTGGGAAACATGGCGTCTAAGTAAAAGTAGTCCTGCTGCCTTGAATATACTTGTACTATGATTACTTATTAATCTTGGGACAGCATGTATTTTCTTGAGAGCATTTGCAAATACAAAGAACTAGTAGTAGTAGTAGTAGTAGTAGTTGTAGTAGAAGTAGTAGTAGTAGTAGTAGTAGTAGTAGTAGTAGTAGAAGTAGTAGTAACAGCAAATAGGAGCCCATTCTACAACAAGTACTAAGAAATTAAAGTTATATCTGCCTTCCTTCCTCAACTTTGTATTCTTTAAAAGTATTGGAGGGGACTGGCCCCCCTGAAAATAATGTAAATTTTTATATAATGGAACACATTATCAAGGAACCAGACGAACTGACCTTAAGTCTCGTTGAAGTCCATGTACTCACCTTCTCCTTTTTCTGATCATTATTTTTTTTTTTTGGGGGGGGGAGGGGAACTGACCCCAATAATCATTGGAGGCAGTTACGCTCCCCCAAAATTGCTTTCGAAATGAGAGGTCATTGTACAAAATATACGTATATATCAAAACCATATTTGTCCTCCTTTCACTATTTCTTAGAATTTTATTTCTTAAGGAGACTAACCCCCCGCCCCCTAAATAAAATGGATGGAAAACTGCATATGGCGAAAGACCTTCGCAGTAACCAGACGAACTTACGTGGGAAGTTTAACTCAGATCCAATATATAGCCTAGGTCCTAGAAGGAGTTAAGGCACACATAGACAGACTTAATCTCGTGCAACGTTATAGGATGATTCCATCCTGCATCGCAGTACTGAAAAAATAAGTTAAAAGTAGCCTAATTATAGTGGAAGTAGCGTCGTTAGATAGAAACCGTTAACTAAATAATAGTAAGTTGCATTATTTACTAAACCACAGAAGCGTTTCCAGTGCCAATGTGTGGCAAAGTAAATGGCTCTTTCAATGTTATGATGTCTCATTCTAGTTAATATAGCTGTCTCCAAACAACTCTATTAAGCTTTGGAAATATGTCTCCTACTGAAAGGCTTCATCAGTGCAAGGCGACGTCTTTTACTCATCAAATCTCTATTCGATTTTGTTCAGTTTATAAAAGATTTTGTAGCCTACCAAAGGGACCATACGTTCCCAATTAATTTATTTTTTAAGCTTAGTCTTACCACCTCCAAACGATTATATTTACATTAGTATTGTATCTCAGCTTCGGAAGATCTGTCTACTGTGTCTATCTAT
>NC_136977.1:30342949-30475449 GCF_032717465.1 Coenobita brevimanus
AAAAATCATTTACATGATCAGACTGCCTAAATAACAAAAAACAGTCGTCAACATATCTACGGTACAGCAATTGTTTAAACTGAGCAGGGCAATATTTAAGCCATGACACCTCATGATGACAAAGAAATATATTAGCCAAGGTAGGACCCAAAGGAGAACCCATTGCAACCCTATCAACTTGTTTGTAATAGTTATTGTTAAACAAGAAAATGCAATCTTTGACTGCAAATTCAAGAAGAGATTTAAACTGTTTCTTGGTATAATTTAGGAACTCGTCACGGCTTACAAAAGAATTATCTGTATATATCTGTAGTGTCTCATTAAGGGGAATATTGGTAAACAAACTTTTTATATGAGAACTGGCCATATAAACCAGATGGGAGTAGCATAACTTCCTAATTTCTTGTGCAAAGGCTGTCGAATTACGAACTGTATAATCATTACTAGTGAGAAGGCTAAGAATTGGTACAAAGAATTTTGCATGGTTGCAATTGAATGTACCAGTAACTGAAAGAATCGGTCTAATAAGACAAGAAGGTTTATATATTTTAGGCAGTCCATACAAAATACTAGGCACTGATCCTGATGCAAACAAGTAGTCATATGTATCTGAAGTTATAACCTTATCTTTTAAGGTCCTTAAGAGTCTGTTAAGTTTGTCTTCCAATTTCAGAATATATGGAAATGGATCAATATCTAACTTAAGAAATTTAGAAGTATCAGAAAAAATAACTTGAACCTTTTCAACGTAAGTATTCATTTCCAAAATTACTACCCCTCTTCCCTTATCAGGCTTGGTAATAATGATGCTACTGTCCTGTTTCAGAGTTTTTAATACATTGAACTTTTGCCTGTTGCATAGAGATTTTGAAAAATTAACATTCTTTAATGAATCATGAGCAATTTTGCATACCTTATCAGCAATTCCTTTAAAGTTAACTGGTTTCTTTGAGGGACAGTATAGAGGCAACTTGGATATAGCCTAGTTTTAATAAGTTTTTAAAATGCCAGAAAATGATTAACAAATTTGGGTTTAAGAACCGGAAGACCAAAATCCAAACTAAACATCAACGCATCCTCTTCAAGTTTGCTAAGCTTTCTACTCGATAAATTCGTAATTACATCATCAGCATTTAGAGAAGACCATTTAGGGACTCCATTTAGGGACTGGGAGGATTGTGCCAAATAATCTCGCCTCCCTGCCACATAGTTTCTGGTGATATGTAATTTTTGTGAAACGTTATTCATTATATTCTGTGGAGCCCTATAAATCTATAGGGGGTCCCATGGTTCACGCTTTCTAAGACAATACCTCGTATACCTACAGGGCCTTCCCCTATCCGTCTCCTGGGGACTCGCCAGTTAGCAGTGGGATCCTGCCCCTGGATATACAATGGTGTCTGTGTATATATATATATATATATATATATATATATATATATATGTATGCTGCAATGTTTGTTTGTCCTTCAGTCTGTATATATATATATATATATATATATATATATATATATATATATATATATATATATATATATATATATATATATATATGTATGCTGCAATGTTTGTTTGTCCTTCAGTCACGCTCAAACCAAGGGCCAGAGACCCCCAGACCCATAAGTATTCTGAATCAGAGTGACCCAGGGATGATTTCAGGGGCGTCATAATTCAGATATCAGTCATTTGAGGTCACAAGTAGAGTGACGACCTTTTTGGCCCAGGCAACGCCGGGTACCCCTGCTGCCCAATTTTTGGCATGGAGACTCACAAGACCTCCAGTTCGGACATAAGCTATGTGTGGTAGCAGTCCGAGGTTACTTGAAGTCACCAATCGGAGGTCATTTGAGGTCACCGGTAATAGTTAACAAGTGCACATAAACACTGTGGTAAAGTCAGTGTAAACAGTTTTTATTCGATTTTGATCAAACTTTGCTGAATGGTTGAGCTAAATGCAAGAATAAAAGAATTTGAGTGTGAGAACAATCAGCTTAATGTGAAGATCACAGAAAAGTTAAAGATCTGTTCGAACAGTTTTGACCAGATTTTAACAATATGTGGTGGGAGGTTTGAGACAGGCAAGAACAAAGTGTTTTAATTTTGAGAATAATCAATCAAAGATCAAGGTCACAAGGCAATGTCAGGTTGTGTGATTAACAAAATATTCAGACAATCCTGATTAGGTTTTAAGAAACTCGTGTAAGGCACCCCGTGGTGGCCTGTGCTCCTTTGGTCCATCACCCTTTGTTTATTATTCTGAATTCTGAAATTAACTACTCATGTTTGAATAAAAAATGTATGTGGTAAGGCTCGAAAAAAGTGGACTTGGCTTGGTTAGTCCCGTTAAAGAAAACAAACTATTGAGGGATAGGTATACTAATTTTGCAAATTAATCCTTTTCTGAAATTTGAAAACAAAAAAGTTTATACGAGATCTGGGGCTCCAGGGAGTGTTCCTGCAAAGTTTCATCAAAATCAGTCCACACATCAAGGAGTGGTAGCTAGATAAACCGCTATACAGACAGACAATGCTTCGCTCCTATACAGATTTGGCAAAAGAGGTGAGATACAGCCAATGAGTAAGCCCATCGTTTTTTAGAGCAATACATCCAAGATCAGAATCAAATGGTAAGGTCAAGTTAATTAGTTTTTATTCTATTAACACTAAAATTTCTGGAAGGATTAGGCCAGCAGTATTTCTCACACTTTTACACTTCATTCCCCACTTGTGGGGATCCTAACATCCCCATGTCTCCCTTCAGATTTCTCTCAAGCCCATCATAAATAATGATGAATGAAATGTTTTGGTGCTTTCCATTTATTTTAATGCTTACAACCATCAATCGGAATGCAAATTTTGTTACATATCAATGGGAAGGATGACACTGTTTGCTTTCAGTCAGGCGACTGATTCGAGGTTGAATCACTGATGACCCACATCTCATATCCGGGTCCACATCCAACTGCTTTTTCCTTTTACCTTTTATGTGTAGAAGGATAGAGAAACCAGATTCATATAAATATGTTGTAGAAAATGCCAAGAGGACTCTAAGTGCGATTCATCAACTTTTGGATATGACTGATATATGGAGCACCAGAACACAGAATTTTCTCTTCATAAAAATCTCTGGCAGCAGAATCTTTCTTAAGGTCAAGGAATTCGTCCTGAACATCATCGGGAATGGCAGCAATATCAAGAGTATCTGAGAAATGATTCCTCACCAATTTACTTTTTTCCTCCTTGAATTCTGGGAAATAATTTTTGAGCTCATTTTCCAAGGATTTCAATAGTGAATTTTTTCCTCTTGAGAGATGGGTCAAGTAGGTGATCCTCTTCAGTCTCATTAAGAACAGTTGAAAGATTCTCAAACATGGCAACATTTTCTGCACCCACTTTCCGTTGCCAGTTCTGGAGTGTAGCAAGAAATTCACGCATACAGCCCATGAGGTGCAATGCATTTATTTCCTTGCCTTGTAGCATGAGATTTAGCCTGTTTGGCAGCTAAAAATGTCGGCCAGGTATGCAAGACGGGATGGGAGTACAGTGCTTGGTCGAAGAGACTAATAAATCATCCTTCCCTTTCAATTCCAGGAAAAGTGTCACTTCACTCCAAAGTTCAAATACTTTGCTCACAACATTGTCCTTGGAAAACCACTGCACGTTGGAGTAAAAGGGGAGGGATTAATGCTCTGAATCCATGTCTTCACAGAGTTTCTGAAAAAGGCGCAGGTTCAAATCTCCTGTTTTCACAAAGCTGACACATTTCACCCCCTCCCTTTTTTTTAATGGGAGTAACGATTAACTCTTGCATTAGAGAGTTGGACAGAAAAGGGATGAGAGTTTGTGGCTAGACGGGTGCTATGCGCTCTCAGTAGTGTAGGGATGCAACCAGACGGTTCAGAGGAGCAGTGACCATTGAAGTAGCAACAGAAAAGAGATAAAGATGCAACACTGCATCGAAGAGACAGAAGTTTAAGGGAGTCAGTAGGAGGAAGAGAGTTAATGAGACAATAAGCCTTTGACTTATTGAGAAGAGCTGTATGTGCGGGGGCTCCCCACACATGAAAGTTGTAGCCTACTCTACACAGGCGCGAATAAAACCCATTGTTGCGTCCCCGTCCCACACTGCCACAGGCTCCAGCAACAGTAGTACAGTATACGAAGGACGTTGCTCAGTGAGTTGTTCTTCCTATGGTCAACCTTTCAGTGTACAGCACACAAGATCAGCTGAGGCAGAAATAAACACTGGCTTCTTAAGTTCACTGTCTTTATTTTCCAAATAACCACACTTAATGCTTTTCAACTTCACTTCACTGTTTTCACAAGCACTGGAGCTATACAAACTTTACTAACTGCAATTACACTTAATGCCTGACGACACTTCACTGTTTTCACAAGTTTCTATTCTATCTATATACCTAGGCTGCTTCCCTCAAGGATAGGGAGGTACCGAAAATAATCTTCACTAACAAGTACCGAAAATAATCTTCACTAACTAATAACACCTAATGCTTGCCAGTAACGCTTCACAAACTTCACTAACAGCAATGCACTGACACTGCACTACACTCACACTGAACTGAAAACCGACTGAACTTGTTCTAGTCTCTTATCCATCCTTTTATAAGCTTGAATTGTTCGAGAATGATCTACTTCTCCACAGTTCTGGTGTATTCTATAGAGAGAGAGCACAGTTACCAACTAGGAGACAACGAAACATGCAAGAGCTTTCCTACAGTACACAACATTATAATTTATTTAGCATGTAAACTTAAATTGAATTGCATAGTTTAACAATTACATAACTAAAACATTAGTAGAGGAAAAGGACACAAAAATTAATGCATAACTTACGAAATAACTACGCTCACAAATGGCAGGCAAACTGGCAACTCTGACTCGTACTGGATTTAGCTACCATAAACATCAGGAAACATCAAGATGCTTCTCGAGCATCCTAACTGGCAAATCCCGCTTCTTAACACCGTGTATAAAGTCAACAACTGGGCAGAGGTAAAAAAGGCACGGAGTCGGCTAAGCACAGCTACTTTCTTGGAAGCACAATTTACAAGTGAAGTTATAATGATCATTCAAAGCTAAATCCAGAGAGAATGAAACCCCAAGTATGTTGTAAGGATAATGCAGGACTGAGCTGGATACTGTTAAAAATTAGAGGACACTCCTGCGGAAGGTTTTGATGAGTTACAAGGTGTATAAACTGAGTTTTCGACGCATTTGAAATAACAAGATTACTTTCACCACAATCCGAGATATAAGCAAAGTCAGACATTAGGTGTGCCATAGCCTCATCTCTTGTTTGCTGAAGTAACTGCTGAGATGGACACTGTGGGGAACGAATGGAAACGTGGATAGGGTTTGATGTACAGCTTAGAAGGTCATTTGATGAATAAGAGGAAGAGAGTTGGTGATAGGACAGAGCCCTAAGGAACACCACTACTGATAGCTGTAGAACAGTGGCCATTTACAATAGAAACTACAGAACGACCAGAAAGGATGCTAGAGATGAAGGCACAGACAGAAGGATAGAAATAGTGAAAGGGGAGTTAGGAAAGTAAAGGTTTATGCTAGACTCGATCGAAAGCCTTTGAGATGTCAAATGCAATGGCAAAGCTTTCGTCAAAGTTCCTAAACGAGGATGACTTGGAGTCTGAAAGGAATGTGAGAAGATCGCCAGTGGAGAGTCCCTGGTGGAACCCATACTGACGATCTGAAAGACGGTGGTGATAGGAAACGTGCTTTAAAATTTTTTTGCTAAAAGATTATTTAAAAATTCTTGAAATACAGGATGTTAAAGCATTCAAGAGATAGAGTTATGGGAATGGTCACCCTTCTCTGGAACAGGCTGAATGAGGGCAAATTTCCAGCAAGAAGAATGGTACAAAATGACAAAGGCGAAAGAGTGCCTAGGCAGGGTTTAAGCACAGAAGCACAGTTCTTAGGGACAACAGCAGGGACCCCATCAGGCCCATATGCCTTGTTACTGTAGTACTGAGCCCAATGATGGCAGAAAATACATCAGTTGAAGAAACTTTAATGTCAGCCATGACAAAGTCAAAGGGGAGAAGTGATGAAGGAACAGCACCAGAATCGTCTAAGATGGAAATGGAGGAGAAAGTCTAAGCGACGAGTTCTGCTTTATCAGTAGAAGAAACAGCAACAGAACCATCAGAGTGGAAAAAAGGAGGGAAGGATGATGAAGCAAAGTTGTTAGAAAGATTTTTGGCAAGGTGCTTGAAGGAGTGGGAAGAATTTGAGTTGGAGAGATCAGAGAATTTAAAACGAATGAAATTATTTTTAGCAGTGGTCACTTGTGTAATATCCATGGTTAAGATTTCTAATTTTTTAAGAATCATATTATGCTGCCTATAATAATAAGAATAGCATTGTCAAGCAATCATTCAAACCATGAAACACTCGTGTTCATAATTCATGCATGGACATTTTGGTAATGATATTAATGTGTCTTCAGTATGTTATTGTTTGTTCTGTGCAATATGCAGATTTTAGTGGTTCTTTATCTGTACCATACACACTGCAATATTTACACATCTGTAACATAGTTGTTTTGTTCATTAGACAGTGTGACGAACAAATTCTGGTTTTCATTTTTCCGCAGAGTCCTTAGTTTAGTGTTTCGGTCTTTAACATCTGCAGTTTATTGTTTACACCTCTGTAACATCAGTATTGTGTTAGTTCCCGTCTTAACTGCTTCATGATCGGTACATCTCTGTTCCTATATTCCAGCTAACTCCAGACTTTTTTTTTTTTTTTTTTTTTTTAGGTGGAAGTGAGCATATAAGCCTGAGAGTGTTAAGAAACTAAAGCAAGTGTTAATGCTGTCACAGTTAGCTCTTCTGGTCGGAACAGCTCTAGTACTGTATTTCACCTAACACAGGTGCATAATTAGAGCCTGGGAATACTAAAAATGAAAGTATAGCAGTTATTTCCAGACTCCACGTTTTGGTCGTCATGTCGTCTACAAGTTTTGCAGGGGATCGGCTGAGACCGAAAATAAGGATCCTAATGCTTTTATCTTTACCTCCGCCAACGAAGTTGGAGGAGGTTATGTATTCACCTATGTTTGTCTCTCTGCCTGTTTGTCCAGACGATATCTCCAAAAGTTCTCAATGAATTTCAATGAAATTTGGAGGAAAGGTGGGCCAAGAAGTAATTTATTAAATTTTGGAGCGGATCCGGATCCAGATCCTATGTATAGTATCTCCATAGGATCTCAATAAATTTTAATAAAGTTGTGTGGAAGAGTGGGCCCTGAATCAAGGGACAATTGATTAAAATTGGGGGCGGATTCAGATCCTAAGTATTCCACATAATATCTCTAGGATCCGGATCCGTATCCTTTTTAATGGCAATGGCATTGGCGGAGGTATGCGCTCTCTGAGTGCTTTCTAGTTCTTCCTGTAATGCTGTTCATTCAAATGGCCCTGGCCAGGGGTGTGTTCTTGCCATTTGTCTTGGTGGTATGCGCCCCTCGAGTACTGGGGTCTGGATTCGGAAGCATGATTAGTTTTTTGTCTTTAGTAAAATGTGCTGTGTCTTGCAGGAATGATGGGGAAAGGAGTGTGAAGAAATTTGGCACATTGCATGTTCTTTGTCCAAAACAAATCTTGAATACGAGGATGAAATTTATGTGTAACTATTACATATTTTGACAGGAAGGATAGGAGAGTGAGAACCTTGTCGTATCCCTCGTTCGTCCTGCAAAAACGAATCTAAGAGGCAGCAGTAACATTAAAATGCAATGATGATATGGTTTCGCTGAAAGCAAAGGAATATGCGGAACATTCGCATGTCTTCTTTCCTTCCAACAAATGCAAATCTTAAATATGAGTTTTTGTTTTTGAAGGAAAGGGGGATCAAGAATCTTCCTTGTCTTTCGTGCAAAAACAGGGTCTGTTCACAGTGTGATCGAAACTGGAAATATTCCGACATTACTCGTCTGATCGTGTGGGTCGAGATTAAATATGGAATATTAACACCTTGTCACATTAGGCAACGGTTTGGATTTTCTGCTTTTCACGGACAAACCTAGTGTTAGTGACAGAAAGGTTATGACCAGCATGATGCTACTGAAACGGTGTTTTCTTCCAGTTTTGATTCAGAACTACATGATCGAACAAATTTACGTCAGAAATTGGATCATTCTAGGTAGTCCTCGAGATTTCGTAACATTGGTTCCTTAGTGAAGTACAGTATTCTTCACATTACACCTTTGTATGTTATTGATTCAAATGACAGCATGTCACCACTAAAGCGATATAAATAACCTACAAGAGAATGCTAAGGTATAAGAAAAACATACGGTACAAGAGAATTTTAAGAGGTAATTCAAAGAGAAAGTCACTATGTGAGAGGCGTGACGAAGCCTCCTTTCCCACCGAGAACGTGGTTCTATGTCAGAGCATGGCCACAGTGTAGAGAAGACCCAGTTTTTCTGTGCATCCTTGCCGTGACGAGCCTAGTTCTACAGTAAGGGTGATGGATGTGGCTTCATATGTCGTAACTTAGTTTCCACAAGACCACCCTCCGCTTTGTGCATCCACGTGACTCTTCTCTGCCGTGTACCCTACCGGGGGGTTGATTCACTTAGACGAGTAGGGGGTCAGAGAGTCGTTTCTGACGGGTACTCATAGCCCAGAATGCTGATACTTGGTGTGGTGTAGTGTTAAATTTATAAACTCATGCTTCACAGCACGCATCTCTCGTGCTAGGTGATGAAAGCACAAAGCATTTGAGATGCGGAGGTCGCCACCACAGGTTTGTATTCAGCCATAAATGTCATTCTAGCCAACACCACAGCGGTGTTCAGTCCTCAAGACATAATAGTTTGACAGTGAATAATACTGGAGAAATATCATCATATTCAATCTTGTTATTCGTAAGTATAAGACTCTCTTGTTTATCAGTCGTCTCATGTGTACAAGCATGGCGTTGCTCACTTGCTTTTTCCAGCGGGAAGACACGAGCCGAACTACTCATGTGAACTTGGCACATTTTCGTTTCCCGGGCATTTGCCAAACAAAATGTTTTCTCGAAAAAATCCGGATGTGATCATGACCTCAGTGTAGATTTAGCAGCATCAGATCATGTGAGACTGGATGAATAACGGAGGTAGTGTGTAAATTAACTATCCGTCCGTACGTCGTGTGTTCTGTAAACACCTCAGCTGACATGGGCAACACTTTTAAGGAGATACGGATAACGCTGCTAATATTATTAACAAAAAATTATACAGTAACTTCCTTCAACTTTTTTAATATATATAAAGCAATGAGCCACAACAGAAGGCACAAAAATTGCGAAGGAGTTTTTCATGAGACAGACCAAATAATTCCTTTAGTTCCAGTGATTTCTGCTGTTCGAAGGAAAAAATATTCGCTTTGAGCAGTTCACGAAGCATAAGAATTTTAAAAGAATACCAGTTCAACTAATGATTTTCTCCCATGCCTCTACAAGAGAAGGATATGTTGAACCCTTAGATAGTCCTGTGGGGTATTTAAACGTAGTTAGTCGGGTGGGGTGTTACAACACCCCAGTACAAAAATACATGTAGTGTTACTAACATGTAAAATATATTCATACAACCGCTTCAGCATATCTCTGCAGTCACTAATGAAAAGATTGAATGCCTTGTAGGTAGTGTTTATTAATAATAATAAAATACAATAAATTATATCAGCAAAAAAATAACAAATGGACTCAAATCTCATTATCAGGTAAACACGCACAGGAAAATACATTTTGTGATTTTAAAAACCAGTATAATGATAAACAATATGCAAAAATAAGATTAAAAAAAAAACAATCTATATCACAATATGATCTAAATGGTTAGTTTGATGGGGTAACTGGACACCCCAGGGGGGAGGGAAGTGCCCCTCTCTCTCACTACAGCAGAGGCAGGACTAAACCAGTCCACATGCTCCCTCCCCTCCCTAAATCAGGAGAGTACTGGAACGGCGAGAAATATTCGAATTACCGGCAAGGAAATATGAGCTTTAAAAAAAATTTGGAGTGCCAAAACACCCCACCTGACTAACGAGGGGATAAGAATACGGCCGTAAATCCCGCCAGAACGTCGGCAGAGCTGGCTAACCAGTATACATTTCCCCCTCCCATTCCATTACTCCCTCTCTGTCCTTCTCTTACCCAGCCCAGGCGTCGGCGGTACAGGTCATTCCCATAGCACCAGATCAGTTGCAGGGAGGAAGCCAAGCGGGGAGGGTAATTATGGTGAATGCAAACACCCTCTCTCCCCCATCTGACATAAACAGGCTTTTCGCCTACGGCTTCAAAGCCGGGATTGTGAACAGGCGGGGTAGTTCGCGGTTGGTTAGTTGCATACCAAACGGTTAGAGGAGAGGTGATGAAGCAACCTATTTTCATTTTATTTTAATGTTTGACCAGAACCTATACCTCGAGGATCGTGGAGTGTTGCTTGCGATTTAGGCCGCTCTTCACACTGAGCATGAGAGAAGGGGAGATATTGATCCAATCTTCACTGACAGAGGCAAAGAGGCCCATAAAATAAACTATGTATATGTTCCCTGTTACTGTCTACTAATCCGTGCTACTTTGAGTCCTCTCTGGCCTAGCTCTAATGCCTTCTCATCCTCAGGACTGTAAGAACAAATGACTTGATCCAGATTGACTATGAATCGTATAGAAAAGCAGAGCTATGATCGGGGAAGAAGGTCAACGTGAGAGGACCATAAATGATGAAAGGAAAATGACGATGAATTCTGACATCTGGAAGGCATCCTCTTGTGAATAATTGTTGAACGTTAGCCAGTACAATATATCTGAGTTCTTACTGAAGTAAGAGCTAACCCTTTAAGCTCCAGGATGTCTCGTTATTTAGCCCTAGGTAAAGTCAGACGATATCATTCACCTTAGGAACGATGTCCTGAGGCTTAAGGGAGTACGAATCAGTGTCAGTTAAAAACCTTTACCTTTAGCTAGAACAGAATACCTGAATGAGCTGATTGATTGCAAATTCCCGCACTCTGAAATTGTGTTTTTTTAAGGATGCAACAATTTTAGCCCGACATGGATTCTTTTTAGGCCAAAGTCGGACAGGAATTGTGAGACACTAGAGTCGGGAGTGTTGCTTAAGCCACGCTTGGTTGCCATCTCTGCCCCTTGCTGTCAGCGCTCTTTGATATTCCCATGGCGGCCCCGTTTTAATGGTGCAATGAAGAGGGAGGAAAGGTGGGCGAGACATGATAAATTGGTAATAATGGCCAACATCACTCACTCCATCACCCCCATACCGTTACAGAGGCAGGGTGCATCCCTCAGACTTATAAGGGGTGATTTGTTTACATTGTCACTTGCCTTGTTATTGTTTGCTGTTGCTGCTGCTGCTGCTGTTGTTATTGTTGTTGTTGTTGTTGTTGTTGTTGTTGTGGTGGTGGTGGTGGTGGTAGTTGTGGCAGTGGTGGTGGGAGAGGAGGTGGTTCTTGTTGCTGATTATTGCCCTTACTATTTTTGTCGCTTCGCTTGTTGTTGCTGTTGTTGCATAATAGATCAGGTTCCTTCAACATTCGCACAAGGTGTAACTGTTTTCATTTGTCGCCTGCCCTGTTGTTCTTTCATTTTCATGTTGTTCTGTCCGACAAGGAGAGTATGTTTTCACCCCTGTTTGTTTGTTTGATTGTTTGTCCGTTAGCAGGATTACTTAAAAACTAAAAGAGAAATTTGGACCAAACTTGGTGGATAGATAGCCCATGTCCCAGTGAACAATCGATTAACTGTTGGGACCGATTCGGATCGTATTACAGTTTCTGGATCCGGAAACATTTTTTGTGAATCCCTAATCAGTGATGAGAAAACCTAACCCATTATGAAGTGCGGTTTGGAAATTACGTTGTCCTTGCCGGAGGGATGCGCTGCACTGAGTGGCCCTCTAGTTGTTGTTGTTATGGTGGTGGTAATAGCTCACAGTGCTCTTTGTCTTCTGCTTTATTGTTGTTGTTGTTGTCGTTGACCTTGTTCTTGTTGCCACGATACTTAATCTCTTAAACTTCAGGCCTGGCTTCCCGAGGCGTTGGTAAGTTAGGTGGGCAAGTCAAGTGAAGTTTGTTGAAGTCAGTTTATCAGGTGCTGAAGGTAGTCCTCTGGCTGAAGTATATTAATAAATAAATAAATGAATAAATATATATCTATATCTATCTATCTATCTATCTATCTATCTATCTATCTATCTATCTATATATATATATATATATATATATATATATATATATTTTATGTGTGGAACAAGGAACCAAAGGCCGTGAGCCCGCAAAATTGTTCCTTCCAAGAGAAAAACAAATTACAAGACAGAGCCAAATTCAAGATCCGATCATTTCGAGATGCCTGGACACACTGCGTTTGAAAGACTGGAGATCATAGGAAGCAGGAAACACAGAAAGAGGGAGACAGTTCCAGAGTTGACCTGCTGCATAAATGAAGGACTGAGAGTAACGGTTAACTCTTCCATTAGAGAGTTGGACAAAAAACGGATGAGAGTTTGCTGCTAGACGGGTGCTATGCGCCCATCGTAGAGATGGAGGAATGCATGCAGACAGATCAGAGGAGCAGTGACCATTGATGTAGCGATAGAGAAGAGATAAAGATGCAACAGTGCGATAAAGAGACAGAAGTTGAAGGGAGTCAGTATGAGGAGGAGAGTTAATGAGACGAAAAGCCTTTGACTCCACCCTATTAAGAAGAGCTGTATGTGGAGAGTCTCCCCACACATGAGAGTTGTACTCCACACAGGGGTGGATAAAACTCCTGTATAGAGTCAATAGTTGTGCAGGGGTAAAGAAGGAATGGAGTCGGCTTAGCACACCTAATCTCTTGGAAGCAGATTTTACAAGAGATGTAATATGATGTTTCCAAGATAAGTCCCGAGTAAATGAAACCCCAAGCATGTTCAAGGATGATGCAGGATTAAGCTGGATATTATTAAACATTAGTGAGTATACCTGTGGATGATTTTGTCGGATTGATAGGTGTAAAAACTGAGTCTTTGATGCATTAAAGACAACCAGATTATTTTTACCCCAGTCAGAGATACGAGCCAAGTCAGATATTAGGTGTGCCATAGCCTCATCCCTTGTTTGTTAAAGTAACTGCTGAGATGGACGTTGCGGGAACCGAATGGAAAGATGAAGGGTGGAGTCATCAGCATAAGAGTGGGTATGGATAGATGTACGGCTTAAAAGGTAATTGATGAATAAAGGGAAGAGGGTTGGTGATAGGACAGAGCCCTGAGGAACACCACTGTTGATAGATCTAGGAGAAGAATGATGGCCGTGTACAACAGCGGCTATAGAACGACCAGAAAGGAAGCTAGCGATGAAGGCACAGATAGAAGGATAGAAACCGGAAGAGGACAATTTGGAAATTAAAGATTTATGCCAGACTCGATCGAAAGCCTTAGAGATGTCAAGTGCAATGGCAAAGCTTTCGCCAAAGTCCCGAAAGGAGGATGACCAGGAGTCTGAAAGGTAAGTGAGAAGATCGCCAGTGGAGCGTCCCTGATGCGACCCATACTGACGATCAGAAAGAAGGTTGTGACAGGAAAAATGCTTTTAAATTTTTCTATTAAGAATTGATTCGAAATTTTGAGATACAGGATATTAAAGCAATTGGACGATAGTTAGAGGGTTAGTCCCTTCTTTGGGACTGTCTGAATGAGAGCGAACTTCCAGCAAGAAGGAAAGGTACAAGTTGATAGACAAAGGTGAAAGAGTTTGCCTTGGTAGGATGTAAGCACAGTTCTTGAGAATAACAGGAAAGACTCCATCAGGCCCATATGCCTTATTAGTATTGAGGCCTGTGATGGCAGAAAATACATCAGCTGAAGAAATTTTAATGTCAGCCATGAGGAAGTCAGAGGGGGGAAGTGATGGAGGAACCACCGGAATCGTCTAAGGTGGAATTGGAGGAGAAAGTTTGAGTGAAGAGATCTGCTTTATCAGTAGAAGAAATAGCTACAGAGCCTCAGAATAGAAAAGGGGAGGGAAGGATGATGAGGTAAAGTTGTTAGAAAGGTTTTTGGCAAGATGCCAGAAGGAGTGGGAAGAATTCGAGTTGGAGAGTTGAGAACATGGTACGGATGAAATTATTTTTAGCAGAGCGAAGAACAGACTTAGCACGATTCCGGGCAGAAACGTATAAAAGATGCGATTCTTGGGTGAGTTGGCTCTGGTACCTTTTATAGGTCCTCTCCTTGTTGTGGACAGCATTAGAACAAGCGTGATTAAACCAAGGCTTTCATGCATTAGTCAAAGGATATGAGAAAGGAATGTATGCTTCCATGCCCGAGAGAATAATCTCTGTAATGCGCAAGGCACACTCAGATGCTCCTGGCCATGGAAGCAATAATCATTCCACAGATGATCAAAGAAGTACTGCCTGAGGGCCTCCCAATCTGCAGCTCCAAAGTGCCACAGACGACGTTTCTTTGGAGGGTCCACAGGCTGTACCGGAGCTTTAGGACAGGTTAAGGTGATAAGGATGTGATCGGAGGAGCCCAACAGAGAGGAAAGATTAACAGCGTAAGCAGAATGGTTGGTTGTAAGGAAGAGGTCAAGTATGTTGGAGTTCTCTCCATGGCGGTCAGGGATACAGGTAGGGTGCTGTACAAGCTGCTCTAGGTCATTAAGGATAGAAAAGATGTAGGCTTGTTCACCAGGTGGATCAGTGAAACGAGAGGAGAGCCAAAGGTGGTGGTGAACATTGAAATCTCCTAGAATGGAGATTTCAGAGAAAGGAGAAATGGATAGAATGTGTTCCATCGTGGAAGTAAGATAGTCAAAGAATTTTTGATAGTCAGTAGAATTAGGAGATAAGTAAACAGCACAGATATATTTAGTCAGAGAATGACAGGAAAGCCGAAGCCAGAGTGTAGAGAATTCAGAAGAATCGAGTTCAGGAACACGAGAGCAAGATAAGTCGTTGCGTATATATACAGAACAGCCACCTTTGGCTTTGAAATGCGTATAGAGAATGTCGGAGGATATAGAAAAGGGTCTGTTATCAGTTGCCTCAGACAGCTGAGTCTCAGTTAGAAAAAGAAGGTGAGCTTTAGAGAAGGAGAGGTGGTGCTCAACAGGCCGAAAGTTAGTGGAAAGCCCGCGAATGTTGCAGGTCAAGGCCAATACTTTAAGAAAGTCATGAGGCCGAAGTTGAGGCCGAGGCGGAGGCCGAACTTTTCTACCAGAAGCCTCACGAGGCATAAGCAATAATACAATCAGTTTGCATTTTTTATCCATGTTCTACGAAAAAGTAACATATTACTTAACTGGTGCTTGTGTTATCCTCCTTCAAGCAGAAGGACTAAAAATAAATTTAATTTCCAGTAATAAAAAAAAAAAAGGACAGCCTGGCTTCAGATATTGGTCTAAAAAATATATTCTTAAACAAAACCAAGGAAAGCGAGACCACACCAAGGATATAGCCGGGAGAGAGAGAGAGAGAGAGAGAGAGAGAGAGAGAGAGAGTCATAATAATCACTCCCAACTTCCTCTTCTCCCCATCCCAACCAGGCTTTTGAACTGATCACATGTTCACCGCACCGAACCTCCACCCTGGATTCCTCAGCTCACCTTATAATTTCAAAAAGTGGGCGACGAATTGGTATCAGGCAATTGTAATGATTTCTGTGTACAAACCATCAAATCCTCACCCGCCTGTAACTTTCTTTATCAATAATGATCCACCTGGAACTTCTTTATAACTACAGACCCGACTCGCAGACACAGGATTCTGTGTTTATAAAGATTCTTAAGCTGAACTTTTATAATGTATACAGTTTGTTTATACATTAATTTTACCGTCACTCATACGGAAACCATTCACCACACAATGGCTGTTTCTACTTTTGTGTTCACTCACACACTTAGCAGGCACTTCACAGACAAGCTAGAGTGAATATTAGAAAAACATTTATTTCTGGCAATAGTAAACTGCTCCTTATTCACCCAGCGTTTGATTCAGTTTCCTGATAAACACGGACCATATTATTAGGCGTGGATTTTTAGATGGGTGTGTGTATTATTCGACACACCTTGATTTGATGGTTATCTGACATAGACAGTTTAATTTCTGTAGTTCCAGAGAGACCTGTCGAATTAAAGGAAGCAGTTATGGCCTTCATCAAGTCCGCACTTTAACGCCCTTGCTTTATTCAAGCTGTATCCAGATTTTTTTTTTTTTTTTTTTTTACGTGTCCGACTCTGGGCAAAGGCTTCAGGGCCTATTTCTTGGGAGCAGTGACCTATTCCAAGGCCCAGTAGTCCTCCTACACCTCCATATGTCACCCCTTCGGCGCTAACACCCACCATCCATATTGAATACATGCTAGGGCTGTCTCATACAGGACTGGCTCTATGAAGCTTAGGAAACACTTCTCGAGTTGGAGAAGTTATATGTTGCCCTTATTACTCACTGCGCTTCTACATCGCATTTGTTTTGCTTGAACAAGACTGTTTTACTCAAACTGGGGGAGGCTTCTCGAACTGGTCGAGTTGTATAGCCTTTCTTTACCCCTTCAGTATGAGTGTTTTTTTCCTAAGTTTAAAAAAAATTGTCTGCAGATAGTAAGAATAAATCTGTTATAGATATCACTGTGCTGAAGGGTTAAGTCCTTCACTACGAAGACGCCGTCTTTATCTCGTTGTATGCAGAATACTTTATTCAACTTTTGATAATCTTAAAAACGTGTCTGCATCGTGGCCACACCTTGAGCTGCCTGCTGACTTGTTTCTAACCTGATGTTATGCTTTTCACGCCTTCAGTTCTGTATACCTCCATTACACCCATGCTCGCAGAGCAAAAGCACGTGTTAAGTTTTGATTGGCGTTCGTGCCTGTGAACAAAGTATCTCAGACAATTTTTATCTGATTTTAGCCAAACGAGATGAGAGGTTAAGGATGAAACAATGACTAAAATCATAATTTTTAAATCGATGTGCCAAAAGTCGTTACAGGACTACTTCAAACTTTGATCGAGCAAAAGTAACTGAGACAGTTTTTATCAAATTTAGACCAAGCCCGGGAGACGGGTTGAAGGTTAGGCAAGATTCAAACGACAATTTTTGAACAACCAGACACAGGTCAAGGTCACAGGACAGTTTGGAATTCGACCCGTGAGCGTGTATACACTAAGCAGCTTGTTTGTGATTTAGGGATACTGTCAAGTATTTTGTAGAGCAGAAAACGTCTGTGTAGTGACCAAGTGTTGTTACAAACGCCTTACACTTTTCCATTTTCCTTGCATTACTGTACCTATGATTTTACTGTTCATCTATTTTTTAGGCCCATTAGCTTTGTGATGGTGTCTCGCATGTGTGGAGCGGAGTTGTATTTAAGTGAATCGAGTTGTCTTATGAGGCGGGTCTCCGTTGTAAAGTTTGGTTTGTAATTCTGTTGCCTCGTGGAGTGTGATGTTGGTCTGCACTGAATATGACGCTGAAGTTTGTCATGTGCCAATTAGTGTTGTTGAAGGGTGTGATGTTTTTTTGTCCTGAAGTGTTTTTCTCTTCAGTGAATTATGTCTAGTCTGCTTTTTGTGTAGCATGTGTGCATGAGGTGTGATCACCCTGGTCGAGGTTATGTTCCTGTAGTGGTAATGATGATAAGATGATCTGTAGCGAGTTTGAGTTCCATTAGGTGGTGGTGGGTGCAAGTGCTGGCACACAGAATGAGATGTTTGGGGGAAGAGGGGGAGTGGTTTGCCTGGTACTGGATAATGGCGTATTATGAAGTGTCATTGAAAACGTACAGTCGACATCAAAAGTACTCTCGCCTCCACTGCCTCTCTCTCCATGGACTTGGAAGGTTGGCGTGGTAAATCCACAGGAGTCGACACTGATGACACTGACCTATGGCTAAATAAAGAAATAAAGTCGTTATGTCAGTTGTTACGGATTCACCATACCGATTTTCAAATTCATAGGAGGAGAGTGGGGCTGGGGGGAGGAAACGGTGGGCGACAGGACTTCTGATGTCGACCGTACAGTAATGCTGTTGAGCCGTGACACAATGACTGTGTTCATACTAGCTAGTGTATTCAGTGTTAAATTTTCCAGCAATGATAGAGTTAGAATTTTGTGTTTAAGGGAGGAGATGGGGGTTGTATTGTGCTGGTGCAACATGAGAGGTGTTAGCAGGGATGTATATGCTACAAATGTTGATATCTTGTTATTCCCGGATGTGACAATGTGTGACTGTTTCTGATGTTGTATCATTCTAGAAGAGTGATTATGCTGTTTGTTTTTTCCTTGTAGAGGATTGATGGGGAAATGTACGAAATGAGGCTTCTAGGACCTGAAGTTCTGTCTGAGCGAATGTTAGTAATGTCTATTTTCGGGAATCTGTTGTGTGTGGGGGAATTCTTTTGCTTGTAGGAGGGTTATGTGTATGTCGTGGTGGTGAAGGAAATGTTCTTTTTTTTTCTCTCTTTTCGTAGGTGGCTGTCGATGTATAACTGTAGTTTGTTTACTGGTGTTCGAGGAGGGGTGCGTCCAATGTGTGTCTGTGTTGTAGGTGCAGTGTTTGTGCGCAGTGACCGAGTTGTGATGTCTGTGGTTATGAGCTGAGGTGGGGGGTAGGTATTGAAGAGGGTGAGGGAAGTTGTGTTTTGTGTGACAGGAGTGTCAGTTGATGTGTTCTGCCTGACATACCTCCGTATGCTATGGCGTTGTCTGGCATCTTTTATTATAGTGCATGTGATGTGGATCCATTCACTGCAAGAAGTGCATTGAAAAGATCCACGTGTTCGTCTTGCGCCTGTTAGGTATAGGGAGCAAACAGGACATAAGCATTGTGCTTCGGGTCCAGTACTGTTCTAAGTGTCTCCGGCGAGTGTGAGAAGCGGGGCAATGACCGCAAGTCATTTCCCACACTGTAAATATCGGCGTAGGGAGCGACTGCTCCCACATGGGAGACGGCGCCTTGCCAGACTACACATGGGTCCTCCTTGCAGGACTTAGGGCAGGATGAAGAGGTTTTATTTTTAGGCCGGAGTTCAATCTGCTTCTTCTCATCCAGGGCAACGGCAGTACGATGGGAGGATTATGTGATGAGAGTGTAAGGAAACCGTGTGGGTTGGGTACATGAGGGAATGAATATTTAAGGGGAACACAGGTGGCTTGCGAACATTTGTCCGTGCACTTGTAGTGAAGAGAAGAGGGAGTTTTAGGGGAAGGGAATTATGTAAGTAGGATGTAGTGAGAGTGTGGAAAGAGGAGAGAGAAGGGAAGGTGAATGAACTAGGTAAAGGAAGGAAGGATGGACAGGGAGAAGAGAGGAAGAGGAAAGGAGGAGAGGGAAGAGGGAGTCCCCAGAGTTTTGACTGCCACTAAGTTGGTGGGGTGAATGTTCACAACCTAACGCCATTCCTCAACAGTTATATAACCAGTGCTAAACCGTACCCCATTGTACTACCATTACCTTCATTATCACCATTTGTGACTGGTGTTTATACTACCGGCCTCCAGACCTATTCCATACCACTGTATAGTGTCACAGTCAACTGTTCCACCATTCGAGTTTTACAGCACCTGTCTTACTCTCCTCCACCATACCATCGTCTACTAATACTGTCTTCTGTTTCACCGTTTATGCCAAGTATCTGTCCAAGCCTCTTCCTGACCCCCTTATGATATTAGCCTTTACAGACGTTATGGGAGAAAGCACAGAAATTATTGAAGTTAATATATATATATATATATATATATATATATATAAATATATATATATATATATATATATATATATATATATATATATATATATATATCAATCAATCATTTCCTGTGGCACCCCACGGGATGCATAGGGCCTCAATGAACTCTCTCCACCAATATTTGTCTCTTGCCATCTCCTTCAGGTCCCACCAACACTCCTCTCCTGCTTCTTTTTTCATTGTCCTCAACCAGGTTTCCCTTGGCCTACCTCTACCTCTTCTTCCTCTAGCAATCCACTCTGGCACATCCTGTATTAAACAACCTTCTTTTCTGTATATGTGCCCCAGCCACTTCCAGCGAGACAGTCTCACATATTCATTAACTGGTTCCACTCTCGTAATATCCCTTACTCTTTCATTTGTAACTCTGTCTTGCCACTTTACCCCAAGAATCCTTCTCAGTATGTTATTCTCAAATCCTAATACTTTCTGATCTGTTGCAATTGTACTGTACCATGACTCATGCCCGTAAATTAAAATTGGTCTAACCATGGACTTGTAAATTTTCACTTTAGTATGTACCGAAAGCATATTATTATTCCAAACAGATTTCAACATTCCAATAGCTCGCCAAGCCTGTCTAATCCTCTCCTCAATTTCATTGTTTAATGATCCATTAGATGATACAATCGTACCCAGATATTTAAAGTTTTCTACGTTCTTCACCACATTATTCCCAATTACACAATCGATTTGGTTCTCCAGGTTCATATTAATAATTTCAGTCTTTCCACAATTTATTACCAATCCCACTTTTTCTCCTTCCTCCACCAGACAATCGAGCACCCTCTGCATCTCGTAAATACTTCCGCAAATCAGTACAATATCATCAGCATAGTCCAAATCCATCAGCTTCTTATTTTCTGTCCAGTAAATTCCTGCACCTGTTCTCCTTACAACCTTTTTCATAACATAATCCATAGCCAAAACAAACAACAATGGCGAAAGAACTCCTTGAATTACTCCTGACCTAACTTGAAATGGATCACTCAAAGAACCACCCACCATTACCTTACAAAAAGTACCTTCATGCAGGCTTCTAATAATATTTACAAACTTTTCTGGTATACCATAGAATCTCATAATTTTCAACATAGCTCCACGTGAAACACTATCAAACGCCTTTTCAAAATCCACAAAACACATGTTAAGTGGCATTTTCATCTCATTAGCTTGTTGCATTAGATGCCTTACAATAAAAATCTGATCATTACAACCTCGACCCTTTCTAAATCCCGCTTGTTCTTCTCTTAAAATTTTATCAATTACTGGCTCTATTCTGTTCAACAAGATTTTGGAAAAGACTTTTGCAACTACAGGTGCCAAAGTTATCCCCCTCCAATTGCCACACACACTTAAATCTCCCTTTTTTGGTGTTTTTATAATCACTCCATTTTTCTACTCTTCTGGAATTCCACTATTATCCCAAGCCACATTAAAAAGTTTCAAAAGCGCATTTATCAACTATATATATATATATATATATATATATATATATATATATATATATATATATATATATATATATATATATATATATATATATATTGTGAGTGTGTGTGTGTGTGTGTGTGTGTGTGTGTGTGTGTGTGTGTGTGCAGGTGGGGGCGCTCACCATCCACAAACTCGATGAAGTGCTGCTTTTGGGTGTCTGCCCTTTCCTCTCCTTCACCCTTCTTTCCTTCCATCCTCTTCTGTCTTTCTTTACTTCATTCTTTCCTAGTCCTTTTGCCTGCGGGTGACTTTACAGTCCCTCTTCTGTATTTTTTTTCATTCATTCTTTCCTGTTCCTTCTGCCTGTGGGTGACTCTACACTGAGTGACAAGCCAAATGGTTTTCTGTACACCAGGAAACCATTTACTACGCTGGGTGGCAACCATATAACCAAATTTTGGCGCCTGGTGGTTCAGTGGGTAATTATTGCGCTCCAATCAGATTGAACCAGTGAAGGCTTATATCCAAGGGGTGGTTGGGGTTGATTGCCCACGTAATGCCACTCAGGGATGAGTGAGGTTGGTCATTCTCATCTTAAATATCGGGACCAACTGCCTAGCCCCGGGCTCCTACGCCCCTTATGGGGCAATGCAGGATTGGATGATGGATGGATATATATATATATATATATATATATATATATATATATATATATATATATATATATATATATATATATATCCGCCTGAATGATACCCACTTTGCTTTTCACTTTTACACAGCCATTTGCAAAACATACAAGTTTTCGTTACAACCAACATCAGTGGATATTGATTGCCACACACCTACTTCCTTAATAATTTAGTAACGAAGCTAAGAACAGAGCAAATAAAAAATGAAGTTATTCATATTTTTACATTGCGTTGATGGCTGCATTTTTTTTCACTGTTACAGAGCTACCTGACACAAATGAACATAGATATTAATTACCATGTACTGTACAGTACTTACCCACTTAAAAATATAATAAACGAGGATCAAAAAAGCAATGAAAAAGAGTGATATTACAAATGTTTGTGGACCACAAATGATAATGACTGTCGCTTGCAACACGTCTGGTGGAGATGAACAGCAAAAGGCACTATTTGTGAGAATCCAGATTAAACTCAACTGGGCGCGTCTCAACCCACACCCTCTTTCCCTCATAATTACAGTAAGCTGCAGCGGGGGGCAAGGAGGTCAGTGGAGGGGGGCATGGGGTAAAGGGGGATGCAAGGAAGGCAAAGGCAGGACGAGGGGGACAGTGGTGTGAGGGTGCAATGCAGGGCTAAAAGGAGTGGAGTTACTGGGCAAGGAATGAGGGGGGGGGGGAGTACGTTAAGGAGAAAGAGAGACGGTGACTGGGAGGCTTAGAGGGTGGAGGGTAAGGGAAACTGAAGGGCTGGAAATGTTGGTGCCACATCTTATATACCAGTATTAACACCATTCTTACTTCTAACTGCACCGGGAGGAAGGGAGGGGGTAGTAAACGGAGAGATAAGGGACTCTGAGGTGTAAGGGGGACGAGGATGGAGGAAGGAGGTGTTCGTGCCACTTCTTAAATTGCATCTTCGTCAACACCATTTTACAGGGAGGATGAAGGGACTGAAGGATCTGAGACAGGGAACGTCAGGGGGCAGAGGGAGGCCAAAGAGAGCAGAGGAAGGAAAAAATGACAGAAGTCTAGGAGGCACAATGGGGGCAGTGAGGGAAAATGGCTTGTTGGCGCCATTTTTTAAATACTATCATCACTAATACGACCGGCAGGCATCATCACTACCATTGATGCCACCATTCAGTCATTACCGATATCAGCAGCTTCGTTATCAGCGTTGTAAATGCTACCGTCACTATCTACATGATTCACATGATTCACCATTACAAAAACTCATAAAAATATTACGTATTTTCATCATCTGGTTACTATCAGTATTATACTACAGTATTATAATCACCATAACCGTCATCACAGCCCTCACCATCTTTATAGCCGTCAACTCTTACACCACCATCACTAACACCTTGCGTAAATAGCTACCATCAACACAGCAACTTTTAATACGACAAATAACGATACCGGAAGAGTTAACTTCCATCTGAACCACAGTTGTTATAATATTGGTTCTACAGTATTATCTCCACAACTTGCCCTCCAAAGCACCCTCCGCTACCTAGCACCGTGTACTGTGCACCGTGCACTACCGACGTCTTCGCGTATTACCCAGTGCGAACTATCCACGTACAATCCACCACCTAATCGTACAATGCACGAGCTACCCACTACATACTATACAGGTATTACCTCCACGCATTATCCATGCACTGTCTATCACGTACTTCCTACTGTATACTATCATCGCTAACCCAAATAGGGTGATAATATAATTTTCATTTTAGTTTGTCTACCACTAAGCGATGTAACTGAGCTTAGGAAGAACCTCTCTTAGTGTAGGAATTAGAAACAATCTTTATATATAGCTTCAACAGGAAGACCTCTTATTTATCTTAACTTAGTTTTAATTAAAGTAAGGGCCAGCTTTCGTATTAATGGGATTACTGTCCCCTCCATCACATCCACCGTCACATTCACCACCTTTCTGCGGTTTGGTACATGTACACACTTACAGGTGTGATTACACATTTATCATCTTATCTTTTTAATACCGATCGCATCAAGATGTATATCAAACCTCTTTTTTTAAAGATATTAATGGCACTGGTCTCAGCCAACTTTCATGGGAGTTTTTTCCACTCACTTACAATGGAACATTGAAGGAAGGAAGGAATAATGAAGAACCAACACCAAACCACAATGTGACAATATGGCACTAAGGTAGAAGGAAGCGGGGTAAATAATTATATGAAACATTTGATAGGAAGCACAGAAAGAAAAGTAATAATACGGTACTGGAAATTGAAACAGTGGGAGAGTCACCTAGAAAATCAGTAAGTTATGGGGGCCGACGTAATGAGGAGGGGAAGGGGAAAGCTGAGATATGTTTTTGAAGTGTAAACGAACAGTTAAGAATAAGGTGATGGATAGTCATAGGGCAGTTACAGTGTGAGCTGACGGGCTGAGAGTCATGACTCATCAAATGACCATGAGTTAGGCGGGTATGGCCCAAGCGAAGACGGGCAAGAATAGTCTCCCATTGACGACTGGAGAGGGTTGATGTGTGCCAGGGAAGAACAGAGGGTTTAACACTATGGAGTTTGTTATGGTTCCACGAGGATTGCCATTGATTGCGGAAGAGACGAGTTAGAAGAGGGAAACAACTAAAGGCAGGAATGGGGCGGAGAGAGGACCTAGAGGACAAAGTAGCAGAGCGTGCCAATGAGTCACCTCGTTCATTGCCTAACAAGCAAAGACGGAGCAGACCCCTCAAGAGGGAAAGTAAGGTTGGCTGGTTCCATGGGGCAGCAGCCAACCTATGCCAAGAGTGCCCCACATGTGACCTTGTGAGAGAGAGTTATGTCCGCCAGTTATCAGGTGGATAGGGAGACTGAAGGAGTAGCCTGCTGAATGGTTGTCAATACTGAACCAGAGAAGACTTTGGTGTGGCTGGATGTGGTGAGTCACTGGCGTTTCCAGAGACTTCGCAAAGGCTGTGTTGAGCCACAAGGCACTGTGCTGAGCTTAGGGGACCACTGGATGCCAGGATGTGGCTGTGAGGGAAGGAAATGACCCTGGCCATGTATGTTGCCAATATCAAGGACCCCTGCATCCTGTGGTTAGACTACCTGGTGTCCCACCGTTGTCTGCTTGAACTCCATTAGATGCAAATGCAGTTAGGAGGATGAAGTGTTCTGTTGAGGGCAGTGGAGCATGGAAAATTGCTTGTGACAACCAGCCGGACTACATTTATCTCCCATGCAAGATCTAGAGTATACTGCTGCCCTGCAAGATCTACAGTATACTGCAGACTGCTCTGGGATTGGTGGGGCACAGGAGCCATGGCATGACAGAAAGTGGAGTAATGCTGGCCAGGACCTTAGTTGACCCTACGCAGAAGAAGTACCCATTGTCATAGCCAACTTTTCACTTTGTCCTAGTTAGATACATTGGGGCACTGTTGTGGGGATGTGCCAAGAAGTCAATCAAGAGCCACTGAGCAGTGTGTGTAAAAGAAGTACGTTTAAGCTCAAAGAGGAGCTACCCGATCACTCCATCAAGGGTACCCAGTGTCTGGAAAAACTACAGATGGAGCAGTTGAAGAGGCTCATAGTGGGATTCACTGATCTGTCTTCTGCAGGAGACCTGGACTTGGGAAGTGCAGTGGAGTTGAGGACCTGGTCACAGGAAATGAAAGGACGGCCCATGAGAATGACAGAGGTGGCCACAATGGTGATCCACCTCTTCATGCCATAGGACCTATACAGCAGAGGCGATGGTGATGACCCACTGGTCTGGAATACGTATACTGTGGAAGAATAAGTCAAAGCAATTAGTTTACTTATTTATTATTTTTTATTTAAGGGCTGTACATGTAATATTTTCGTTGCACTGTTAGCTTTTGAGCTAACCTCTTCAGTTCAATTACATATTTCATTTTCTTCCTACTCTTTTCAAATTATTTTATTCATTTGAGGAGAAACCTTCCAGCGTGAAGGAGTTGAAATAGCGCCTTCATTAATCCTAGAACAGTATCGTTGGGTCTTTCAGGCCTGATGATGCCTGACAATTCTTTACTGATGGGGTTACGTTGTTAGTACTGCCATCCCCTTCTGTCTACCTTCAGTTTCCACTGAGATGTTGCCAAAGGTGGGTGTGCAACTCTGTGTTTCAATTCCACCACTGTGTTTTTATGGTGTCTGGGTTCATGAGACCCAATGATACCAATTGCAGCGGTGATATAGTCTTCATGTGCCATAGGCTTCACAGCCTGCTCTCAAGGCCCAGTAGTTCTCCTACATACCATATACCTCCACATGTCACGACTTCGGCGCTAACACCCACCGTCCATATTGAATACATGCTAAGGCTGTCTCATACAGGACTGGTGTATGAGTATTAGCGGGATATTTTTACGACATGTCGGCGGGTCATCTGGTAGATTAGTAAAGTCTGCTTTTTAATGAAATTCAAATCCTTAAACTGGAACCCAGCCGAGATTTGAACCTGGGTCCAGTAGGACTGCAGGGCACCACTCTACCAATTGAGCCACTGCCTCTCCCCAAGTACTGACAACCATGTAGTAATATATACACTGGATTGCCTTATTAATTCTCTTCCCTCACTCTTTAGATACTTAGAACCAATATGTATAATTTAGTAGTCATTATATGAAGTTTACTGCACTGGAAATAAGCGTAGAAGAAAAAACTCATTTTTGATCCCCAAAATTTATTCCGTATCTTTTTATTTTTTTTCATGTTGTCCCACAGATCATGGTACTGAAGGCAGGCTGTAGATCAGTCACCAGGCAGCAGGTGGTAAGAATGATGATGTAAATATAAACCACTTGTGGTAAACAGTTTTTACGGCATAATTGTCTGTGATTATTATTTATTTTAATTTGCATTTTTTATATTTTTACAGACCTGTTCCCTTTTCATTTTCTCTTTTTTTCTTTTCTTTTTGAGTAAGTTAAGTAAACTTCAAGGTTAATGTGTACTTTTTATTATCATTAAAATGTCATTAGAAATATTTCTAAAGACATTTTACTTTTTTCTCTAAGGGGTTTGTTTGACCTGACGATACCAGGATCGTTACAAAAAATTTACGATACTGTTCTAGGGTTAAGTTCTTGATTACTCGAAGTTCTTCCTAAGCTGAATAACATCGTCCCCAGCTAGAAAAAAAAAAAAGTCATTGCAGGGAAGGAGTTAATGCATCAACCCAGAATTTTTACAGTCTTTTGTTCGGAAAGCCATTCACATTAGTGATGATCCAAATGTATGTTTTTCAATATTCACGAATGCAAATGCGAATGTCAATATAAATTTTCATATGAATGCAAATGCAAATATTCTGTCTGATGACATAGAAACGTGAGTTACTAATATATATATATTTTTTTAATGATTAATTACACTGTAAGAGTTTCAGCCACAAAAATGGAATGAACAAATTTTTATATATTTTCTAAGTTGCCAGGATGCGAGAGGAGGACCCAACTCTTACATGCATCCCCCAGGGATATCAGACGCTTCCTGGACAACCTTTGAATGGACCCAGAACAGATCATGGCAGACAGGTGTTCTTTCTCTCTCTCTCTGAAATTCTTTGGATTTAGAGTATTTTTCTGGTTATGTGCTAAAAATGTCGAGATTACCCACTGTTTAGCACTATTGGGTATCAAAAGTTTTCAATAAGTTTCAAGAACATGATCAGTGAGAATGTAGTGAGGGCAGCCCCTACTGGCACACAGAGAAAAACATTTCCTTGGATTTTATTTGCCCCCGGAAATTGGTTATATTTGTATAAATTGTATACCATCATCTTCATTAATGTTTATACTAGAAGATAAGCTAATAAAAACACAAAACTGATGGGAAAAGTGCACAAAACCGGTGGGTAAAAGTATAGACATGCTGTGAGAATAAACTTGTTCAAGAGTAAAGTCAAATAACTTCCCAACATCCTAGCACAAAATTTTGCTCGCACCATGTGAAAGCAGTCATATGTGTATATGCAGAATATTACAAGCTTTCATGTGGTGTTTTCGGAATTTCAATACAATCACTACCAGTAGTTTTCAGGTAAACTGCCCAAAATTGCACTTCATCCTCCCCCAACTCCACCAGAAGCCAAAAGGACACTGATTATTTGAGAGTGTTGCCCTTCAGATAGACACCCTCCGCCATGATGCACTGACATTTGTCACACTTCACGCTAAAACTTAATTTTTGGTAAATAATTTTGTCTAAAATTGCCTAATCGATATCTCTTCAGCACAAAACTGATAATGAGGCTAATTGTGTCATCGAGCACTTTTCACGCCAACTTTGATATGACACAATTTGTGTCATCATTCCCAAGAGGGTTAATGAGAAATTCAGAAGATCTGTCCTTAGGTACTGTACAAAAGCTGAAGAAATCCAGGCTTTTCTGAGAATTTGGCAGAACTGTATGATGCAGTAAGCAGCCCTATCTAGCTTGGTACAGCTACTTGGTTGGCAACACTAACCTGGAACACTCGTTCAGCTCATGCTTTTAACTCTTTATTTGATTTTCCAAAAACATAATAAGTAAAGTAATATTATTAAAACTCATAAAGTATTCGCATGACAACATGTGAATGCAAATGTGAATGCATATACTGAAAAAAAATATGTAAATATTTGCAAATGCGAGGGCAATGGTCAATATTCGGACCATCACTAATTCAGATACGCAACAAAGAAACACACCCACACCCACATCCACACCCACCCACACACACACACACACACACACACACACACACACACACACACACACACACACACACACACACTCATTCTTAAGGTTTTTATGAGGAAATCTATTCAAAATTTGTTTCCTTATGTACATTTTCACATGTGCTATCTACCATTCCTGCTATCATCAGAGGATTTTATTCATCTCGGATAAAACCCGCCACCGGAAGATTTAATACAATCCTCACTGATGTTTTGATGGAGAATTTAGAACTCTCACCAGTATTATATTGCGATAATGCCACACATTTTGTTCAGAATAGAAATACACTGGAGCCACAAGGTAAGAAGTATTCCTTTAACCTCTGAATCCAATGATGTTAATCCTTAGTCATTCCTGCTAATCTCGGACGATTTGGTGAGTAAGGCTTCTCTTACTGAGAAGATTAATGAACGTCATACCTAACTTCTCCACTTCAGATACGTCTCTCCTACACTAGTTAAGTAGTCTGTTTTCAACAAGAAAATACAAAATGTGCTGTCGGAGTGAAGGGATGAATTGTTTGGTTAAAAGTGAGTATACCAAATAAAAACACGTCAATATATTTTTATATGTACTGAACCCTATGATTTCTAGTTATACTTTAGCTAATAAGTTTCCTCTTATTTTTGTTTCCAGTCTGTGTGTTAAGGTGTCTTACAGTACTGTACTAATTATAAACATACAGGGCCAATGAATCAGTGTACACCTAAAACACTTCTTTGAATTATCAGGTATCGAAATAATAGGTTTCATTTCAGATTTTTAAAGTCTCTGTTTTAATGGTCACATCGAAAAAAATTAGCTAAACAAGTTAACGTAACAACAAATGGAAGTACCTTGGGTTTTGTTTCCATGCACTTACACATTTCGAACAAATGTATTTCCTCTAAAATCATATTTTCTCCTCAGCTTGAGTAATGAAGAATATTCTAAGCAATAACATTAATGGGGTAACAAATTAACGTTCTCTAAGCTTTTTCTTCATAATATCAGATACCATATCGAACTAATATATATTCTTTTCTTTTTGTAAGTTTGGGTAACGGTGAATATTATACAAAGCTATGTAATGAACTGGGCCAGTGTTGCCTTTATGAGGTCAGAACTCATAAATTTTCCATTGCATTATCTCCATTACGAGTTTGTTTCTATTATTATTCCAGTTCTTCCCTTTTTTCAGCATTTGTTTGAGCGAGGGTGAAACTTAACCCGATAGCTGTGACATACATCATATGGGCAAGCTTTTTTTTTTTTAAACAGGTGTGTTACATACTTTTCCCATATGTCCTCATTACTTCACCACGGCTGAACTATAGTAAATAATGAACTCATATTTGTTTTTCCTTTACTTTTCTATGCATTTTTTCATTTCATATGAGCAAAAATTATTTTTGAGAAGAAATTTTCCCGTTTATCTGCGAATCGAGGGTAGACCAGGAATGTCCTCATTACTTCACCACGGCTGAACTAGGGTAAATAATGAACTCATATTTGTTTTTCCTATATTCTTCCATGCACTCTTTCATTTCATATGAACAAAAATTATTTTGAGAAAGATTATTTTTCCTGTTTTTTGGCACATGGGGGATAGACCAGGAAACCTAATGCCAAAGTTGTCAGGTTAAGATTGATAAAACAAGGGTGCAAAAAGTGAAACACAATGATCTATATGCCGTACGTTCCACACGAGAAGGTTGGGTCAGTCTGATGTTGCTGACCGGTTGCCGTAACTTCTAACGACACATTCTGTCTGCAACACCTCCAACCTCCTTTTGCAATGGGGCATCGCTTTTAATGGAAATAATACGCTGGTGGAAGGAATGACAAAACGATATTGGACGTGGCTGTGTTGTTAACGGAGGTTGTATCTAACCCTTTCAGAACAAGTGGCCTCCCTAACTTTAATAACATCGTTTTGAGAAAGCAGCAGTATAAGAAACAATAATACGTCATCTGATCGATCGGGTTAATGCTACGTTCTGATTTTTGCAACACAGATGCTGCGGAACGGTGGTTAGTTCCCAGCACCTCTTCATTAAGTACCAGTTTATTTCTGCATTTGGCATGTTGATATTCTCTTACACGAACTGAACTAAACTGAACTATGGATTCTTAGCTCCAAGTAACAAAGACCATATGACACTAATTCAAAGCAAAGAGATATGTGCAGGAATGGAGCAGAAATGGGAAAGGAGAAAAAGAGAATGACAAGGAAAGATAAAAAATCAATAAAGTAGGGACAAGACACTAAGCAGATAAGATACAGCTTTAAACAAGGCAGTAAAACCTAGGAAAGAATGTATTAATATAAATGTCGCGTAAAGATCAATACAAGTTAAAGAACAAAAAAATATAGATGGTCCACAGCTAAGGCCCGGTATTGGTATTTATTTAATACATCAGCCAAAAAAGGCGGACGGCCAAGAGGAAATACAGAAGAGAAGGACTGGTGTCAAACAGCACTGTAAAGAGGGCCATCAAGAACAGGACAAACAGAGTAGGTCGTGTCACAATTAGAACAAAGTAGAGGAGGATCTTCAGACATCAAATGGCCGTGAGTCAGACGGGTATGGCCACTCCTGAGGCGTGCCAATGCCGTCTCCCAACAATGAGTACGATGACAAGGCTTAAGGAAAGGAATACTTAAGACTATAAACCAGGCAGAAGGAAAAGTACATTATCAGATCAGACGTTTTTACAAAGTAACAGTAGGAAGCAGAGTGTCCAAGGAGGGATTATTCAGCATTTTGTAATGAATGCCACCGAGGCCTTTTCTTGTATCCCTGTAGGCATCTAAAGCACTGCACAACTCAGAGCTAAAACGGTGCATTATAAGACTCTGCAGAAGACGGATGAAACCCAATTATAACACTTTTAATAACAGAGTGAAGAGTATGTTAGACTATAGACAGGTGAGAGTCACTGTTAAACTCACTAATGCATGCTCCCAGTCGATCTTCTGCTAAGCCAGAATCGGCAACCGAAGTACCATTCAGATGGATGACTGGAACAAGGGAGAGAAAGCAGTCTTGCCTGCAAACTTACGAATACGGGACCAGACCTTTTGAATGGGAAAGAAGAGTTGACTGGAGGAAAACATGAGTTCCAGCTCGCTCTCTCGGCTTCCCTAACCTCGAAGGACCGATGTCTGCCGAACGACAGTTTAGGAAAATGTAGCATAAAGTTCTGTGTCTGTCGATGGTACAGAGCCTACCAAAAACTAGCGGTAAGTAGTACCACCTCTTTTATGACGTATAAGGGACCAAGGCAATGGCAACTACAGTATGTGGTGGGGTATGGCCGGACTGGGCCTTTAGAAGGGGGATGGCCTCCCCACCCCCCTCCGCCTACTTTTTCCCCACTAGGCCCTCTCCTCATTATGGCCTCCCAACCATTCATGTCCAAATATACCCCCCCTAGATATTGTAGCTGGTGTGCGTAGCAAGCATACTTCCTCCCTTCCTCCACTCCTCCTCACCCGCAACACCTCCCATCCTCCCTCCATCCATCACCACACTCCGTCCACCTTCATCCTTTCCCTTTGCTTCCAGGCACATGGGGTTTTTCCTTGTTACTCACCACTAGAAACTTTATTTTCCTTTCATGATCATTATTTCACATTGTTTGATGCCCAGGAATATTTATTATGTTGTTTACAGTAATGTTTGTATGGTTATTAGCCATTGTGTGGAAGATTAAAGGGTAGACTTTTTTTTTTTTGACGGTGGCTAGTATGGCAACCATTGGATATATGAGCGTGAGATATACATTTTCATATGTGTAAATTCAAGCTCTTGAAAACTGTAAGAAAGAAATTACAATCCGAAAAGTCAAAAAGTCGGACCCTAATTGCGGTTCTGGGGAAAGGTGCTCTGAGAAGTTTGAGGTCTTTAGGGGTTAACCGTTCGGTGAAAAAAACAGCAGTTGCCCCACGGAAACATAGTTAACATGCAAGACCGTGGAACATTCAACTGATCACCTAGGAACATATTTAGAAGTAAAACCAGTCAGGAACACAGAAGTAAACGGGTGTGTAGATCTAGGGATCACCACATGGACTTCTTGCAACACAGTAGAGTAAGGATCCAACATAATTATGATCATCTGGTATGCGATCGATCACTGTAATGCTCACCGAAATTTTTACTCAGTTTCGGGTTACCAGTCGCGAAAATAACTTATACGATTTTTGCAATGACTGCAGTGATCCCAAGCGGACATGCTGCCAGGTCTCACTCGTTATCGACGGAGGTTAAGTTCTTAAAATGCTGTCGATAAGTAAATCCTGTCAGTACGGATTTTCCCATTGACGCCTTTATATAATCATTATATAATTCTTATGAAACCACTCACACGTCACGTTAACATGATTTTAATTATTAAAAAGGCGTTTCCTTTACCCACACTATTCCAATACAGTCCTTTCTTACCCGCATTGAATACGTTTCAGGTACAGGTACTACGAACATTGTTATTCATTAAAGATGTGAGCGAGTTGCGCACATGGAAATGAGTTGAGATAAAAGCAGGTGGTTAACTACTTAACACAAAGGAAACATACTACACCGCCAGCGTGTATTTTTATGTAGACATTTTATTATTTCTACGGAAGAAGTTACGGGCACTGAGAATATTTTGTTATTTGTTAATAGTGGCAGTGACTTGGGTAAGGTAGATGGAAATGGGTTGAGCCAAAAGCAGATGAGCAACGTACAGTAGGTAGCCTAGAAGACAGGCTGATACCACCAGCGTGGATGTGTACACAAACATTTTACCCCATTATTTTCCACAGAAGTTGCCACAGACACTGAGAATATTTTGTTATTCAATAAAAGCGAGAGTGACATGCGGAGATGGAAATCAGTAGAGCCAAGAGCTGGCAATTAGCTACATACGTAACAAAGGAGACAGGCTGGCACCGCCAGCATGCGCATTTGCATATGTATTTTATTATTTTTCACAGAAGGAAGTACGAAGACTAATAATATTTTCTTATTTATTAAATGTGACAACGAGATGAGTAAACAGAAATGAGTAGAGCCGAAGTCAGGTGACTGGCGGGTTGGTGATATGCCGCCAGTGACTGTCTTAAAAATAATTAATAATTCACAACTGAAAAAAAAAATCCGTTTCAAGTAGAAATCGTTGGAAACATCCCATCAGTAACAAGGGAGTAACTTTCTTGTGTGAAATAATGAAACTTGTGGCTTTGAAAACATGTCAGGTAAGGGTACTAACCCCAGAGGAAAGTGTGGTGCTACTGAGGGCTGCATGGGCAAACCTCAGTAACACCACACTTTCCTCTGGGACATTGCCAAGTACAAGAAGGACGAACACAAGGTGAACAAGATCGCAGAGACCCTTAAGCTCCTTCACTGCCTCATTGCATTGCTTCCCACCTGCCACACAACTATGTCCTCCCTCGACCTCAGTGCTTCACTTGTTCCATCGCTCTTCACCTCCTCCTGACGACCTAGAGTGCTCGTCCAGACCCTTCAACTGTTCCCCAGCCTCGGGGGGGGGGGGGACACATGGTGATGACTCAGACTGGCCTCTGACATACTTCAGGAGAGTGGCAGATTTTTTTTTTTTTTGAGATTTTTTTTTTTTTTACTTGGCCCTTGACCCCTAACATATCCCCAATGAACTCAAGTTAAACTGACTTCAATTTACAGTCAATATGTATGTGATCTGTTCTTGCCAAACACAACCCAATCACAAATTGGGTTGTTGCTATATCAAAAAAAGAATCAAGCATATCCTGAACACCAGCAGCTTGGAAAATAGTTAAAGATGCAATAAAAGAGGAGAAAGTGAGCCAGTTAACTTTATCAAAGCACCAGCATGGAGGACGTGTGGTGGGAAAGTATTTTGCACGGTGTAAGAATACTGGAAAATGATCACTGCAATGACAATCCTATGAGACAGAACAATGGAGATATAAAGCATGCATAGTAGAACAAAGGAAGAAGTCAGTGCACAGAGAAAGAATGAACCCTGGCATCAAATTAAGTGTGGTTGCTGTGTCAAGAGTAAATTATGGGCAGAAATAAAAGACTCAAGTAAACGGCCACGGGGGTCGACAACATTGTCGCCCCAAAGGATATACCTGTAGTTTAAATCTCAGTAAAACATGGGGGCGGGGGGAGATGAGACAAGAGGTCTACCAAAGCACATAAATTACTCATAATAGTTACAGAAACATAAAAACAGAGAAAAGTCGTTCCCCATGACCAAGGAAAACTCGTGCCAGAGTACATGGACCAAGGTAGCAAACAGTAAAGGATCATACAGGATTGTATGATGAAGTAAAATAGAGGCTCTATAAAGGGAATGAGGGGAATAAGTAAAAGAATCGCTGAGATAGGAACAGGCAGTTTAGTTAAATAAGTCTCCTGTGAAAAAACTACTACTGGTTGGTGGTCAGACAGCAAACAACATAATCATTATGTTGGGCATTAAAAACTTTGCAAATTCCATTGTAAAATGAACATGAAAACAACAAAGAATAAAAAATAGTAAAAGACTAAAGTAAAAAAAAAAAACTTGCAGGAAAGGAAGACTAGCATTGTGTGATTAGAATCTGGATGGAGGAAGGAACTGGTGACAGCAAATGCGAGCAGCCAGAAAAGCGGGCCACTCTCCAAAGAGGTTTACAGTAGCTTCAGACTGCAGCTTGGCCACAAACTGTTTAACTTGTTTAGAATTAGATAGAAATGCAGGTCTAGTAAGAGACTTGGTATAAGGTAAAGGCGAGGAAAGAGGAGGTGGTTCAGGAGGAACAGAAGTATGGGGAGGCGACAAAACAAAAGGCAGGGAGGGGAGAGGAGAAGGAGGGAGAGAAGCAGGAACAAACTGTAGCTCAACACTGACTGAAGCGGGTGAAGGAGAGGACTGGGAGGATCCAAGAACATGACACCATTAGCTGTGACAGAGAAACCAGGTGTACAGGATACTAAAGGACGATGTACTTATTCTCTGATTAAGTGTAATGTTTCTCCATCACCAGGAGCTTCAGTGTCCAACAATGAATGTTTCTGAACAGACTGAGATCATAATGGAGAAGAACCAGAAGTTGACAGAACTGGAAGGGTGACGGGATCTCTATGCAACACACACTTGGAAGGTGGTATCCGGGAGGTAGAGGAAGGAGAAAAGACATTAGAAGATTGCTATAACTGAATGAACCAACCTCACCAAACGGGCGTTTGGAGGGGCGAGACAGAGAAGCACGCATGATCTAGACAGACAAGGGAGATGAAGTTGGAGAGGGCTCAAAGGAGGACTGCAAAGAAGATGAGAGGGACCCAGGACAGAAAAGGAGTTGGAAAGAGGGAGAAAAGAGGCAGCAGGGGCAATGGAGACCAGAGGGGAGGTAGAAGTAACCAAGGAGAGTACAAAAAGAGCAGATGAAGGAACAAAATTAGTAGAGGAGATTGTGGATGCCACACGGAAGGTAGAAATAGGTGGAGATGGTTGAACAGAATGGAGTAGGGAATGTCAACGACTGAAATAAGAGTCAGATCCTGTGAAGTTGAGAGTGCAAGACTGCAACCTCACACCCAAACAATAGACAGGACACCTTCTATACAGAGATGAATATGCATTGCGGCAATTTGGATAACATCTTGTGGGGGTAGAGAAGACGTCCCTGTCGTTACCAACCTGAGCACAGAGTGGACAGGTAGGGGGGATATACAGAACTTTGAAGGGTGACTAAAAAGCCAATAAGATCGGCATTGGCGTGGGGCAGGCAGAAGCTCCTTAACACCAAGATGGACAATACCAACAATAACAAAACCAGTGACTGCATGGCTGTCAAAAAACACTTGTTCAACATTAGCGGCATTTAGTCACAGGGAATATGAGACTGGATACAGAAACGATGGAGTGATTTTGCAGTTCTCAGGTGGCCTTAATGTCACCATGGTAATGAGGAAATGGATGGTCTCGAAGTTTGACAGCAATTAGAACTAAAATACTCCCGCAGCTGGAATTCATGCACAGATCCATCTCAGAGGGATGCAGATACCAAGAGAATCAGTAAGGCTGGCCATGTGAGAGACCTGAGCTTCATTCTGGACTGTAACTACACGAGTTATCAAACCGAAACCAGAAAGAAACATCTGGCCTAACGTGGGACAGCAACTGGAAACAATAATTCAGGTCATCATTTGCAAGAAGGAAAGACAGAGGCTCATCAAAAAATTTGGTCCGAGTAGGTGGGCTGAAGAAGTCACGGAAGGCAATAGTAGAAGAACGATGATGGAAGACTCAAGATACTGAGACTGTAAAGGAAGCAGAGACACAAGCAGGTGGTAGAAGCAGGGCAATGAAACAGAAGTTGGCGAACGGCGGAGACAGATGAGCTAACAGAGGTAGCAACGAGTAGAAACATATTGGGAAGCAAGAGGTTAGTATAAGGCAAGTGTAGCAGTAAAAGAAGACCCTACATGTGATGAAGCAGGGTAAGGATCACCATCACTAGCATCAGCGATGGAAGGGAGAGAGACATGGGATAGACCTCAATAGCCAATGGACGAAACAGTCATTGCCAAGCGATTCAGGTATCGAAAGCATGTTCCAATAAAAGTCAGAAGTCATCAACTGTGACATGTCATCAAATATGCCAGGGGACGGGGATGTATACACAGTCGACACGAATGGGGCTAGAGAAGGAACTGCTGTGAGATTTATAGAAAAGGTACTTTTAACTGTCCATGAGGCATTATTTTCAACCACCGACGCCAGCGAAGGCTGACTTCCAGATGTCCACCTCCTACTCTTTAGCATCAGAACAATAATGGTGGTGCAAATATAAGCCAGTCCGCTTGTTGAAATGAGAACATATAACATGCAAACACCCCCTCTAAAATGTAGTGACAGGCATGCAGCCATACTTCAGGAGTCCTACTTCAGGAAACGACGCCCGCCTGGAATTGACAGGGCACTTCCTAGAGAAAGTTCCGCCTTCAGGGTTATCATACAAGGCCTGTCACAACCCCCCTGATCTAAACATCCTCGGGTGGCTCGATCCCACCACAGTCTCCGTAAGTGGCCTCAGACTCCGACCACATCCCAGCCATGATAATTTTTATTCATAGATACAGCAGGAAATTTAGGGGAAAGTGGAAATGCCCACACTATTATGCCAAGATATCATAGGAGAAGAGTTTAAAAGGGAGCTGACAAAATTAGTCATGCCAGCAGCAGGGAAATCAGGCCAATTAAAGAGGGCGTCACAACCTACCCTTTGACCCCAAAACTCTCCCACTACAGCAGAGGGTAAAGAATTGAGGGGGGGGGGAGCGATTTCTCAGATGAGGACACACACAAAATTAGGTGACACGTTAAATCCAAACAGACTCGGCGAGAACTGCAGTCTTTCTCAGTGACCAGCTAGAGAACGGGAGAGTGCGATGTTCATCTATGAAGTGCTTAAATACACACGTATCCAAAAGCCCCCTCATTCTTTATCATTAATGGTCTACCGACACTGCAAGATATATTCTCTTCATCTGCCACTGTGGGAGTGGGAGCATTATTCTGTACATTTACTGATTTTTTTTTTTTTTGACAGATGTTTGTTGGGTAGTAAAAAAAAAAAAGACTCATGCTCAAGAGTTCTTTTTTCTAATAATTATTTCAGTCTTTTCTTCACAAGGAAATCTTCATTACTCTTATCATACCCCCGAGAAGAAAGATTAGGAATTAAAACTTACTCTGGATTTTCTCTTCCTTTGCTACCATACGTCGATCTTCACTGCCATTTCACAGTCACTCTTTTCTATGTTATTCATGCACAAAGTATTCATGTTAATCATGTGTAACTAATGTAAAAGAGAATACTGAAATATAATTCTCAAAATCAATAGCATGGAACGAAGTGCCTGGAAACTTCTTAAATCCAAGACACTACAGCCAATCATATTATACTGTTCCTCAGCCTCAACACTAGAATGCCTATCAGGAAACAATCACCTCTCGCTCATAGCTACACGAGCAGGCGCTTTCCTATGTACATGGTTTTATGGGCCGTATTTTTGAAGGCTTAGGAGTGTATCGGTACCTAGCTCGTCTTCCTAAGTAGTATATGTTTGCGTATGTCAATTTAATATTCTCCTCCATTTTCTTCATGCAAAGTGCGTCGATATTAAAGTGATAAGATTACATGCAATAGTATGGAGGAGTAGCCTGCAGCACCAGTCGAACAGGGCAGTACTCCCAAGGTGGATGGCAAGCTGGTGATAGGGAGAGCTGGAGCTCCCGTTTCACCAGCCCTCAGGACTTGATCCTGACCATCTCCCTTTGCGGAACATTTTCAGTGAATTCATTTACACAGAGAGTAGGCCAGCATGCTCTCTTAATACTTCTACCTTCAACTGCCTACAGCACACTATATGCGCATAACATATCACACCTTCTATTCACTCTCTTTAGCAATGGCCGCTGCAATGTTACCATCAAATGAGGTGGTACCTCGGATTGCCACCACCAGCAGGGTAGGGCTGGTGGCAAAGGGTCCTCCTGTTCACCATCAAGCGACTGTGTCGGCAGCGACTGTTGCAATTTCCGGTAATGCTTGTCAGCGGAGAAGTGGAAGTGCGGCCTTATTCTCTACCAACATCTGCGGCCTCAGCACAAATTTAAACTCAATTCATTTTTTCCTTCAGTTCATATCCCCTTTGGCGCTTTTCCTCACAGAACCACAACTCTCACCCTCTACTGATATATCCCCATTTTGTTTTCCCAGTTACCATCTCCTTACAAACTTCTGTAACAAGGGCGGCACCTGTTGTTATATCAAATCCCAATATGTAGTTGACACTGTTTTAAACTTCACTTCATCCAGTTTTGATTACTTATTGTATAAACTAAATTGTCGAAATATTACCAAATATATTTGTGTAGTCTATTGCTCCCAAATGCTTCTTCGGAACCCAGTGTATTTGAGTCCATATCCACACAGTTGAGTAACCTTAACCTTGCCCTTAGCACCTAAATTACCATTTTGGGTGATTTTAACATACATAATGCTGAATGGTTATTGCATTCTGCCAGGACAGACGACGCTGGTCTAGAGTGTGAGCTGTTTGCAGAATCGTTTAATCTCACCCAGCTGGTAAAGCAACCAACCAGAATACCTGATAATCCTGACCATGATGCCAGTCTCTTGGATGTTTTCTTGACAAATAATCCAGATCAATACAGCATAAAGGTACTGTCACCACTTGGATCCTCTGACCACAATCTCATCAAAGCCTCATTAGTTAGCTCCCCCACACCTCCCCGTTCTGAGCCTGTCAATGTGACCCGATGGCACTTTGATAGGGCAAACTGGGATGGATTTAGAAATTATCTTGCTGACATTCCATGGCAGTCTTTCTTCTCTAGTGATCCCAATTCTACCCAGTCCCACATTTGCGACTTAATACTAGCTGGTATGGAATTATTCATACCACGTCAACAATTCACTAAAAGATCGAACTCTCCAAAATGGTTTGATGGCAACTGTGCCAGAGCAACAGCCCAAAAGTCATTAGCATATAACTCTTACTTAGAATAAAAAAACATCTGACTCACCCTCTCAATTTATAATTGCTAGAAATCATGCAAAAGCTGTAAAAAATCTAGCTAAATCAAACTTTCTTCAAAAGCAAGCATCAAAACTATTTAACAACCCTAATGACAATAGAATATTCTGGTCAACCTCAATTCTTTCAATAATAACTTTAACAAGTCATCTTCCATTCCCCCACCAAAATCTTCAGATGCCAACATTACAAATGACCCGCGTGGGAAAGCAGATATTTTTGCCAGTACATTTGCCAGAAATTCCACCACAGAGGTTGCCAGCCAGAATGTCCCAGTACTAGAACTTGACTCTCCCGAAACCGTCACACTTAAAATACAGACAAGACACATAAAATCCATCCTAAAAAATTTACCTGCCAACGAGCTCCAGGCCCAGATGGAATTCTGCCAATTGTTTTGAAAAAGTGTTCCCCTGAACTTGCCTCTGTTCTAGCTAAATTATTTAGCGTATGCATACGTACTTCTTCATTCCCAAATTCATGGAAAGAAGCCAATATCCACCCAATTTCGAAGAAAGGAAGTTCGTCTGACCCCTCTGATTACAGACCAATAGCTGTCACATCTTCTCTTGGTAAGGTATTTGAAACTTTAATTAATAAGCACATTGTTAAACATCTTGAATCCAACAACTTAATTAGTGATAGACAATATGGTTTTCGCCACAGAAGATCCACCATTGATATACTCAATCTCCTAATTCAATCAATTGACCTACATGGAGAAACTCATGCAGTAGACCTTGATATTTTTAAAGCTTTCAACATAGTATGGCACCGTTCCCTGTTGTCCAAACTCCCTTGCTATGGACTAACGTCTTTTGTTCCTTTGATTTCTTCATATCTTAGTGACAGGAAAATAAGAGTAAAAGTAGATGATGTATATTCCAATTTCCACTCAACGCCCGCGTGCCACAGGGATCAGTTCTGGCGCCAACCCTGTTCCTGGTTCATGTTAATGATCTCTTATCTGTCACCCACAATCCTATCCACTCATATGCAGGACTCAACACTACGTAGTTCATTCACACTCAGACACCCATATACAAAGTCTAATATCTCTGCCTCTCAACTCAGTACAGCCATCTCCTTAAATCAAGACCTATCTACAATCAATGAATGAGGACAAAACAACCTTCTCTCATTTAATACTTAATATTAATAAAACTAAATATATACAATTTACTAATAGACAGATATTGCCAGATTCGTATATTACCTTCAGTGTTACTAATATTCCTATTTCCAAAAGAATTGAAATTCTCAGCGTCTCACTTAACAATGCCCTCAGCTGGACCTCTCATGCTAGATCATTTGCTAAAACCGTCTCAAAGAAACTTGGATTATTGTACAGAGTCCGTAACTTCTTCAATGACGAGCAGTTAGTTATAATTTATAAGCGTCATGTGCGCTCTCAGCTTGAATATTGCTCACCCTTGTCGAATGGATGTGGAGAGGTTGCATTAAAACAACTAGACAAAATTCAGAACAAAGCTGTTAGAATTATTAACAACCTTGCCATTACAAATAAACTATGTTCCCTACAAGTATGAAGAAACGTTGCCTCCCTTGCATTATTTTACAAGTATTTTAACGGCAAATGCTCAGATGAAGTTGCGCCCATGGTGCCATCTCTCCATGCCTTCCCTCGTGCTACACGGGCATCTGGTAGCTCTCATGACTGGAATATCACACAGCCATATTGCAGAACTTCTGCCTATCAGAATTCTTTCATTCCCCTAACTGTATCTCTCTGGAATTTGCTTCCCCGGAGTTGTTTCCATCCAAACTTCAACCCACAGCTGTTCAGGTCTAACTGTTACAGATATTTTATGAACAGAGGACACCAGTAATCTGGTGTATGGATTATATATTTTTTTATTCATTTGCTTTTCCTTCCTCTGTTCTGTTACTCAAAGAAAAAAAAAATCTTTACAGAGAACTATCTATTTTTTACTTCTAAAAGAGTAGACTGTAGCACCAGTCGAGCAGGGCAGTACTCCCATGGTGGATGGAAAGCTGTTGACAGGGAGAGCTGGAGCTACCGTTTCATCAGCCATCGGGACTAATCCCTGACCATCCCCCTTTGTTGAACTTTTTCAGTGTCTCAGTAACACAGAGACTTGGCCAGCATGCTCTTCAGTACAAGTTTCTTTAATTATCAACACAAAACTACATGCACAGTACGCACTACACTTCCTTTTCCAAAATTCAAAAAGTATTCTTGATGGCAAAATACATAGCCTCAGAGTCCCCAGGGGGGGGGGGGCAAAAATGTCCCCATCTCCCGCACCCTTTCCCTGTGATGACTCGAGCTGCTTGGAACCACTGTCTGACTTACTTCTTCATTTCTGCAACATTCATGGCCTTTCCTCCAACTTTTGCTCTGTTGAGCACCACCTCTCCTCCTCTAAACCTCACATTCTTTTCCTAACTGAGACTCAGCTGTCTGAGGCAACTGACAGCAGACCCTTTTCTGTATCCTCCTACTTTCTCTATACTCATTTCAAAGCCAAAGGTGGCTGTTATGTATATATACACAACGACTTATCTTGCTCTTGTGTTCTTGAACTCGATTCTTCTGAATTCTCTACACTCTGGCTTCTGCTTTCCTGTCGTTTTCTGACTAAATATATCTGTGCTATTTACTTAGCTTCTAATTCTACTGACTATCAAAAATTCTTTGACTATGTTACTTCTATGATGGGGTATATTCTATCCATTTCACCTTTCTCTGAAATCTCCATTCTAGGAGATTTCAATGTTCTCCACCACCTTTGGCTCTCCTCTTCTTTCACTGATCCACCTGGTGAACAAGCCTACGCCTTTTCTATCCTTCATGGCCTAGAGCAGCTTGTACAGCACCCTACCCTTATCCCTGATTGCCAAGGAGACAGCCCCAACATACTTGACCTCTTCCTTACAACCAATCCTTTTGCTTACACTGTTAATCTTTTCTCTCCGTTGAGCTTCTCCAATCACAACCTTATCACCTTAACCTGTCCTATCGCTCCGGTACGGCCTGTGGACCTTCCAAAGAAACGTCGTCTGTGGCACTTTGGAGCTGCAGATTGGGAGGCCCTCAGGCAGTACTTCTTTGATTTTCCCTGGAAAGATTATTGCTTCCATGGCCAGGAGCCATCTGAGTGTGCCTTGCGCATTACAGAGGTTATTCTCTCAGGCATGGAAGCATACATTCCTATCTCATTTCCTTTGACTAATGCAAGAAAGCCTTGGTTTAACCATGCTTGTTCTAATGCTGTCCACAACAAGGAGAGGGCCTGTAAAGGGTACCGGGGCCAACCCACCCCTGAATCATATCTTTTATACGTTTCTGCACGGAATCGTGCTAAGTCTGTTCTTCGCTCTGCTAAATATAATTTCATCCGTACTAAATGTTCTCAACTCTCCAACTCGAATTTTACCCGCTCCTTCTGGCATCGTGCCAAAAACCTTCTGAACAACTTTACCTCATCATCCTTCCCTTTTCTTTTCTACTCTGTTGGCTCTGTAGCTATTTCTTCTACTGATAAAGCAGATCTCTTCGCTCAGCCTTTCTCCTCCAATTCCACCTTAGACAATTCTAATGCTGTTCCTCCATCACTTTCCTCCTCTGACTTCCTCATGGCTGACATTAAAATTTCTTGTATTTTCTGCCATCACAGGCCTCAATTCTAACAAGGCATATGGGCCTGATGGAATCCCTCCTGTTGTTCTCAAGAACTGTCTTTCTGTGCCTACACCCTGCCTAGGCAAACACTTTCGCCTTTGTTTGTCAACTTGTACCTTTCCTTCTTGCTGGAAGTTTGCTCTCATTCAGCCAGTCCCAAAGGAGGGTGACCATTCCCAACCCTCTAACTACCGTCCAATTGCTTTAACATCGTGTATCTCAAAAGTTTTTGAGTCAATTCTTAATAGAAAAATTTAAAGCATCTGTCCTATCACAACCTTCTTTCTGATCGTCAGTATGGGTTCCGTCAGGGACGCTCCACTGGCGATCTTCACACCTACCTTTCAGACTCCTGGTCATCCTCCTTTCGGGACTTTGGCGAAAGCTTTGCCATTGCACTTGATATCTCAAAGGCTTTCGATTGAGTCTAGCATAAATCTTTAATTTCCAAACTGCCCTCTTATGGTTTCTATCCTTCTGTCTGTGCCTTCATCTCTAGCTTCCTTTCTGGTTTTTCTATATCCGCTGTTATAGACGGCCATCGTTCTTCTCCTGGATCTATCAACAGTGGTGTTCCTCAGGGCTCTGTCCTATCACCAACTCTCTTCCTTTTATTCATCAATGACATTCTAAGCTGTACATCTAACCCTATCCACTCATACACTGATGACTCCACCCTTCACCTTTCCATTTGGTTCCCGCAATGCCCATCTCAACAGTTACTTCAAGAAACAAGGGATGAGGCTATGGCACACCTAATGTCTGACTTGGCTCGTATCTCTGACTGGGGTAAAAATAATATGGTTGTCTTTAATGCATCTAAGACTCAGTTCTTACACCTATCAACCCGACAAAATCTTCCACAGGTATACCCATTAATGTTTAATAATATTCAGCTTAATCCTGCATCATCCTTGAACATGTTTGGGGTTTCATTTACTCGGGACTTATCTTGGAAAGATCATGTTACATCTCTTGTAAAATCTGCTTCCAAGAGATTGGGTGTGCTAAGCCGACTCCGCTCTTTCTTTACCCCTGCGCGATTGTTGACTCTATATAGGGGTTTTATCCGCCCCTGTGTGGAGTACAACTCTCATGTGTGGGGAGGCTCCCCACATACAGCTCTTCTTAATAGGGTGGAGTCAAAGGCTTTTCGTCTCATTAACTCTCCTCCTCTTACTGACTCCCTTCAACCTCTGTCTCTTTGCCGCACTGTTGCATCTTTATCTCTTTTCTATCGCTACTTTAATGGTCACTGCTCCTCTGAACTGTCTGCTTGCATTCCTCCACCTCTACGACGGGCGCGTAGCACCCGTCTGGCAGCAAACTCTCATCCCTTTTCTGTCCAACTCTCTAATGCAAGAGTTAACCGTTACTCCCAGTCTTTCATTTATGCAACAGGTCAGCTCTGGAACTGTCTCCCTCTATCTGTATTTCCTGCTGCCTATGATCTCCAGTCTTTCAAACGCAGTGTGTCCAGGCATCTCAAAATGATCGGATCTTGAATTTGGCTCTCTATTGTATTTTGTTTTTCTCTTGGAGGGAACTGTTACTGCGGGCTCATGGCCTTTGGTTCCTTCTTCCTCGCATAAAAAAAAAAAAAAAAAACAATCTTCCACAGGTATACCCACTAATGTTTAATAATATTCAGTTTAATCCTGCATCATACTTGAACATGATTGGGGTTTCATTTACTCGGGACTTATCTTGGATAGATCATATTATTAGAACTCTGGTAAAATCTGCTTCCAAGAGATTAGGTGTGCTAAGCCGACTCTGTTCCTTCTTTACCCTTGCACAGCTGTTGACTTTATACACGGGTTTTATCCCCCCCTGTGTGGAGTACAACTCTCATGTGTGGGGAAGCTCCCCACATAAAGCTCTTCTCAACAGGATGGAGTCCAAGGCTTTTTGTCTCATTAACTCTCCTCCTCTTACTTACTACCTTCAACCTCTGCCACTTCGCTGCACTGCTGCATCTTTATCTCTTTTCTATCGCTACTTCAGTGGTCACTGCTCCTCTGAACTGTCTGCATGTGTTCCTCCACCACTACAACGGGCGCGTAGCACCCGTCTAGCAATAAACTCTCATCCTTTTTCTGTTCAACTCTCTAATGCAAGAGTTAACTGTTATTCTCAGTCCTTCATTACTGCCACAGGTCAGCTTTGGAAATGTCTCCCTCTGACTGTATTTTCTGCTTCCTATGATCTCCAGTCTTTCAAACGCAGTGTGTCCAGGCATCTCAAAATGATCAGATCTTGAATTTGGCTCTCTCTTATATTTTGTTTTTCTCTTGGAAGGAACAATAATTGCGGGCTCGTGGCCTTTGGTACCTTCTTCCTCGCATAAAAAAAAAAAAGGTTAATGTCAGACGATTTTTTCGTATAAGAGAAATCCGAGGCAACTAAGAGATATCGATTAACGTTCTGAGTATCAATTGTGAACTTCGCATTTCTTTCAGGTCATGGTATGTGATTTTACTGGGTCCATATATAATTATACAGCACAGCAAAAAGGGTAAAACTGATAAATGACTGGGAAACTAAAGTAATGTGCACATCCCAGCCTAAGGTATTTATTATTTCCATTACATTGTGCCATTCTCTTCTTCGTTCCTATGTGCTTTTAACAATGTGAGCACCTACAATGGCTAACAGAAAGTTTATTCCAGACAGCTTTAGCGACAAGTAGAGGTTTTGGTTGTCAACGAATCTTTTTGGAATAAATTCATCAACTGTCACTGTAAGTGGTCTAATCGCAAAAAAGAAAATTATAATTAACAAGAGAATTTCAAGGTGCAATGTACATAAAGAACGTTAAGGAAGAGAGGTATGGGTGCCTCTAAATCCTATGAGCATACAAACTTGCGTGAAGTCCTCTTACACTCTCTTTTTCACACCATTTATTACCATCGAATAACGCACAAATGATAGAACAAAATATGTTGATGTTTAACTCCTTCACTTCACCTACTTTAATTTTGTTGTTACTATATGGCTAGACTGCTTATTCAGCGCAGGAGAAACTTTTCTGACTGGAAAGGTTATATTCAGAGGCACAGTGCTACCGTGGCGCACAGGAGCGACAGTCCCCCACCTCCTTCCATTTAAGATGACTCATTAAAGTGGAGATACACACATGAATGAAAATTATTTATATTTGTCAGCGTTTTTGTCAGTGCGTTGCTAGCGCTTTTATACATTTGTTCTATGCATGATAATTTTTATAGGGAGTTAGAACATTTTATGCTATGTAAATGAACATATTCCACTGAGCACCATATTGCTGAAGAAAAGTTACCTACTATCTGAGATTATTTGAAATACCGTACCTTCCGGCAAGGGCGCAGGTAATGGTGGAGGAGAGGGGTGGAGGGGATGAAGGGGGAGGGAGGGGGTGGAGGGAAAAGAAGGAAGAGGGAGGGGGAGGAGGATAAATCTTCCCTCTACCATTTAAGTATTTAAAAATATGTGAAAGTAAAACTTACAGTTATCCTCAGAGTACTTTCACTTTTCACAATGAAAAGGCACTTATTTCACAAACAGGAAAACCGACGCTGCATAAAATATAATAACAGAAGAAAATGTACATTGGTCCAATGTAGCAAACTAAAACTATATAGTGACTGTCAGTGTCCTAATGCAATGGTGTGAGATTTGTCTACAAGTAAAGAATACTGTTACATTTCGTCTCGTGCTTAGCAGTTGATATTTTGCCTACTTTGATGTCTTTTATATACAGTCAGCTGTACCTCCTCATTTCCCTCGTCGGTGACCCTTTCTTGTCAGTTTTGTGTCACAAGCGATTCCCTCCGGAAAGCAGACTACGCCAAAGTCTAACAGCAGAGATATGTGTCGCCAAAGCCAGTTGAGCTTTAAGGCCGCCTTTGGTGGCATCCACATGATATCAAGCTACAAACCAACAAACATGAGGAAATCGGATCATTTTAATGTAAATTATAATATACCGTTGTACTATTCAATTTTAGGAGTATAAGGAGGGAGGAAGGAGAGGCGAGAGAGTGAAAATACAAAAAACACGTCACTCTTCTCTCTTGTGTCATGCTGGTAATTTCAACTCCTGACCAAGGACAAATCCATCCCCTCCACTCTAAACAAAAAGCCAGAAATGAGTCAACTAAGGAAGCGGTGGCCCAATTGGCCTGGAAATTGTATTATTCTTCAAGTCAAAGCATTCTAACACGACCTTGCTCTGACCGAAGGGTCGGAGGATTGAATCCACCCAAGGGTCATTGGTAGACATCAGGAAGGGCATCCGGTCATAAAATGCTACACGCTCCAGTCCAAAAGTCCTCTACCCAGGGGCAACGTCTTAGCCCTTCGGGGATACCTGGCGTAAAACCAAATTATTATTATTATTTTTTTTTACCTTGCTCTAACAAAAATTTGCGCTGTATGCGCCGTTTTTGTTGTGTCACGGGAACTAACCAATAAACATACATAAATCGGATCATTATAATGTAGATAGGTAAAGTGTTGTTCAGAAGTGGCGCCTGAATACGTTCATACACCATCCATTACACCCTTTTTGTGCATTTCTCATGCCACTCATTACCCAGGGCTTCATTATTCAATACTGCTACATCATATAACATGATGGTAGATTAACATTTGCTTTGGCAAACGATTTTGTCAAATTTCCCTCACTTCAGTTTCTGGTACTGGCCTAGCATTCATTATCCCTTCACAACAATCGGACTCCTGAAGCTTGTTCTTTTCGTTAATTATTCCCGGTCTGTCTGGCCAAGTGAACCCATCAACCGCAGGCAAGCAACTGCCCTTGCAGGGTCATCCCGTGCAATGAACAGATGTTCCCTTTGCGGTTGATAGTGCCTGGCCATAACAAGGTGCCGGGAATAGTGTGGACGTTTGGTTCCTGGATAGACGCCACATTTGCCTCTCCCTGCCTGGTTACCACGAGCACCATAATAGGTTCAATATCACTCTTTCTCTGGTTATATGGCTAACACATTGAGCAGTAAGTTGTTACCCGAGTTACAGGAAACCATTAAGCTTGTCACTCAGTGTAGAGTCACCTGAGGTGGAAAGAAGAGTAATAAAAAGTGACACGAAGGAAAAGGAGAAGTAGAAAGGGGGGGGGGCACAGAAATAGTACAATTAAGGTAAAGGAAAAATTAGGCAGCACTACATTAAGTGAGTGGATGGTAGTCGCCACCACCTACCATCATAGTCTATACGTTGCGAAAATAAATGAATAAAATACATCACAGGTCTAGACTGAAGGGATTACATGCCTAATATATAACTAAGGAAGAGAGGTGTCAAATAGTGTTTAATGATCATTAGCATATTCTGTATAATCCCCTCCACTTACAAGTAGTACGGGGAGTGGTCTGTTGAGGGGTCATGTTTGGCACCAGAGTACTTGCTTACATCACACATCTACTGTAGTCTGACTGCTGTAAGGTGCGTGTTCCAACACCATAAACGTGAGACGTAAACAAATACAACAGAACCACAAAAGACCTCAGAACCGCCAACCCTCGTTGTACTTATAAGTGGAGGCGGTTGTACTTCCCTATATGAAGCCTCATTCACTCTCTTTCTCACACCACTTCTTATCAGTAACCTCTAGTGACGCTGATACACCGACTATCTCCTCTCTCTCTCTCTCTCTGACATGCTCAAGTAAAGCTGTGCTTGGAGCCCTCCCAAGACCTTGTAAATATGGCTCCTGCCCAACGTTTCTCCTGCTGCGTGTGTTCGAAGGAGTTTGTAAGAGACTTTATGGTGAAAGAGGAAGGTGAGTATGCCTGTTGTCTTCTTCTGTGGGTTAGCAAGGAGGTTTAGTTTTAAAAATTAGGAACAACAGTGAGGCGATTGACGCAGTAAGTGACAGGTTGAAAGAATGGGAGATTGAAGCTGGAATGGTGAGTGACAAGGCAGTAGATATGGAGAAAATGGAAGCAGAAGTGTTTGGTAAGGTAGATGACTTAGAAACTAGGCTAGTTAAGGCTGAGACCAGGCTAGATGATAGTGATAGCTTCCAGCCACTCAAGGGATGATGCAAGGCGAAGGTAAGGAACATAGATAGGACCTGGGACTGTGCCTATGAGGAATAGGTTTCAGGTATTGGAGGATGCAGCACAGGATGAGCCTAGCCAAATACTTGTTGGGAATTCATTGCGTAGGCATCAGGAGAAGGTGTTTTGTACTAAAGGTTTTAGGAGGAAGCGTTTTTGCTTTCCTGGGATACAGGACGTGACTGAGAGTTGAACACTTGGTCAGGAATACCTCAGAGGACTCGATCTTTGTTGCTGTGATAGGGACTAATCCTGTAGGTTCAGGGAGGTCAGAGGAGATTCTTAGGAAGTTCAAGGAACATCATAGGAAGTTAGCTGTTTGTGGTTTGTTACCCAGATTTGGAACTGATTCTGTAATTCTCAGTAGAATGATAGGAGTCATTAGTAGGTCAGAAGAGAAAGGATGGTGCGATCTTTATTGAGGTTTAGGTCAATTTTAGTCATGACAAAAGTTTGTATGGTAAAGGAGGCCTTCACCTCAGTAGGATAGGAAAGCCTAGGTTAGGTAGAGTTGTAGATGACAGTGTTAGGCATGCCTCAGGTCGTGATAGGGATGTGGAAAGAAGGAAAATTAATGGGATTACTATTAATAATCCATCACCTGAAGTCAATGGAGGTATGGATTGAGGCAAGATCACCTCACCAGGATAATCTGCGGGAGCATCGGACCTCTCTACAGATGCAGGAATAAAATCAGGGGATTTGTGGGGAGAAAGGGACTGGCAGGCCATCAGCGGCTCATAGGGGTGTTGCCACTTCCGCTGAGGATTTAATCGATTAAACAGAGCCAATTTTGGCGTGTCTCACAGCCCAACTAGAGACAGCCATACCATGAATGTAATTTATATGAACGCGGAAAATATTTTTTCAAAGCGAGAAAAATTAATTACTTATGCAGTTAACAAAAATCCCAAAGTGATTATGAATATTACAGAATCATGGCTATATTGTCATGACACGCACCTTACTCAAGACGTATCACTACAAAACAATAAATATTTGAAAACTGCAACTGCACGTAACTAGTGGGGAATTTTTAGTATATATTAAGAACCATACAGATTTGTAAATGAGATGTTGAAACAAATACTCTTTGTATGTCGAAATTTTCACAAAGAGTAATAAAACCATTTTTTAGATGTAATATGCACACCACCCAAGTTAGACTAGGAAAATTATATAGAACTGTACGATGAAATAAAATCATTAATTAAAAAACAAAGACTGTGTTATTCTTGAGGACTTTAATAATCCTATTATTGGCTGGAAAAATTCCTGTGCAGACTACGACGGGAATAGACTGTTAGAATTGATAGACGATGCATTTTTAAGTCAGGTGGTGAATACACCAGTGCGCTCAAATAATATTTTAGACCTTGCCCTGGCAGCAGAGTATGCTAAAGTTATGTGATAGTGAAAGTTTTAGCAACAGCGATCACATTATCATTAAACTTGAAGTTAACATCAACTGTAAAACCAGTACAGTATAGCCTTTCAGTTCTTAGTATTATGAAGTTGACTTCAGTAATGTGAGAAAGGAAACTGCCAACCCAAACGTGATTACGTTGCTAGAGGTGGATAACATCGGAAAAAAAAAAAAGTGAAACATTCACCAATCGAGTGATGTCTATCGATTGAAAAAATATCCCGAGAATTGCCAGAAAAAATAATCACAATAAACCAGTCTGAACATCGAAGAATACTGTAGAAATCATTGGTCAAAAGAAATGAGCATATAAAAAAATATAAACGTACAGGAAATCACGATGACGGTACCGAATATTTAAAATTGCGACAGTAGTGTACGAAAATACGATAATTATTCGGAAAACTAAATGAAACTACAAGGCGAAAATTTTTCGTGAAGGAAATCAAACCTTTAATTATTTTTTTTATGTTAGAAGTCGGAAAAAATGTAAAGGATAGCACAGGCCCTCTGACGAGTTTGTCAGGCGATCTTGTCCATGATAAACAAGCAATAGCAACATGACTGAACGACTCATTATCGCCCGCCTCTACAAGGCGGAACGATAATGTTTTTGCCTGCTTCTGTGTGTGTGTGTGTGTGTGTGTGTGTGTGTGTGTGTGTGTGTGTGTGTGTGTGTGTGTTCCCATTATATCTCATGAACGGCTTGAGCTATCAACATGAAACCTTTAGGGTATCAAGATATAGCCAAAATCTTGGCCGAATTCGAAAATGGGCACTCGTGGTCAAGATCAAGGTCACCAATATGGCAGCCAAAAGACAAATATTTTTCATCGCCAGCCTTTAACACCATATCTCATGAACGGCTTGAGACATCAACATGAAACTTTCAGGGTATCAAGATATGGCCTAAATTTTGGGCTTGGCCCACAGCATATTCTGGCGAGCGATTTCACACACAAAATAAAAGTGTTAACATTCCCATCCCTCAGTCGGTTTTCTCAGGACCAGAAGATGGCAAGTTATCAAAGACGTGGCAGGACACGAGGTATTAAAGTATCCTTAGAAACTCTGTGTAAATAAGTCAGTTGGCCAGATCAGATATCTTCTCGCACACTGCTTGAATGTTGCTGACAGTTAGCCTTTAGTTTACGTAAAATATTCAATGAATTATTAACTGTAGGTGGAATATGTAATCAATGTAACCTGACCAATATATCATCTAAAGTATCTTTAAAAAAGGAGATAAAGACAAGCCTCAAATCATCGCCCAGTGAGGCTAACGTCAGTACTATGTAAAATTTTGGAAACAGTTGTTTCAGGAAATTTGTTTATTTATTTTTTCTTTACGTGTCAGACTCGGGGCAAAGGCTTCAGGGCTTACCCCCAAGTCCCAGTAGTTCTTCTTGGGGCCCAGTAGTTCTACATCACATGTCACCACTTCGGCGCTGACACCCACCATCCATATTGAACACATGCTAGGGCTGTCGCATATAGGACTGGTGTACTGGTATTAGCCGGGGTACTTTTATGACATGTCGGTGGGTCATCTGGTAGATAAGAAAAGTCTGCTTTTTATGACATTCACATCCTTAAACTGTTCCCTGCCCCAGCCGTGATTTGAACCTGGGTCCATTAGGCTGCAGGCCGCCTGTCTACCAATTCTGCCACTGTCACCTTCGATGACTGGGACACAAAATTTCCGTCAGATATCATCTACCTAGATTTCCAGAAAGCATCTGATAAGGTCCCCCATCTAAGACTACTAGCAAAACTAAAGATCACGGCCTCTCTAACAAAGTTATGTTCATGGACTGGTGACTGGTTAACGAATCGCAAGCAGCGTGTAGTGGTAAAGGGCGAGTCATCAGACTGGCTAGAAGTACCAAGCGGACTTCCTCATGGGTCAGTTCTAGGACCAGTTCTTTTCACTACTGATATCGATGGTCTAGAAAATGGACTCGCTTCTAAGGTAGCGAAATTTGCAGATGACACAAAAATTGGAGACAAATTAACTAGGAAAGCAGACTGTGACTCTATACAAAACTACCTGGATAAGTTAATAAACAGGAGTGAAAAATGACAGATGAAGTTCGGTATGGATGAAAGTAAGGTAATGCACTTTGACGCAAAAGCACTATGTATGAGTACTGCATGTTCGATACCTCATTGACGGAAGTAAAGGACGAGAAGGATATTATCAGCAAAGACCTTAAAAACTCAAAAGAGTGTATAGCAACCAGTAATAAGGCAAACAAAATGTTCGGCTTTATCGCAAGGATGACATTTCGAAGCTCTGTAAGTCATTAGTTAGACCACACATAGAATACTGTGTGCAACACTGGTCCCTGAATTTTATTATGAACGAGGCCAGGCTCGAGAGAGAGCAGAGCAGAACCACAAAAATGATTCCATCACTGCGAAATTTACCCTAGGAAGTGCAACTAAAGAAACTAATTATGTTTTATCTGAAAAAACGACGACTAAGAGAATCTCTGATACAAGTATTTAAAATTCTTAAAGTTGACGACGTTTGACATGATAATTTGTTAGAAAAACAGAATGACACTGTGACTTGAAACAATGGAATGAAACTCAAAAGCAAGAAATGTAACGCTAAAAAAAGGAGAAATTACTTTAATATTCTCCTATTGGAACAAAGGAATTGGCCTCCTGTTACCTGTACTTCCTGTGTACCAGCAACAAAATTTGGCGAGGCAAATATATTGAGATTAAAGGATGAGACTAACTTGCCTGTTTCCACGGTGAAGTGATGCTGACGACTGCGAGACGTGAACATTCTGCGCATGTGTTTGCTTTCTTTTTACTGATCTGTCAAGCAGATATTACATACTGCATACTCGTTCCTTTTCTACCTCTTCAATAAAATTTCCTATACCTGCTCTTTCTAATGAGCATCGCGATTATTTATTTTTTTCCTGCCGGTTTACTCGGATGGCGTGGTGGATAGGGGAGAGCCTTCCTCTTTTCTTCCCTATTCTCTTACACGTTGGTTAGATCTTAGTAGAATTAGTTTTTATTCCAGCAGATATCCTCGTCATGGGCTAACAGGCCTCCTGTTACCTCTACTTCCTGTGTACGTATATACTCTCTCTCTCTCTCTCTCTCTCTTACCTGTTTGTGCCTTTTTCACCTGAGCACCGACGTGACCTGTCAAATGCTCAGGTGAGTCCGTTCTCACACAGTAAGAGCGACTTCCTATTACTACAGCTATAATAATGAAGGAGAAGAATCCTAAACCAACAAAGTCTCAATGAAGACAGGAGGGCTAGAGGGCAGGGGATAGAGAAGGCTTGGGTAAAACAGGTGGGACGGAGAAAGGGGAAGGGAGGAGGGTGAAAGTGGGTAAGCAAGACTCTGGAGGGGTGTAGGAGTGGTCGTAAATGTTCAGGTGTAAAGTTTCATTACTTATGGTACTATTCGACCGATTTCTTGCATAGTACGGCTATAATGATGCGGGGTTTTACCACAGAGTTAGACAAGACAGAGCTGAAAACAAGCATAGGCATATGCAGGGCAAGGAGTAGGGAGGGGGCAGTGAAGGGAGGTGTGAGGACAAAAGAAGACTATTACAAAAAAGCCTTGGTTTAATCGCGCTTGTTCTAATTCTGTCCACAACAAGGAGAAAGCCTATAAAAGGTACAGGAGCCAACCACCACTGAATCAAATCTTTTTTATGTTTCTGCCCAGAATCCTGCTAAGTCTGTTCTTCGCTCTGCTGAAGACAATTTCATCCGTAGTAAATGCTCTCAACTCTCCAATTCGAATTCTTCCCGGGCCTTTAGGCACCTTGCCAGAAACCCTTCCAACAAGTTTACCTCATCATCCTTCCCTCCTCTTTTCTCCTTTGATGGCTCTGTAACTATTTCCTCTACTGATAAAGCAGATCTCTTCACTCAGACTTTCTCCTCCAACTCCACTTTAGACGACTGCTGTGCTGTTCCTCCATCACTTCCCCTGACTTCCTTATGGTTGATATGAAAATTTCTTCTGCCATCACCAGCCTCAGTACTAACAAAGCATATTGGCCTGATCGGTTCCCTTCAGTTATCCTCAAGAACTGTGCTTCTGTGCTTACACCCTGCCTATTTAAACTCTGTTGCCTTTGTCCATCAACTTGTACCTTTCCTGTCCCAAAGAAGGGTGACCATTCCCAACCTTCTAACTATCGCCCAACTGCTTTAACATCTTATGTATCACAAGCTTTCGAGACTTTTCTTAATAAAAAAAATTTAAAGCATCTTTCCTGTCACCACCTTCTTTCTTATAGTCATTATGGGTTCCGTCCTGGGCATCCTCCTTTCGAGACTTTGGCGAAAGCTTTGCCATTGCACTTGATATCTCAATGGCTTTCGATAGAGTCTGGCATAATTTTTAATTTCCAAACTCCCCTCTTACAGTTTCTCTCCTATCTGTGACATCAACTATAGCTTCCTTTCTGGTCATTCTATAGCCGCTGTTGTAGACGGCCATCGTTCTTCTCCTAGATCTATCAACAGTGATGTTCCTCAGGGCTCTGTCGTATCACCAACTCTCTTCCTTTTATTCATCAATGACCTTCTAAGCTGTACATCAAACCCTATCCACTCATACGCTGATGATTCCACCCTTCACCTTTCCATTCGGTTCCCGCAACGTCCTTCTCTGCAGATACTTCACCAAACAAGGAATGAGGCTATGGCACACCTAATGTATGACTTGGCTCGTATCTCTGACTGGGGTACATGTAATCTTGTTTTTATGCATCAGAAGCTCAGTTCTTACACTTATCAGCCCGACAAAATCTTCCACAGGAGTAACTACTAATGTTTAACCCTTCGTTAGTCCCATGGGGTGTTACAACACCCCAATACAAAAATACATATACTGTTACTAACATGTAAAATATATTCATACTGCCGCTTCAGCATATCTCTGCAGTCACTAATGAAAAGACTGAATGTCTTGTAGGTGGTGTTTATTAATTATAATAAAATACAATAAATTATATCAGTAAAAAAATAACAAATGGACTCAAATCTCATTATCAGGTAAACACGCACAGGAAAATACATTTTGTGATTTTTCAAACCAGTATAATGATAAACAATATGCAAAAATAAGATAAAAAAAAAAACAATCTATATCACAATATGATCTAAATGGTTAGTTTGATGGGGTAACTGGACACCCCAGGGGGGGGGGAGTGCCCCTCTCTCTCACTACAGCAGAGGCAGGACTAAACCAGTCCACATGCTCCCTCCCCTCACTAAATCAGGAGAGTACTGGAACGGAGAGAAATATTGGAATTACCGGCTGGGAAATATGAGCTTTTAAAAAAAATTGGGGTGCCAAAACACCCCACCTGACTAACGAAGGGTTAATAATATACAGCTTAATTCTGCATTATCCATGAGCATGCTTGAGGTTTCATTCTCTCGGGACTTATCTTGGAAAGATCGTTTCACATCTCCTGTAAAATCTGATTCCAAGAGACTGAGTGTGCTAAGCTGATTCCGTATCTTCTTTACCTCTGCACAGTTGTTGACTTTATACACGGGCTTTATTCGCTCCTGTGTAGAATATAACTCTCAAGTGTGGGGATGCTTCCCACATACAGCTCCTCTCAATAGGGTGAAGTTAAAGGCCTTTCGTCTCATTACCTCTCCTCCTCCTTCTGGCTCCCTTCAACCTCCGTCTCTTCGCCGCACTGTTGCATCATTATCTCTTTTCTATCGCTACTTCAATGGTCATTGCTCCTCTGAACTGTCTGAGTGCATCCCCCCACATCTACGACGGGCGCGTAGCACCCGTCTTACAACAAACTCTCATCCTATTTTTGTTCAACTCTCTAATGCAAGAGTTAACCGTTACTCCCAGTCCTTCATTTATGCAACAGGTCAACTCTGGAACTGTCTTCCTCTGTCTTTCAAATGCAGTGTGTCCAGGCATCTCGAAATGAACGGATCTTGAATTCGGCTATCTTTCGTATTGTTTTTGTTTTTCTTCTTGGAAAGAATGGTTTGAGGGCTCTTAGCTTTTGGTTCCTCCTTTCTTGCATAAAAAAAAGAAAAAAAAGAAAGAAAGAAGACAAATGCTGAAACGCGTCAGTCCTCACACATCAAGCAGGTTTAATCACTGTGTCGGGCCAGGAGAGAACCATAAACTAGCATATCCTTTCGGAAGGCAGAGGGGGGCAGGGGAGGGGAAAGGGATGGCGGGGAAGCCGGGGCGGGGGGGGGGCAGAAAGAGTTACCGTTCAAGCGTGTCATTGCCCTCTCACTAAAGACAACTTTGTTACTGGGGTTAAAATAAAGTATGGATTCTCCACTGAATTAGAAAAAAAGGCAAAACTTCAAACATAGGCATACCGAAGACAAAGACGAATGGGAGGGAACACTGAAGGCAGGGGGCAGAAGCATGAAGGAGAGGGTGCAGGGATTACTGGGGTGAGGGAGAGGGAAGGATATGGGGAGATTAGTGGTGAAGATCGTTTATCCTCACATAATAGAAGTTTTTGTCATCGAAGTACACTAGAAGAGAACAGCAAACAGGTATAGGCCTACGAAAGTCAGGAGAGGTGTCGAGTGGAGGAAAGGGAGGAGCAGAGGAGGAGGTAAAATGTTCAAAGGAGTGGAAGACAGAGATGTAAATATTCAGTCATGTCAGTCCTTACACATTAAGAGCAGTTTTATCACCGAAGTAGCTAGCGGAGAGCCACAAACTAGCTTGGGCATACTAATACAAGCGGTTGGGGTTGGGTGTGAGAGGCAAACAGGTGGGAGGGACAACATCCAGGTAAATGCCCCACGAACACATTGCAATGTGGAAAACAAAAAGAAAATCGATACTTATATGTTTATCAAGTGCTTCACTATGAAGATTTTCTTGTATTGTTTTACTTATTATTGTCATATATATATATATATATATACCGGTATATATGTATTTTTTTTTTTTTTAAGGGATTCGAAACTCTGCCCATTTACTATACCGCTAGGCTAACACGTCCTTTGTATTTACCATCTAGGATTCAGTAGATGATTTAATTCAACACCGAGGATACTAAAAAGCATGATACTAACTAGACGTAGTTTATAACAAGGTTGGCGTGTCAGACAGCCGGTACCCAAGGCTGGATATATTAATTATAATCTTTACATTGTAATCTAATTAGACTCAGCGTTTCAAGGCGGTTAATTTTTGTTGCAGCTAGACCACCAAATGTAACTTATCTTTTGATTGGCGAGTCAGAATGGTGATACCTATAATTATCTCAATTACAACCCTTTCATAACCATTAAATATATTACGAAAAGACGTTCAGCTTCTATATTTTTTTTTTTAATTTAATTTTGCTGCCACCAGGTGCCATTTATTTAACTGATGGGAGTTCTCTCGCAGAGAGGAGGGAAACTGGGTTTGTTGCCAATTTTTATATCAAGATAGTGAATAGCAACATCTAACAGTAAAGAAAAAGATACCAAGGGCGTCATATTGGTGAAGGAATTTAACTTACACAAATAATGATGCAGTATTTCAACCCACTGAATTACCGCTAATTAACTCCTTAACACGATGAGGTAATTTATATTCATCGTCGGTGCTAGACAGAGACGTATTCATGTTCCCGCACTGACATAACTGCGCGGCTCCATTGCCCTGTTAATTAAACAAACGTCCCTCAGCTCCTTCCCCATCCCTTAAGGGCGGAGGATAGACTACACAAGGACAGCTTAACTTGCCATCCGTCGAGTTCACTTTTTGACTGAGCTTGGGGCCACAAAAAGACAGCATATTTCATATTTATTACTAAATCCAATATGCTGTTACAGTGATGGTCAATGTCTGATTAAGAAAAATGGAACTTATGACTGCACCAGTAACCATTAACGAAACTCCCTGTGATGCTGTTTTAGCCTGACAGCTGGCCATCAGGTTCACATCTTAATGGAGACGGCTGCCTCTAAATTTTGGCCTCAGTTCAAAGTCTTCATTATAAAAAAAAATCAGGTTCTCTCTCTCTCTTTCTCTCTCTCTCTTTGTTTGTGTGTGTGTATGTGTTTGTGTGTGTGTGTGTGTGTGTGTGCATGAATGGTATGTGATTGTGTCAGTGCCCGCACATGTGCACATTCATTAGTGCATGTGCAACCTACAAAAATCACACCATCATTGCCAATGTTGTTCGTCAGATTCCTGGATGAATAATATAAATATATATATATACAGTAGGCTCGCACAGTGCGGGAGAAGTTGGGCGTCGGTCCACGACCTCGCGCAGTGTGAATTCGCGCACTGAGAATACATGATCTTATGGGAAAAATAACATATGGGCGGTACCCCTCATGCCTGGACATTTTTTGGCCTTTAGAGACATAATAAAGGTCAAATTTTTCAGACATTGTACTACAGATATAACTACAATAACAAAAATTTGGGCAGTCACCTTAACAACAGCAGACAATAGGCCTGATGGACTTAAACAACAGGGGTTCTGAGTTGCGGCAACACATGTACAGTGCCCCTGCCACCACCCCAGCCGCACCTCGCTTGTTTAACCGTTGCCAGTGTTGTATTATTCCAGGCTTTGATGAAGAAATTTACAGCCTGTCTAATGTTACATTTCTTCCAGAATGCAGCAACAGTCATTATGGTGGGGGTTGCACGTATGCCAGGTGAAGCAGATGAGTCAGGTGGGGCTGTGGAGGTGGAGGGGGAGGCGGCTGGTGAGTCAGGTGTGGCAGTGGAGGAGGAGGGGACGGCGGCAGGCGAGTCAGGGGAGGTGGTTAGGGGAGGATTCTCCTTCTCCTTCTCGCTACTGCTCACATTTTTGGCAATTTGCTTCATCTCTCCTTGCTTGTTTGTTTCATTCCTCATCTTGTTAAGGACATATTTGCAGTACAACAACTTGGTATTCACGAAATAACCGTCATTATTATAGAAACTGGGTATCTATTCTAACTTACCGTAATTGCCAAAAAATTATTGTCGAAGTTGTTATTGGCGAGATCTTACTGTAGACTCCTCTTGAGCACCTTCCCCACGAGCTTCTAGGTCACTATTGATGCTGTGTGTGGGGGTGGGGGTAGCTTACTGATGGAAAATGGCGTTTTTAAGCCTCTCCTTGCCTCTACCTCGTGTTTTGTGAGGTAAACTCGTGGATTGAAGGTTTTTGGTTATTTTTTTTTTGGTCACTTGCGCACAATGCGATTCGCGCACTCTGAGCTCGCACAGTAGGCGAGTGTACTGTATATATATATATATAGCCTATACTAGTGCTTACCCACAAGAATTTCCGGGAAACTAATAGCCAGTGTTGTAGGTCTCAAGACCGGTCTTGGTCTCGAGACCGGTCTCGAGACCAGTTTAATGTGGTCTTGGTCTTGATCTTGGTCTCGTTTGACATGGTCTTGGTCTTGATCTTGGTCTCGAAGCTTCTGGTCTCGAAGTTTTGGCTCGAGACCAAGTCAAGACCAGCATTACAAAGTGCCTTGCGGCATGGGGAAGGTCGGAATTTATGATCATACACGGAGAAAAATCATGGCTGATTCGATTCACGGTGTGCCATACAGTGTTGTACTGTCTACAGATACAGCCTGGCTAGCGCTACGGTGATGATGCATGAGCTGAGCCCTGCAAGCACCGATAACGTGCATACGAGTTGAGAGAGCATGCATGACGTGGCCATTCTTGCAGTGATAATCTCCGCTTGCACGCATGCATGTTTGCAGCTCTGTTCACCTCTGTGTACTTAGTATAAATGTATGGTGTATGCAATCCCTGCACCCTTCGTACACGTACACCACAGGTTTAGCTAGTTCACTCGGAAAAAGTAACTACAAAAATTTCTATTTTCCTATGTTTGTTTCTTCATGCCAATGATGCAATGAAAGCAGAATTATTTTACCTAGATGTTCAGTTGTTCATATATATTAAATTTTGTAAATATATTGCCTCCCTTACAGGGGCGTAGCCAGGATTTTGGAGCGATGGGGGCCAAGTCAGACATCAGTGGCTTCCAACCTTTCGAGTTATGACCCTTCAGAGCTTCCAAATGCCTATCACAGAGGCCTGCAGTGACTTCTGTGACCTTTTCAGAAGAAATCAGAATATTTTCTAGTGTTTCACAGCCACCCTCGTATTTCATACAACTTATTCACCTATTAGCGGGGGGCCATGTCCATGTGGCACAGTGGCATTTCTAGCCACAGTAAAGTGGAGGGGCTTCCTGGAGGCCGATAAATCATCTGTAGTAGCAAGAAAGGCAGTGAGCAGACTCGAATGAGAGCCACTTTCAAGAAGGAAAGTTAGTGAAAATTGTTCTCATACAAATAGTGGGTACGACCGTAAGAAGTATTTGGAGCACTTATGGAAGTAAAATATATATTTTATGTTTATGAATATTTTTTGCTTCCCATCTCTGTATCCCCATACCCCTTTGATCTCTTGTGTAAGTATCCTGAAAAATGGGTAGTCCCCCTAAACTGTTCATGAGGAACGAAAGATGAATATGTTGTATATGGAACGTTTGGGCGCGGGTAAAGCTCAGAGAGAAGTGCTAAAATTAGTCTTCCAAAAACCAGCTTTCGCATAAGGAAGATACAGCTGTCCATGAGTACAATGGCACTGACAAAAGTATGAAACACCAAACATTATAACTTCAAAACCATACTTTCAAAAGTTTAAAAATTTAAACTTTCAAAAGCTGTAACATCAGTGTGCAGGGCCGTAGAGAGCTGTGACCGTGCCCTGGGGTGCCTGGAAAACATTTGACACGAGCCAGAAAAAGAAGCAAAATTGTCACAGACCTGATGTGGGCCCCGGACCCTCCATACTCTTGAGTTTTGCCCAAGGGAATTATCTCCATTGCCCTCTTCTCTCTTTCATTCAACTCATGTGCGATAATCAACTTAAATTCGTATCGCATTGATACATAATCTGCAACTGGGTTATTGGGGTAGGCTACTATAGTCACAGCGCATAACTCTGAGGTTGTCATTATCGTACCCTGGCAACCTACCATTCAAAAGTGCATCCGATTTTGTATCATATCATACACAAATCATATTATTATGCATGTATTATACACGAATATTATTATACACGAACATGTTATACACGAATCACATGTGTCTCATATTATTCACAAAATCAGATGCACTTTTGAATGATAGGTTGCCAGGGCACGATAATAACAACCTCAGAGTCGCGCGCCGCGACTATAGTGCACTCAATCGAGGGGCCGAGACACCCGTGAAAACCAACCAGCTTTGCAGCACCTGCAGGCAGCACCTACTTTTCATTCATTCAGCAGACACATAAATTCTTGGTCTTGGTCTTGGTCTTAAAGGGTCTGGTCTTGGTCTTGGTCTTGGCCTCAGAGGATTTGGTCTTGGTCTTGGTCTTGGTCTTGGTCTCAGAGGGTCTGGTCTTGGGCTTGGGCTTGGTCTCGAGGTGCCTGGTCTTGACTACAACACTGCTAATAACCTTTCCATTACAAAATGTTCAAAAATCATTATCTTTGTTTTAATACTGTTGTTAAGCCCACAATGGCTACTTCCGACCAAGATGTCAAAAAAAATGATTTTCCCATATTTTCCTGAGTAGCAAATTCCGACAAATTTGCACCTTCGTATTGCGTGCAATCACCATTTTTCTTGAGATTTTTTTTTTTTTCTGACTCTCAGTGCACTTACTCTGAGCTAACACAAAAAGAATCAGATCGATAGCTATTACCGTTCTCGTGGAAGAAACAAGCGCACAGACAGATGCACACATACACAGCTTAACATTATTACATACTTGTAAAAATTTCCAAGACTAACTAATGGCCTTTTGATAAAATTTTTGCAGATACTGATGTCACTGTTTCCATACCCTTATTGATTCCACAATGACCAATTCTGACCACAACGTCAAAAAAATGCTTTTCGCATAACTTTGCATCTCATGCTTTCTGACAGTTTCATGCCATCGCGTCACACACGATCACCAAAAATTTTCATTTGGTATTTTTCTTAACCCACCGTCTGCCAGTGCCATTTTAAAACGGTCTGACATAATGCTGCAGCCAGTCCCAGTGCCGTTTTAAAACAGTCTAAAATAAAAAACTTCACTGTGACCACATTTTTCAAGATTCACGGGTAAAAATTGGCAGGCATGTAAGGTAACTGTTCCTCTACCATTCCCCAGGCTAAGGCCATACACTCGCTCGCTCCCCCCCTCACGCTCGCTCTGCCTCACTCTGCCTATGTGCCTCACCCAGTGCCGTACATAGTGAAGGCATTTTGTAAATATTTTCATGTAAGTGTAAGTTGTAAATATTTTCTTGTAAGCGTAAGGACTATCTAGTGAAGTCAAGTTGTAAATACCTTTTTGTAAGTGCCAGGACTGTATGTAATGAAGGCAGGTCATACCTATCTTCAAGTAAGTGTAAGATAATGCATTCACAGTGAGAAAGACATGCATATTGTGACAGATGCTGAAGTAGTATGTGATCAGGAAAGTGTACTGAACATTGCTATACCTTCCCACTATATATACCTGAGTATACCTTACATAGAAAGCGGCTTTCTCTCACGTACATGGTGAGTGTGAGAGAGTGGTTATACCTGCACATGAGTATGCAGGACTAAATAAGACTCATTTCCGAGCCTCAGTGAGCATTTCAATGGCGAAATTCGTTGTTTCCACATCAAAATCTATAATTTTAACCAAAAAAAAAAAAGTCAAAAAAGGCCAGCACTGGGGTGACCCAGAGGGCTAAAAATAGCTGGCACACTGCGGGTTAAAATCCCTGGACTTACCCCGGTCTACTGCAAAAAAAATGAGGTTGATATTTTGATGAGCTGAGAAGTGATGAGAGCACGAGGGAAAAGTTTCGGTGCGAATGTAGAAACAGGTTTCTAGTCCTGCAGAGTTTGATGGAATCTGAAGGCAATGATATTAATCAAATGTGGAGAGAGGTAAAAGAAGTTTTGCATGAGAGTGCTAAGGTTACTATTAAGAAAAAGAGAAAAGCAGGAAGGAAAAAGTGGATGTCAGATGAAACATGGAATGCAATTCAGAAAAGGAAAGAGGCTAAGTTAAGAAGTGAAGAACAACATGTTGATGGCCAAGTAGTTGAAGTACTTAGAGCAAAGTACTGGAGTTTACATTCTGAAGTAAAAAGACTCGTTAGACATGATAAGAGGAGACTATATGATGAAAAGGCGACAGAGACAGAAATTAAATTAAATAAAAATGACGGTCAGAGCACAAGAGCAGCGTATCAGGCCATAAAGGAGTTAACTGGGACTGAAAAGAGAAGGAAGGAAATACCTGTACGAGATAGAAATGGTAATTTGATGACTAAAGATTTGGATATAAAAGGAAGGTGGAAAGAGCACTTTGAATCTGTTCTAAATAGACCAATCCCAGCTGAAGAGGACATTTTGCCAGCCGAGAGAGATTTGCAGATAGAAACAGGGGATATAACTTTGGAAGAGGTAGCAAAATCTGTAAAGGAGTTAAAGAATTTTAAGGCTCCAGGTGAGGATGGAATATTCCCTGAAATGCTTAAGGTGGAAAATGACGAGTTGATGAATGCGCTTTTGAAACTTTTTAATGTGGTTTGGGATAATGGTGGAATTCCAGAAGAGTGGAAAAATGGAGTGATTATAAAAATACCAAAAAAGGGAGATTTAAGTGTGTGTGGCAATTGGAGGGGATAACTTTGACACCTGTAGTTGCAAAAGTCTTTTCCAAAATCTTGTTGAACAGAATAGAGCCAGTAATTGATAAAATTTTAAGAGAAGAACAAGCGGGATTTAGAAAGGGTCGAGGTTGTAATGATCAGATTTTTATTGTAAGGCATCTAATGCAACAAGCTAATGAGATGAAAATGCCACTTAACATGTGTTTTGTGGATTTTGAAAAGGCGTTTGATAGTGTTTCACGTGGAGCTATGTTGAAAATTATGAGATTCTATGGTATACCAGAAAAGTTTGTAAATATCATTAGAAGCCTGCATGAAGGTACTTTTTGTAAGGTAATGGTGGGTGGTTCTTTGAGTGATCCATTTCAAGTTAGGTCAGGAGTGATTCAAGGAGGCGTTCTTTCGCCATTGTTGTTTGTTTTGGTTATGGATTATGTTATGAAAAAGGTTGTAAGGAGAACAGGTGCAGGAATTAACTGGAAAGAAAATAAGAAGCTGATGGATTTGGACTATGCTGATGATATTGTACTGATTTGCGGAAGTATTTACGAGATGCAGAGGGTGCTCCATTGTCTGGTGGAGGAAGGAGAAAAAGTGGGATTGGTAATAAATTGTGGAAAGACTGAAATTATTAATAGGAATGTGGAGAACCAAATCGACTGTGTAATTGGGAATAATGTGGTGAAGAATGTAGAAAACTTTAAATATCTGGGAACGATTGTATCATCTAATGGATCATTAAACAATGAAATTGAGGAGAGGATTAGACAGGCTTGGCGAGCTGTTGGAATGTTGAAATCTGTTTGGAATAATAATATGCTTTCGGTACATACTAAAGTGAAAATTTACAAGTCCATGGTTAGACCAATTTTAATTTACGGGCATGAGTCTTGGTACAGTACAATTGCAACAGATCAGAAAGTATTAGGATTTGAGAATAAAATACTGAGAAGGATCCTTGGGGTAAAGTGGCAAGACAGAGTTACAAATGAAAGAGTAAGGGATATTACGAGAGTGGAACCAGTTAATGAATATGTGAGACTGTCTCGCTGGAAGTGGCTGGGGCACATATACAGAAAAGAAGGTTGTTTAATACAGGATGTGCCAGAGTGGATTGCTAGAGGAAGAAGGGGTAGAGGTAGGCCGAGGGAAACCTGGTTGAGGACAATGAAAAAAGAAGCAGGAGAGGAGTGTTGGTGGGACCTGAAGGAGATGGCAAGAGACAAATATTGGTGGAGAGAGTTCATTGAGGCCCTATGCATCCCGTGGGGTGCCACAGGAAATGATTGATTGATATCTATTACCCTTTTCATGAAAGAAATGAACAAACGCACAGACAGACACACATATGCACAGCTTGGGTTTATTATATATATATATATATATATATATATATATATATATATATATATATATATACAGTGGTTCCTCGTTTTTCGCTGCTTGGATGTTCCTCCATACCTGCGCGAAATGTGAATCGTCGAAGTGTGAATTTAAGAATCAATGAGAAAAGTGGAGGAGCGTTCTAGTGGGAGATGTACAATACTTACCCTGTCAGAAAGACTATAACATCAAACAGGCCCTACCCTCCCGTGACGCCGCCAACCCCACACTAGGCGCTAAAGGATCTGCACACACACACAAACACACAAGAGAGAGAGAGAGAGAGAGAGAGAGAGAGAGGGAGATAAAGGGAATCTGCACACACACACACACACACACACACACACACACACACACACACACACACACACACACACACAGAGAGAGAGAGAGAGAGAGAGAGAGAGAGAGAGAGAGAGAGAGACAGAGAGAGACAGAGACAGACAGACAGACAGACAGAGACAGAGAGAGACAGAGACAGAGAGAGAGAGAGGGAGGGAGAAAGTAAATAAAGAAATGGCAGAAAATGCGTCCCTTGCGCGAATGAGGAGAGAAGGTGTGACAGCCGTCCCTCTTTTCTTTCTCATTGTCCATTCCCTCCCTCCTCTCTCGGAGAGAGAGAGAGAGAGAGAGAGAGAGAGAGAGAGAGAGAATAAAATAGAGGAATGGCCCAGGGTCTCCCTTGGAATGAATGAATTACGTCCCTCTTGTCTTTCATTCTCCATTCCATCCATCCTCTAGCCCCATCACCTAGGCCGAAGCCCTCGAAGTCCAACTCAGGCTCCAGCACCTCCACATCCTCTCTGCCCACTTCTCCTTCATCCACCCCTGCAGGCACGTCCAAGTCTTGCAGAATAGCAACCACATTCTGTCTCTCCTGAAAATATCGTGTGATCTGTGTGATCCGGGCCTATCTCTGCTCCTGTATGTTTCTGTTGTAGACGGCCATCACTTGACTTCAGATCACTCAAGGTCGATAGGTTGTTGGTAGCCTCAGGCATGCGTCGTTGGCTGCCGGCTGGGGGCATCGAAATGTAGGGAAATTCGCGAAGTGTGAGACAACTGGGAAACTTTTTTCTTTCGTGGAAAATGAGGCATGGAAGTAAAATGCTTCGAAATACGAGGAACCACTGTATATATAGGCCTATATATATATACAGTATATATATATATATATATATATATATATATATATATATATTTTGCCAGACGCCTCAATCCCGTTTGGGGTGGCCACAAACAAATCGCCTCCAAGTCGCCCTGTCCCCCGCCATTTCACTGCCCTGCTCCCGACTCACCCCCCTTTCTCATATACCTCTCCACCCCATCCCTCCATCTCATCCTCGGCCTCCCCCTCCCGCATCCCCCCGCCACCTCACTCACATACACTCTCTTCATCAGTCTTTCACCCTCCATCCTCTCAACATGGCCAAACCACCTCAGTGTGTTCCTCATAACGCTTCCTATCACATCCACATCCACACCACAACGCTCCTTTATATCCTCATTCGTCAGCCTGTCTCTCCATGTAACTCCACAGGCTCCTCTTAAATAACTCATTTCCACTGCTCTCACTCATGACTTGTGTCCTTCCAACAACATCCAAACGTCACTTCCGTACGTTAGAGTTGGTATCACAATACTGTCATGTAGTAACTTTTTCACTTCCATGCTCACTTCCCTGTTTCTTATCACTGCTTTCAAAGAACCAGCAACCTTTCTTCCCTGCTGTACCCTTTCAAGCACTTCACCCTCCAAACCTCCATCCTTACTCATCACACTACCCAAGTACTTAAACGTACTCACATTTTCCAATTCCTCACCATCCAACCTCGCTGTACATTCATTGACTTCACCTCTCTCAAAGACCATCACTTTACTCTTCCCTACATTCACCTTTAGATTCCGTTTCTTACACACTCTCCCAAACTCATCCACCATGCCTTGCAGCTCCCCTTCGTCTTCACTCAACAACACAGTATCATCTGCAAACAACAGTACAGGGAGTTTCCAAACACTATCCTCTCTCACCAGGGCCACTCCAACATCCACTACCCTACCTTGTACCGTACAGATTGAACAACCATGGAGACATGACACATATCTGTTTCAACCCAACTTTCAAAGAGAAAAATTCACTTAGTTCACCATCCACACGCACTGCAGCCTTCGCACCATCGTACATACTCTTCACAGCATTCAACAACTTCCCATCTACTCCATATATTCTTAACACTTTCCACAATCCTTGTCTATCCACCCTGTCATATGCTTTCTCCAAATCCATGAAAGCCGCATACAACTTCTTTCCCTACTCTAGAAACTTTTCCACTAAAGATCTAAGAATGAATATCTGATCTACACAACCTCTTCTCTTCCTAAAGCCTCCCTGTTCTTCTCCAACTAATTTCTCTGTTCTTTCTCTAACTCTGTCAATAAGTATCCTACCATACACTTTTCCTATTATACTAAGAAGACGAATGCCCCTATGATTACCACACACTTCTTTTTCCCCTTTTCCTTTGTACAAGGGAATAATTATACCTGATTTCCAATCCTCCGGAACTCTACCTTCCTCCCAGGCCAATCTGCACATCTTCCACATCCATTCTACTAGTATCTCTCCCCCATGTTTCAGCATTTCACCACACATTCCATCAATTCCTGGGGCTTTCCCCGATTTAACTTTCTTCATTGCTTCCACAACTTCAGTCCTACTGATTTCTTCCTGTCTTCTCACCTCCCTCCTTTTCCCTGCCATTCCCCAGCCACTTATACTCGCATTATTTCCATCCTCTATGTTCAACAATTCCTTAAAGTGTTCTCTCCATCTGCTCACTTTTTCTCCCTTCTCCACTAGTAATCTACCATTTTTATCTTTCACTCCCCTGCTAACTTCACTTCCACCCTCCACTTTACACTCAAATTCCTTCCAAATTCCTCATCCGCTCTCTTCTTACTCTCTCTTACTAATCTTTTCACCTGTCTCTTTCTTTCTACATATAACTCTCTCTTCCGCCTCTCAACTTCTTCCACGCCCTTATTTCTCATCCATTCATTGTATGCTTTCTTCTTTATATATATATATATATATATATATATATATATATATATATATATATATATATATAACACTGCATGACGTAAGCTTCTACCAAACGTTTCCATGGTTTGCTTGGGAGGAAATTAACCCATATGATGCAGGCAGGGGGAGTGCTTTTCATCTGACTTGTGCTAATATGCCCTATCTACTGCAGTCTGGCCCTAGTCGGTCATAGTATTTCTCATGTCTGCTCATCATTATAAGGCAGCACTCCAAGAGCAGGCTCGTCTCCCTCCCCTCCCTCTTACGAAGGAACACCACCACCTTCCGGCTGGGTTTGTGGCTTAAGTGGGTCTCGGGAGAAATGGAGGACACTTAGAAAATAAAAGTATAACCGAAATACCTAAATCCACGCAAGTACAAAATTAAATAACATTATAAACACAACACGACCTACATCTTTTATTATGAACCTTGTAAAAGCATTATGAAAACGATAACCCCGCAATTACTGACTCCAGTTGATTATTTCAGGGATAAAAAAAATCATATACAAGCACAAATATCGAATACACACACACACACACACACACACACACACACACACACACACACACACACACACATACACACAATTACTTGTGAAATGAATGAATGTATTAACTATAATAACATAGCTGCTCCTGTAGTACATGCAACAATTCAGGCTGAAGAGCAAAACTGCTGCGGCACAAAGAATGAAGAAGCAGTTGAGAGTGATGAAAGAGAAACGTGGATAGAGTGCAAGTGCATAGACAAAAAAATAATAATAATGTTTGTAGCACCTCAGGTAATCATAGGGGCATTTGTCTTCTTAGTATAATAGGAAAAGTGTATGGTAAGATACTTATAGACAGAGTTAGAGAAAGAACAGAGAAATTAGTTGGAGAAGAACAGGGAGGCTTTAGGAAGGGAAGAGGTTGTGTAGATCAGATATTCATTCTTAGATCTTTAGTGGAAAAGTTTCTAGAGAAGGGAAAGAAGTTGTATGTGGCTTTCATGGATTTGGAGAAAGCATATGACAGGGTGGATAGACAAGGATTGTGGAAAGTGTTAAGAATATATGGAGTAGATGGGAAGTTGTTGAATGCTGTGAAGAGTATGTACGATGGTGCGAAGGCTGCAGTGCGTGTGGATGGTGAACTAAGTGAATTTTTCTCTTTGAAAGTTGGTTTGAAACAAGGATGTGTCATGTCTCCATGGTTGTTCAATCTGTACATGGATGGGGTAATAAAAGAGGTACAAGGTAGGGTAGTGGATGTTGGAGTGGCCCTGGTGAGAGAGGATAGTGTTTGGAAACTCCCTGTACTGTTGTTTGCAGATGATACTGTGTTGTTGAGTGAAGACGAAGGGGAGCTGCAAGACTTGGTGGATGAGTTTGAGAGAGTGTGTAAGAAACGGAACCTAAAGGTGAATGTAGGGAAGAGTAAAGTGATGGTCTTTGAGAGAGGTGAAGTTAGTGAATGTACAGCAAGGTTAGATGGTGAGGAATTGGAAAATGTGAGTACGTTTAAGTATTTGGGTAGTGTGATGAGTAATTATGGAGGTTTGGAGTGTGAAGTGCTTGAAAGGGTACAGCAGGGAAGAAAGGTTGCTGGTTCCTTGAAAGCAGTGATAAGAAACAGGGAAGTGAGCATGGAAGTGAAAAAGTTACTTCATGACAGTATTGTGATACCAACTCTAACGTACGGAAGTGAAGCTTGGACATTGTTGGAAGGACACAAGTCAAGAGTGAGAGCAGTGGAAATGAGTTATTTAAGAGGAGCCTGTGGAGTCACGTGGAGAGACAGGCTGACGAATGAGGATATAAAGGAGCGTTGTGGTGTGGATGTGGATGTGATAGGAAGCGTTATGAGGAACACACTGAGGTGGTTTGGCCATGTGGAGAGGATGGAGGCGAAAGACTGACGAAGAGAGTGTATGTGAGTGAGGTGGAGGGGGGAAGAGGGAGGGGGAGGCCGAGGATGAGATGGAGGGATGGGGTGGAGAGGTATATGAGAGAGGGGGGTGTGAGTTGGGAGCAGGGCAGTGAAATGGCGGGGGACAGGGCGACTTGGAGGCGATTTGTTTGTGGCCACCCCAAACGGGATTGAGGCGTCTGGCAATAGATAGATAGATAGATAGCACCTCAGGTCACTGCTGACAAGTACAGTTAAGTCTTTCTCGAAGTCAGTACCGCTGACTGCAGTTCCTAACAAAGTGTAGCTGGTTCTTGAATTAGCATACCAATGTAAATCGCCTAGCACTTGTTCAGGCTGCAAGGCATTTGTTACATTTCAGACCACTCTTCCATTTTGACCAAGTCCCTGCATGGTTCTTCTTTCTTCTTGAATGAAAATGTATTAATTCACAAATTTGTGTCGCATGCAAACATTGCAGTTCGGATGATGATACCCACATCTATGTTCCTGATATGAAACGATATATAACAGTGGACCTAAGAAAGAACCTTAGGGCACTCAACATGTAACAGATTCCAGTCAGAGGTTGCCTCACCAGCTACCAGTCTTTGGCACTGGAAAGTGAATTATCAGTCTACGTAGCTAGTTCTCCCTGAATTTCCACTGCACGAGTTTATGCCATCAACCTTCAATGAAATGCTTTATCGAGTGCCTTTTGGAAGTCCAAATAAAGTATCAATTGCCTGTATATTCAGAGACTATGCAGTGGAAGAATTCAATAAAGTTGGACAAACACAAATGATGCTGCCTAAATCCATGTTGCGAGTTATACAGCATAGCTGTTTGGTTTTATACGATCTATAATCTTTTTTTTTTTTTTTTTTTTTTTTTTTTAATGCGAGGAAGAAGGAACCAAAGGCCATGAGCCAGCAGTAACAGTTCCCTCCAAGAGAAAAACAAAATACAATAGAGAGCCAAATTCAAGATCCGATCATTTTGAGATGCCTGGACACACTGCGTTTGAAAGACTGGAGATCATAGGCAGCAGGAAATACAGATAGAGGGAGACAGTTCCAGAGCTGACCTGTTGCATAAATGAAAGACTGGGAGTAACGGTTAACTCTTGCACTACAGAGTTGGACAGAAAAGGGATGAGAGTTTGCTGCCAGACGGGTGCTACGCGCCCGTCGAAGAGGTGGAGGAATGCAAGCAGACAGTTCAGAGGAGCAGTGACCATTAAAGTAGCGATAGAAAAGAGATAAAGATGCAACAGTGCGGCGAAGAGACAGAGGTTGAAGGGAGTCAGTATGAGGAGGAGAGTTAATGAGATGAAAAGCCTTTGACTCCACCCTATTGAGAAGAGCTGTATGTGGGGAGCCTCCCCACACATGAAAGTTGTACTCCACACAGGGGCGGATAAAACCCCTGTATAGAGTCAACAATTGTGCAGGGGTAAAGAAAGAGTGGAGTCGGCTTAGCACACCCAATCTCTTGGAAGCAGATTTTACAAGAGATGTAATATGATCCTTCCAAGATAAGTCCCGAGTAAATGAAACCCCAAGCATGTTCAACGATGATGCAGGATTAAGCTGAATATTATTAAACATTAGTGGGTATACCTGTGGAAGATTTTGTCGGGTTGATAGGTGTAAGAACTGAGTCTTAGATGCATTAAAAACAACCATATTATTTTTACCCCAGTCAGAGATACGAGCCAAGTCAGACATTAGGTATGCCATAGCCTCATCCCTTGTTTGCTAAAGTAACTGTTGAGATGGGCGTTGCGGGAACCGAGTTGAAAGGTGAAGGGTGGAGTCATCAGTGTATGAGTGGATAGGGTTAGATGTACAGCTTAGATCATTGATGAATAAAAGGAAGAGAGTTGGTGACAGGACAGAGCCCTGAGGAACATCACTGTTGATAGATCTAGGAGAAGAACGATGGCCGTCTACAACAGCGGCTATAGAACGACCAGAAAGGAAGCTAGCGATGAAGGCATAGATAGAAGGATAGAAACCGTAGGAGGGCAGTTTGGAAATTAAAGATTTATGCCAGACTCGATCGAAAGCCTTTGAGACGTCAAGTGCAATGGCAAAGCTTTCGCCAAAGTCCCGAAAGGAGGATGACCAGGAGTCTGAAAGGTAGGTGAGAAGATCGCCAGTGGAGCGTCCCTGACGGAACCCGTACTGACGACCGGAAAGAAGGTTGTGCTGCTGCACACCCTCCTCACTTCCTATAACTATAACATCCCTCACTAACCTCCTATCGGCCCTCCTAACCAGAAAATAATCTATCTGACTGCTATTTCCCCCAGACTCATACGTAATTAATATGTGTTGCACACAATCATGTCCGTTGCCTCCCCAAACTCGAGTATCCTTTCCCCTTCTGCATTCCTTAGACCATACGCACATCCCCCATGCACTCCTTCATAACCTTGTGCTGCTTCACCTACATGACCATTTAAGTCCCCTCCCAAAATCACTATCTCATCATCTTGCATACCACCCACTACATGAATTAAATAATCCCAAAATCTATCTTTCTCTGATTCATCCAATCCTGCCTGTGGAGCACATGCCGATATAATCGCAGCTATCTTTCTTCCCAACAGAACTTTCACTACCAATATCCTATTGCTTACTCTCAAAACATTCATAACATATTCCACCCATTTCTCCGCAACCATAACACCAACACCTCCATATCCGTCTGTCCCCCCCTGCCAAAACAACTTATAGCAACAGTCCTTCCCAACAATCTTTCTGGCTGATCCACCCCTGTACCGGACTTCCTGCAAACACGCCACATCCACCCACCTCCTACTGAATGCCTCAACGACTTCCCCTGCTCTTCCCCTCAAACTTCCCACATTCCATGAACCCACCCTCATCCCCATGGGTGATTTACTGTCCTCAGGCTTGCTTTGAAACTTATTTTGTTTTGTCATCTTCAGTATTAATAAAGGGGGACAGACACAGCACAGGTCCCACTCACTGCACAGTCCCAGGTCCAGGCAATGGATCCGGGACCCCTAACCCACCAGCGTACCAGTGGCTGTGGTAGTGGCCTCGGGGCACCCTGCCAGGACAGCTGCAGGGACACCCTCCAAGCGCGTCTTGGCACTGCAACTATCCCGCCATTATACACCCACTGATAGGGCAGCCTCCTGGGGTGCTACTCCCAGGTTAGGGCCCCTCTCTATTGGGCGGAAGCAGCAGCCTGGGAACCGCAATGCCCTGTACCCTCTAGCACAGACCCGAGCCTCATCTCGCCCTGGACCCACGATCTATGCTGGCGGAACCCCCATCACGCCTCCCCCCAGAAGTCCGCCACTATGTAGCGGGGGCAAAGTTTTCTGGCCGCATGCCCTTCCTGGTGCCAACCCCTGTAACGTAGTGGGATACATTGTGTGAAATGTAATGTGCATGTGGTGTAGTGCATAGATATACTGTATATATATAGTGTGTATATATATATATATATATATATATATATATATATATATATATAAAATAATCATCATCACCAGCTGTTGAAGTCCACTGCAGGACCAGCCTATCCCTACCAAAGTATGGACAGTACAGCTAATATATCTCTACCCAGTGGTTTAGGTTGTCTGGTAGAGACTGTATGTAGGGTGAGAAGTGCTTGTGAAAGTGACTGTAGTGTTGTAGTGGCTTTGGATGTGTGTGTAGTCTGTGAACCAAGTGTAATCGGCCCACCTTAAGCTGACTGGGTGCAAGCATACAAGTATGCGACACTGGTTCAACTACAGCACCCCTTATATCCGCCAAAGTGGTAAGTGGCTCGGTGAACGCTTCCCAAAGCTTTTACAACTCTAGCAGGAGGCGAACCCGAGTCCACATGTGCGAGACGCACACTTTACCACTGTACCACAGAGGCTCATATATATATATTGTTACATAGCCTATGATTTCATCATCCTTTGTGTAATTTTAACGCACAGTTGCTGCATGTTTGATCACGAGCGTGTTCTGCCTCAGTCCCCCCCTTCTACCGTTATAGTAGAGTAAGTCGTCCTTTCTGTTGTTCAGAGTGGGATTTTCAGCTCTTTGTCCCCATGGCTTCATTTGCGCGTCCTTCTTACAAGTTGTATCAAGCTCTGCTGGCCCCTATATAATGAGCTCAGCCTCTGCATCATTGCCACTTAGATCTACTCCTCCCTTTCCTTGGGGGAAGCAGCCTAGGTATATAGATAGATAGATAGAAATGTACTTATTGTAGTAAGCTTGGTCATACTACGGAGAGATGTTTCAGGAGACAGAGTGATGTGAACAAAAAGGAGTCTTTAAATATTCAGTCAATTGGTCTAGTGTCCACTCTTGAGAGTTCCCATAATTCTTTAACTGAGTTAACTGAACCTGCTTTGAGGGGTAACTTAAATTCTCATGATGGAGCTCCTCTTTTGAGCAGTAACGTGGGTGACACTCTCAAGAGTTCATGTGCTAATTTCCTGTCTGATGGTTTTGTCAGTCCTCTGGACAGTAATGACAGGAAATCAGTTCAAATATATCGTGATACAGGTGCTTGCCAATCCCTTATGCTGACCAGTGTTCTAGGCTCTAATGTTAATTCCTCTGATGAAACTGTAATCTTACAAGGTGTAGGGAATAATTACTTCTCTGTCCCTCTGTGCAGAGTGAATTTAGAGTCTGGTTTTGTTAATGGTTCCGTTATGGTTGGGTTGGTTGAGACACTCCCAATGTCAGGTGTAACTTTCTTACTTGGAAATGATATTGGTGGAAGTCAAGTGTGTCCAGCTCCTCAGTTGTCTAGTGAGCCAGTGGCTGTGTCCCAGGATTGTGATGTCCCTGCTGTGTTCCCTGCATGTGCTGTCACTAGGGCTAAGTCTAAAGTTACTGGTGATTTAGAGGATAATGATGATGATGATGTTATCCTAGCTGACACTTTTCTTGCTAATTTGGACCACTCACCAAATGAGGCAGTACCCCGTAGTGTTGATAATTTGTCTCGTCAAGAGTTGGTTGAGTTGCAGGTTGCTGACCCTGAGTTGAAAGGTCTAGCTAACTCTGCTTACAGTGAAGAAGAGTCAGCTGGTGCTTCTACTTGTTATTATGTAAAGTCAGGAGTACTTATGAGGAAGTGGAGACCCCCAACAGCATCAGCCGACTGTGAATGGGAGGTTGTACATCAAGTTGTCATCCCTCGTGTTTGTAGGCAGGATATCATTCGAGTGGCTCATGATTCCAGTTTGGCAGGACACCTTGGAGTGAGGAAGACTGTGGCACGCATTTTGAAACACTTCTACTGGCCAGGTATCTTCAGGGATGTTTCCTGGTATTGTAAGTCTTGTCACACCTGTCAAGTTGTGGGGAAGTGTAATCAGACCGAAAAGGTTGCACCTCTAGTTCCCATTCCTCCTTTTGAGGCGCCTTTCACCCGTGTGTTGGTGGATATTGTGGGCCCTCTTCCTAAGACTTCTTCAGGATTTTCTTATGTGTTGACCCTGATTGATATGGCTACTCGTTATCCTGAAGCCATTCCACTTAGAAATATCTCAGCAAAGATCGTGGTTAAGGAAATGCTAGGGTTCTTCACAAAGTTTGGTCTGCCCAAGGAGGTACAGTCAGACCGGGGAAGTAATTTCATGTCAAACGTTTTCAAGCAGTCTCTGAAAGAGTTGGGCATCACCCAGATCACGTCTTCAGCTTATCATCCCCAGACCCAAGGAGCGTTGGAGAGATATCATCAAACACTCAAATCGATGCTCAAGAAATACTGTTTGGAACATCAGAAAGACTGGGATAAAGGTCTTCCATTCGTTGTGTTTGCCGCAAGAGAATCTCCAAATGAATCACTGGGCTTCTCACCTTTTGAACTACTGTTTGGCCATGAAGTAAGAGGACCCCTTAAGTTACTCAAGGAATGCTGGCTGTCGGAGGAAGATGACGTCAACCTGCTGGAGTATGTGATGAAGTTCAAAGAACGGCTGTCCACTGCTTTACAGCTAGCGAGAGAGAATTTAGGAGCTGCTCAGGAGAAGATGAAGACTTGGTATGATAAGAAGTCCAGGTTACGCCACTTTCAGCCAGGAGATCAGGTTTTGATTCTGCTACCAGTTCATGGGCAACCTCTTCAAGCCAAGTTTAGTGGCCCTTATTTCGTGGAGAAGAAACTCAGTGATGTCAACTATGTCATCACCACACCAGATCGTAGAAAGAGCAAGCAACTATGTCACATCAACATGCTAAAGTTATATCACAGGCGGGACGAAAATAATCCAGTCTGCACTGTAGCTGTTCCACCCGAGTCTGCAAGTGAAGCTCTCCCATGCAGTATGAGCCTGAGTGATAGTTTGGGGAAGAATCCTGATATCATGAATGATCTCCAGACTAAGCTTTCTCATCTACCTCCCAAGGAAAGGCAGGAGTTTTCGGCATTACTGCAGGAGTACCCGCAAGTGTTCCGTGCCACTCCAGGAAGAACCACTGTGTAGATGCATGATGTCGATGTTGGAGACGCAAAGCCAATTAAATTGCCTCCTTACCGTGTGAACCCAGTGAAAGTTCCTCTCATCCAGAAGGAGCTTGGCTACCTGTTGGACCACAAGATGATTAAGCCCTGTCAGAGCGAGTGGAGTTCTCCTGTCACTCTGGTCCCTAAGCCAGGTGGATCACAGCGGCTTTGCATTGACTACAGACGTGTTAATCAGATAACCAAAACAGACACTTACCCTCTCCCTCGTGTGGAAGATTTGTTAAAGGGATACTGGCAAGTACCTATGACTGAACATGCTAGGGAGATCTCATGTTTTGTAACATTAGGAAAGACTTTTGCATGTTCTGTAATGCCATATACAGATTGTTTTAGAGTAATAAGAAATTTCCTTTGTAAATTTCTTTTTTCTTTGTGGGGAAGTGTTACATAGCCTATGATTTCATCATCCTTTGTGTAATTTTAACGCACAGTTGCTGCATGTTTGATCACGAGCGTGTTCTGCCTCAGTCCCCCCCTTCTACCGTTATAGCAGAGTAAGTCGTTCTCTCTGTTATTCAGAGCGGGATTTTCAGCTTTTTGTCCCCATGGCTTCATTTGCGCGTCCTTCTTACAAGTTGTATCAAGCTCTGCTGGCCCCTATATAATGAGCTCAGTCTCTGCATCATTGCCACTTAGATCTGCTCCTCATTTTGTTCACATCTCTGTCCTCCCCTGTACAGTTATTATTATTGTGAGTTTCTCAGGAAGTCTCCAGCCATCTAGCAGCTGTGTGTAATTTGAGTATAACTGTTACTGCATTTTTTTTCTTGTACTGTATAGCATAAGGTGTTGATTTGTAGTCCTAGTGAAGTTTTTGTAATTCATGTAGGGTTCTTTATGTCAGTCATTTTTGATAATAGTTTGTATCTGTAATAATTTATCTGGCATTCACTGAGTATTATCTGGTATCTCATTTTATCAGGGCTGACTTAGATAAGTTTGCTCTTGCTAATTTCGTGTTAATGGAGGCTATTGCAGTTAACCATATATTTAACCTGTTTATTTGCCATTACATTATCCTTATGAGTCCTGAATGTTTTGTTGTTAGTTTGTGCATTAAACTTTAACTTGTAATTTTACCTAACTCTTTTGTTTTGAACCTGGAACTTTACGGGACAGTAGTGACTCTTAGTATTCTCACTTAAAGTGTACGTTATCTTTCTCTGTTCCGTAACAATATATATATATATATATATATATATATATATATATATATATTCATACATACAGAAAAATTCTTAACAGAAAAATTTTAAAGCAGTTTTCCTATCACAACCTTCTTACTGATCGTCAGTATGGTTTCCATCAGCGACACTCCACTGGTGATCTTCTCACCTACGAGTACCTTTCAGACTCCTGGTCATTCTCCTTTCGGGACTTTGGCGAAAGCTTTGCCATTGCATTTGACATCTCAAAGGCTTTCGATTTAGTCTGCCATAAATCTTTAATTTCCAAACTGCCCTCTCATGGTTTCCATTCTTCTATCTTTTCCTTCATCTATAGCTTCCTTTCTGGTTGTTCTACTGTATAGCCGCTGTTGTAGACGGCCATCGTTCTACTCCTAGATCTATGAACAGTGGTGTTCCTCAGGGCTCTGTCCTATCACCATCTCTCTTCCTTTTATTCATCAATGACCTTCTAAGCTGTACATCTAACCCTATTCACTCGTTCGCTGACGATTCCACCCTTCACCTTTCCATTCGGTTCCCGCAACGTCCATCTCAGCAGTTACTTCAGTAAACAAGGGATGTGGCTATGGCATACCTAATGTCTGACTTGGCTCGTATCTCTGACTGGGGTAAAAATAATCTTGTTTTTAATACATCAAAGACTCAGTTTTTACACATATCAACTCGATACAATCTTCCACAGGAGAACCCACTAATGTTTAATAATACCCAGATCAATCCTGCATCATCCTTGAACATGCTTGGGGTTTCATTCACTCGGAACTTATCTTGGAAGATCATATTACATCTCTTGTAAAATCTGCTTCCAAGCGATTAGATGTGCTAAGCTGGCTCTGTACCTTCTTTACCCTTGCACAGTAGTTGACTTTATACACGGATTTTAATCGCCCCTGTGTGGAATACAACTCTCATGTGTGGGGAAGCTCCCCACATACAGCTCCTCTCATTAGCGAGGAGTCAAAGGCTTTTCGTCTTATTAACTCTCCTGATCTTACTGGCTCCCCTCAACCTCTGTCTTTTCGCCACACTGTTGCGTCTTTATCTCTTTTCTGTCGCTACCTCAATGGTCACTGCTCCTCTGAACTGTCTGATTGCATCCCTCCACCTCTACGACGGGTGCGTGGCACCCGTCTACAATAAACTCTCATGCCTTTTCTTTCCAACTCTTTAATGCAAGAGTTAACCGTTATTCCCAGTCTTTCATTTATGCAATAGGTCAACTCTGGAACTGTCACACTTTGTCTGTATTTCCTATTTCTTATGATCTCCAGTCTTTCAGACACAGTGTGTCCAGGCATCTCGAAATGATCGAATCTTGAATTTGGCTCTCTTTTGTATTACCGTATTTTTTTTTTTTTTTGAAGGAACAATAATTGCAGGCTCCTGGCCTTTGGTTTCTTCTTTCTTGCATATATATATATATATATATATATATATATATATATATATATATATATATATATATATATATATATAAACCCATTGTCGTCGTGAGAACAGCACTTTGGAATAAAGATGAGGATATGGAAAGGAATATAATTAAAACATTCATTATACGAGGTTTTGATTATGCTACAATATTGTGTGTGTGTGTGTGTGTGTGTGTGTGTGTGTGTGTGTGTGTGTGTGTGTGTGTGTGTGTGTGTGTAATCATCTTCAACATTTGGAAATTATCGCGTCACAACGCTACGTTACCGTAATTTCTTGTGGCTTTAGAGGGCTCCCTCGCACCAGTTCCTTTGCGATTTGTTTTGTGTATGCTGCAGCTTATAATATTCTTACGTTTAGCTACCTGTTATCTTAATAACGAGAACGTATCATCATCAACATTATCATCAAGAAACCGATATGCAGTATTATATGTGATGAGAGACATGCAGAAATAGGAACATGAAAGAACAAATTTGAAACTCTATTATCACTGTGTCTAATAAAATATTGCGATGCTTGCGCATATAAGAAGGTTAAACAGAGGTGGGAAGAGGTTCATGCTCATGTGGTCGTAGGCTGGGTAAGGGCTGGGGAGTGGCGGGAGGGGAGAGGGCCGGGGTTAGGGGGAGATGGCTGGAGTAAAGAAAGAGGCTTGCGTGGAGGAAGAGGGATTGAGATGGGCGAGAGGGTTGTAGAAGGGTGGTAGGAGGATTGGAGCTGGGAGAGGTTGGGAGGAATGTTGTTAAACGAGGAAAAGTATAAATAAAGAGAAAAACACGTAATTGGTTAGGGGTGGGAGTCAATGATGTTAGTATTCCCATATCCACTACAACTGATATTCTTGGTGTCACACTAAACACCAATCTGAGCTGGACAACTTATGTTAAGTCCCTTGCAAAAAATGCTTCTGAAAAACTGGGACTTATGTACAGAGTTCGTGAATTCTTCACTGACGAGCAGTTGGTTACAATATACAAAAGTCATGTTTGTTCTCGGATCGAATACTGTTCGCCATTCTGGAGTGGATGTGGAGCGGTTGCATTGAGGCACTTGGACAATATTCAAAATAAAGCCATTAGATTAACCTATAATTCCGCCATTAAGCAGTACCTTCTTCCATTATCAGTACGTAGAGATTTTGTTTCTTTAGCTTTATTTTACCAATATTTTTACCGTAAATGCTCTGACGAACTTGCTTCAATTGTGCCTCCCCTTCACATTTTCTTCCGAAATAATCGGGCAGCTGGGAGCATCCTTGAACTCACACTCTCTCCCCTGCAATGCAAAACCTCTGCTTATCAAAATTCATTTGTCCCCAGAACTACTACTCCCTCGAATTCACGTCCTGGGAGTGGCTTCCCACAAACATTTAATCTATTTTTATTTAAATCCAGTTGTTATAAATATTTTATGAATGGAGGATGCCTTTAGGCACATGGACTTTTTTTTATTTCCTTTGTTTTTTCTTCCTCCATTCATTGTTTCTTTAAAAAAAAAAAAAAAAAAGTACAGACGTGGGGAGAAGGTCGGAGGAGAGAAAAGAGTTTATGAAGAAGGGAGGGAATACATGGAATGGGGAGAGGTAATGAGGAATTAAGTGAGACGAATGACATGAGGAGGACTAAGGGAGCGTCTGGGGGAATAGAGGAGTGGGTAGAGAGAAAGGAGAAGGAATTTGGTAGAGGAGAGAGTAGAGACATAGGGCACGGGATGAGCAGACGGTCGAAAAGAAAGAGACGTCTGGAAAAATAGAAGCAGAGATGGGCATGTAGAGAGAAAAGGAAAATATGGTGGGCAGAAGACAGAGACGGAGAGGGAAGAAGTGGCGATGGAGAGCAGTAAAGGGGTGAGTGAGCACTGAGAAAGGGACTTGAGCAGATGATTGGGGGGGGGGAATGAAGGTGAGGAGAAAGAGAACCAAGGTGAGGAGGAAGAGGTATAGGGGAGGAGACATACCGTAGATGGAGAGGAGAAGATTAAACTGGGAGGGTGGGAGAGTGGGGAGAAAAAACTGGAGGATGGAATGGGGGAGGAGGGTGCTGGAGGGATTATAAAGAAATCGGAGGGGGAGAGGGGGAGGGGGTAAAGGGAATTGGATGGGGGGTGAGGGTGCAGAAATGTACACAACGGTGCAGTGCATACAACAGCTTTATTTCTCAGTCTTACCTTCGTCGTACTCCACTGTGCACACAAATATCCAAGCACCCATTACATCAACACCCACAATTGCCTCTCTTACCTGATTATCTTCCTTCATTATCTTTAATTTAATCGATAACATTACCATATTCTTGCAAGTCCATAAAAGACACCGATGGAGACTGTTGATGCTGGCTTTTCAATAGTAATAATAAAGTAAAGTCATACGACTTGCCACAGTACTGACACCGGAGAAAGTTGATGATGCTGGATTTGCAGTAATTAGAATAACACGGTAATAACATATAGTTTTCCACCTTCAGAAACAGCTGTGTTTAGCAGTCTATTTACTTAGTCTTGAAGCCGTGTTATAATACTAGTTTTTCAACAGCAATCACAGTCAACCTAATATCGCGATAGCTTTCCTCGTTCATGAACCACTGCGACTGCTGATGCTACTTTCACAATAATAATCAACGTAACTCCACATGTTTCCGTATTCACGAACAATGTAGGAAATTATCCCTTCAAAATGTTAGTTTTCGGTAACAATAACCCCCAGCAAAATCCTACATAATTTTCCACATTCTAAAACAGTTACGATCATTGAACCTATATTTTCACTAACAATGTCAAAATATCCAATATATTACCACCATGCCGGGAATCGAACCCGGGACTCTCAGGTGAGGGCCAGGCAGCAATCCACTACACCACCACCAGGTAAAAAGTTTTCTCAAATTGTCACAATTTTGTATCCAATGTTCCTCCGCCCCCACTGTGGGCATGAAGAGGATGAGATAACCCCCTGGCACTTAGGCAAGTATATGCTATTATCTATCCCAAGCACTTACGGCAAGTCAGAATGAGGAAACCCATTATGCCGGCATAGTAGCAATATAATGGATGATTTTTCCTGTGTAAAGTACACGTTTTTTCTTCAGTGTCAAAATATGCTCACATTTGCATTCAGCACTCATGAACAGCTGTAATCAGTAGTTCCTTTACATAATTTCAAAGTATTATTAGAACCCTGTGAGACCTGGCTACGTTAGCCGGGAAATAAGTATATAATTGATATCAAAGAGCCAATGCAAAAAGTCGGTTACATAAATAAGCAATTAAATGGGATGGAATCGTGCTTCATTAGTTCGGAAGTGTTACGTGAATTACTGACCGCAACTTGAAGTAGGTATCGGCTAGATAAGTAAATGAATAAATCAAAAGAAGTCCAACTTTCTTCCCACGAAAAATATTATAGGCACCACCAAACTGGCCGACCGCAACACCAAGTAGATAATTTTATCGGATAAAGAAAAAAAAAAAAAACTTTCTCCTACGCAAAATATTACACACCGCCAAAATCAGCCGGCTAGCACTCACCATAACGAAGTAACCAGTGACGCCCGTGTTGAGGGAAAGATATGCATGAAGCAACGAGAAGTGCTGTTTGACTGCATATATATATATATATATATATATATATATAGCCTATGATTTCATCATCCTTTGTGTAATTTTAACGCACAGTATGCTGCATGTTTGATCACGAGCGTGTTCTGCCTCAGTCCCCCCCTTCTACCGTTATAGTAGAGTAAGTCGTCCTTTCTGTTGTTCAGAGCAGGATTGTCAGCTCTTTGTCCCCTATGGCTTCATTTGCGCGTCCTTCTTACAAGTTGTATCAAGCTCTGCTGGCCCCTATATAATAAGCTCAGTCTCTGCATCATGGCCACTTAGATCTACTCCTCATTTTGTTCACATCTCTGTCCTCCCCTGTACAGTTATTATTATTGTGAGTGCTCAGGAAGTCTCCAACCATCTAGCAGCTGTGTAATTTGAGTATAAGCTGTTGCATTTTTTTTCTTGTACTTTGTAGCATAAGGTTGATTCTTGGGCCTGATAAGGTTTTTGTAGTTTGTGTAAAATTCTTATTGTCAGCCATCATTAATAATATTTTGTATCTGTAATAATATATCTGGCATTCACTGAGTATTATCTGGTATCTCATTTTAACAGGGCTGACTTAGATAAATTTACTCATGCTAATTTCGTGTTAATAGAGGCTATTGCAGTTAACCATATATTTAACCTGTTTTTTGCCATGTTAAGGAACAGAGAAAGATAATGTACACTTTAAGTGAGAATACTAAAAATCACTACTGTCCCGTAAAGTTCCAGGTTCAAAACAAAAGAGTTAGGTAAAATTACAAGTTAAAGTTTAATGCTCAAACTAACAACAAAACATTCAGGACTCATAAGGATAATGTAATGGCAAAAAAACAGGTTAAATATATGGTTAACTGCAATAGCCTCTATTAACACGAAATTAGCAAGAGTAAATTTACCTAAGTCAGCCCTGATAAAATGAAAATACACTGGGTAATGCTCAGTTAATGCAAGATAAATTATTACAGATACAAAATATTATTAATGATGGCTGACACCCAAAACACATGAATTACAAAAACTTTACTAGGCCTACAAATCAACACCTTATGCTACACAGTACAAGAAAAAATGCAATAACAATTATACTCAAATTACACACAGCTGCTAGATGGTTGGAGACTTCCTGAGCACTCGCAATAATAATAACTGTACAGGGGAGGACAGAGATGTGAACAAAATGAGGAGTAGATCTAAGTGGCAATGATGCAGAAACTGAGCTCATTATATAGGGGCCAGCAGAGCTTGATACAACTTGTAAGAAGGACGCGCAAATGAAGCCATAGGGGACAAAGAGCTGACAATCCTGCTCTGAAGAACAGAAAGGACGACTTACTCTACTATAACGGTAGAAGGGGGGGACTGAGGCAGAACACGCTCGTGATCAAACATGCAGCATACTGTGCGTTAAAATTACACAAAGGATGATGAAATCATAGGCTATGTAACACCTCCCCACAAAGAAAAAAGAAATTTACAAAGGCAATTTCTTATTACTCTAAAACAATCTGTCTAAAGTCTAGATAAGCAATCTGCAATAACATTTTCTTTCCCCTTGACATGTATGTCTAATCAATACTCCTGAAGAAGTAGACTCCATCTTGTCAATCTCTGATTTTTATCTTTAAACTTACTAAGGAATTTCAGTGGGTTATGATCGGTATAAATGACTATGGGGTCAAAACCAGAACACAAAATGAAAAATGCTGTAAACCCAAAATCAAGGCCAAAAGCTCTTTCTCAATAGTTGAGTAGTTCTTTTGAGGTGAAGTGAACTTCTTACTGTAATAAGATACAGGATGTTCAATACCCTGATCATCCTCTTGCAGCAAAACAGCCCCAGCTCCTGTATCACTTGCATCAACAGCCATCTTAAAAGGCTTAGCAAAATTTGGAGTAGCGAGCACTGGCTGACTTAATAGGATAGCTTTAAGTTTGTTGAAAGAGGATTCACAGTTATCGGTCCAGACAAATTCAACTCCCTTTTTCAGTAGGTCTGTAAGTGGTGATACAAGAATTGAAAAGTTAAGAACAAATCTCCGGTAATAACCTACCATTCCCAAAAATCTTTGTAGCTCTTTCCTACTTTTAGGTCTGGGAAGATCACTTATAACCTGAACCTTAGCTCCTGGTGGTGCAACATGTCCATCACCAATTACATACCCAAGGTACTGAACTTTAGCTTGACCAAACTCACACTTTGATAAATTAGCTACAAGATTAGCATGAACCAAACGCTCAAGAAATTTACTGACATGGCATAGGTGATCTTTCCAGTTGTCACTGAAGATTAACACATCATCAATATAAACAACACACCCTGCCAAACCCTCTGTTACAATATTCATGAGCTTCTGAAAAGTGGCTGGTGCATTCTTCATACCATATGGCATTACGGAACATGCAAAAGTCTTTCCTAGTGTTACAAAACATGAGATCTCCCTTGCATGTTCAGTCATAGGTACTTGCCACTATTCCTTTAACAAATCAAACTTACTTATGTACCTAGCCTTTCCGATCTTGTCTGTGCAATCTTCCACACGAGGGAGAGGGTAAGTGTCTGTTTTGGTTATCTGATTAACACGTCTGTAGTCAATGCAAAGCCGCTGAGACCCACCTGGCTTAGGGACTAGAGTGACAGGAGAACTCCACTCACTCTGACAGGGCTCAATCATCTTGTGGTCCAACAGGAAGCCAAGCTCCTTCTGGATGAGAGGAACTTTCACTGGGTTCACACGGTAAGGAGGAAGTTTAATTGGCTTTGCATCTCCAACATCGACATCATGCATCAACACAGTAGTTCTTCCTGGAGTGGCACGGAACACTTGCGGGTACTCCTGCAGTAATGCCGAAAACTCCTGCCTTTCCTCGGGAGGTAGAAGAGAAAGCTTAGTCAGGAGATCGTTCATGATATCAGGATTCTTCCCCAAACTATCACTCAGGCTCATACTGCATGGGAGAGCTTCACTTGCAGACTCGTGTGGAACAGCTACAGTGCAGACTGGATTATTTTCGTCCCGACTGTGATATAACTTTAGCATGTTGATGTGACATAGTTGCTTGTTCTTTCTACGATCTGGTGTGGCGATGACATAGTTAACATCACTGAGTTTCTTCTCCACGAAATAAGGACCACTAAACTTGGCTTGAAGAGGTTGCCCATGAACCGGTAGCAGAATCAAAACCTGATCTCCTGGCTGAAAGTGGCGTAACCTGGACTTCTTATCATACCAAGTCTTCATCTTCTCCTGAGCAGCTCCTAAATTCTCTCTCGCCAGCTGTAAAGCAGTGGACAGCCGTTCTTTGAACTTCATCACATACTCCAGCAGGTTGACGTCATCTTCCTCCGACAGCCAGCATTCCTTGAGTAGCTTAAGGGGTCCTCTTACTTCATGGCCAAACAGTAGTTCAAAGGGTGAGAAGCCCAGTGATTCATTTGGAGATTCTCTTGCGGCAAATACAACGAATGGAAGACCTTTATCCCAGTCTTTCTGATGTTCCAAACAGTATTTCTTGAGCATCGATTTGAGTGTTTGATGATATCTCTCCAACGCTCCTTGAGTCTGGGGATGGTAAGCTGAAGACGTGATCTGGGTGATGCCCAACTCTTTCAGAGACCGCTTGAAAACATTTGACATGAAATTACTTCCCCGGTCTGACTGTACCTCCTTGGGCAGACCAAACTTTGTGAAGAACCCTAGCATTTCCTTAACCACGTTCTTTGCTGAGATATTTCTAAGTGGAATGGCTTCAGGATAACGAGTAGCCATATCAATCAGGGTCAACACGTAAGAAAATCCTGAAGATGTCTTAGGAAGAGGGCCCACAATATCCACCAACACACGGGTGAAAGGCGCCTCAAAAGGAGGAATGGGAACTAGAGGTGCAACCTTTTCGGTCTGATTACACTTCCCCACAACTTGACAGGTGTGACAAGACTTACAATACCAGGAAACATCCCTGAAGATACCTGGCCAGTAGAAGTGTTTCAAAATGCGTGCCACAGTCTTCCTCACTCCAAGGTGTCCTGCCAAACTGGAATCATGAGCCACTCTAATGATATCCTGCCTACAAACACGAGGGATGACAACTTGATGTACAACCTCCCATTCACAGTCGGCTGATGCTGTTGGGGGTCTCCACTTCCTCATAAGTACTCCTAACTTTACATAATAACAAGTAGAAGCACCGGCTGACTCTTCTTCACTGTAAGCAGAGTTAGCTAGACCTTTCAACTCAGGGTCAGCAACCTGCAACTCAACCAACTCTTGACGAGACAAATTATCAACACTACGGGGTACTGCCTCATTTGGTGAGTGGTCCAAATTAGCAAGAAAAGTGTCAGCTAGGATAACATCATCATCATCATTATCCTCTAAGTCACCAGTAACTTTAGACTTAGCCCTAGTGACAGCACATGCAGGGAACACATCAGGGACATCACAATCCTGGGTCGCAGCCACTGGCTCACTAGACAACTGAGGAGCTGGACACACTTGACTTCCACCAATATCATTTCCAAGTAAGAAAGTTACACCTGACATTGGGAGTGTCTCAACCAACCCAACCATAACGGAACCATTAACAAAACCAGACTCTAAATTCACTCTGCACAGAGGGACAGAGAAGTAATTATTCCCTACACCTTGTAAGATTACAGTTTCATCAGAGGAATTAACATTAGAGCCTAGAACACTGGTCAGCATAAGGGATTGGCAAGCACCTGTATCACGATATATTTTAAATGATTTCCTGTCATTACTGTCCAGAGGACTGACAAAACCTTCAGACAGGAAATTAGCACATGAACTCTTGAGAGTGTCACCCACGTTACTGCTCAAAAGAGGAGCTCCATCATGAGAATTTAAGTTACCCCTCAAAGCAGGTTCAGTTAACTCAGTTAAAGAATTCTGGGAACTCTCAAGAGTGGACACTAGACCAACTGACTGAATATTTAAAGACTCCTTTTTGTTCACATCACGCTGTCTCCTGAAACATTTCTCCGTAGTATGACCAAGCTTACTACAATAAGTACATTTACTTTTCTGAAATCTAAAGGTGAACCTGGCATTTACTTCCTGAGAAATATCATCTTTATTCTCTTTCCTGTTACCTGTACTCTGAGTAGAGGCAACGTACTTACTCTCAGCTTTCCCTTTTTCTCTAGAATATCTCTTGTGAGTGAGAACATATTCATCAGCTAAAACTGCAGCATCAGATAAATTATCTATTCTTTTCTCATCAAGATATAGGCTTACATCTTTACTAATACACCTTTTGAAGTCCTGCAGCAAAATCATCTGCTTAAATTTGTCAAAATCAGAATCCACATTCTTAGAATTTAACCACTGCTCTAACAGATCTTCTTTGATTTTTGCATACTCAACATGGGATTGCTTATCTTGCTTATAAGTTGTCCTAAATTTTACTCTATAAGCTTCAGGAACAAGCTCATAGGCCTTAAGAATCAAGCCCTTAACTACATCATAATTATCAGATTGATCCTGAGGCAAAGATGCATAAGTTACTTGAGCTTTACCGGTGAGAACAGTTTGAAGGAGTACTGGCCAATACTTTTTAGGCCAATTAAAACCTGTAGCTACCCTCTCAAACAACTGAAAATACTTTGTTAAATCAGATTCATTAAAAGGAGGGACAAGTTTAACATTTCTAGCCACATCAAAATCATCAGAGCTAGATGATCCAGTTCCACCTTGTTTCATGCGATACTCATGGTCTGCCTGAATCCTAGCAAGTTCAACTTGTGCCTCAGCCTCCTTAGCACGAGACTCCGCCTCCTTAGCATGAGCCTCCTGCAGGGCTAGCTGTAACTTAGCTAATTCAATCTGCGTTTGCTCATTTGGAGGAGTTACATTAAACAAGCTTTCATTAATCATGTCAACAATTTGATCTTCAGAATGATGAGAGCGAACAGCAATTCCCAATTGTTGAGCAACAAGCTTAAGTTCATTCTTTGTTCTGTTTTCTACATCCAACACTGTTTGCACATTTGACAAAAAATCTTTGGCTTCATCAAGTGTAGTAATAGAAGACATCATGAACAAATCACAATCACAAAATATCAAGCAATATCCTTATGATTATCCTGAATATCCTGATGAGAGGTCGCCAAATTTATGTTACGGAACAGAGAAAGATAATGTCCACTTTAAGTGAGAATACTAAAAATCACTACTGTCCCGTAAAGTTCCAGGTTCAAAACAAAAGAGTTAGGTAAAATTACAAGTTAAAGTTTAATGCTCAAACTAACAACAAAACATTCAGGACTCATAAGGATAATGTAATGGCAAAAAAAACAGGTTAAATATATAGTTAACTGCAATAGCCTCTATTAACACGAAATCAGCAAGAGTAAATTTACCTAAGTCAGCCCTGATAAAATGAAAATACACTGGGTAATGCTCAGTTAATGCAAGATAAATTATTACAGATACAAAATATTATTAATGATGGCTGACACCCAAAACACATGAATTACAAAAACTTTACTAGGCCTACAAATCAACACCTTATGCTACACAGTACAAGAAAAATGCAATAACAGTTATACTCAAATTACACACAGCTGCTAGATGGTTGGAGACTTCCTGAGCACTCACAATAATAATAACTGTACAGGGAAGGACAGAGATGTGAACAAAATGAAGAGTAGATCTAAGTGGCAATGATGCAGAGACTGAGTTCATTATATAGGGGCCGCCAGAGCTTCATACAACTTGTAAGAAGGACGCGCAAATGAAGCCATAGGGGACAAAGAGCTGACAATCCTGCTCTGAACAACAGAAAGGACGACTTACTCTACTATAACGGTAGAAGGGGGGGACTGAGGCAGAACACGCTCGTGATCAAACATGCAGCATACTGTGCGTTAAAATTACACAAAGGATGATGAAATCATAGGCTATGTAACAATATATATATATATATATATATATATATATATATATATATATATATATATACACTGAAGGCAACGCCATATTCAGTCGGCGCCACAAGCAAATAAGGTAAATGACTACCGGGCTGAGATCTTGCGGCATTGCTATTTTACGGACTGCCGAATTTTGATTTCACAGATTAAATTTTTCGAAATGTTGTATAGCGGTAGTGTTATATTTTGAAATAAGGACTCACAAGCAAGCCTACTTCCGGTTTAATCATAACCTAACCTAGCCTAACCTAACCTAATCTAATCTAACCTAATGCCTCTCTTATATAACTTTTCGAAAAACTTAATCCGTGAAATCTATATCCGGCAATCCGTAAAATTACAATGCCGGAGAATTCGAGAGGAGAGCCGATGAGCGAAGCAGCGAGTAACACTGTGTCGTACGAATCTCGCGGCAGCTTCGACTATAAGGGGGGGTAGGAGGATGGAAGAAACTTTGATTAATTGGTCGTGCTTTGTTTAATGTTTTATTTTATCTAGAGCAAGATTATTTTATTCAGAGGGTCAGTATAGTAGTATTTACTACTACGCCCATTATTAATTATTGGGGTAGATTAGTGTGAAACATCAGAATATCTTTTCTTCAGACATTTGTCTGTCTGTCTCTCTCTCTCTCTCCTCCACTTCCTGTCGCTTTCTTAAATCTCTCTTCCTTCTCCCAATCCCTCTTTTTCTTCCCTTCTTTGTGTTTCTCTTTCCCTCTTTCCCATTCTCTGTTGCCTCCTTTCTCTTCCCTACTTTGTTCCTTACTTTGTTCCCTATACATGCCATCCTCCTCCTTCCCTCCTCATACCTCCCATCTTTTTCCGTTCCCCTCCCTCCTCCTTTCGTCTATGCCTCCCTTTCTTCTTCACTCCTCTTGTTGCACTCCCTCCCCCCCTCCTTCCCTTTTCTTGCCTCCCTTCTTCCCCCTCGTCTTTTCTTCCAGTTTCCCTCCCTTTTCTTTCTTACTTCATAAATCCTCAACTAGCATTCATCGCTTCTACTACGAAGTCTACTATAACCAAAGCAACAAACAATCAATGTGTGCAATAACCACGCCTATCAACTGGTTTAAAGACCGAATATTTGACTTTGGAGTGTGACTTTCACCTTTGACCCTTACCTAGATTGGGTGAAATCGGATCAGTACTGTTTGAGCTGACCTTGTCCTGCGGCTTTAACATCTGACTGACTGTCCTCAGATTAGAATCCCTTTAACCGTTCTATAACTTGACCTCTTGCACAGCGTTCAGTTTTAGTCGGGTAAAAGTTTAAGTTGACCTTGTCATGTGACCGTAACAGCAGGTTAACCCCTTGGCTGATTCGTCACAGTTTCATTAAGTTTGGCCAAAATCAGATCAAAACCATTTTAGTTATTTTGCTCACACTCAGGCAAATGGATGGAACTTTGACCTTCTCTGTGACCTTGATCTTTGACTAATTACACTGGTTTACAAAAAAAAAAAAAAAAAAATCTGAGGCAAGCATGTGAATAGGTGTTTTTGACTAATTTTGATATGCTTAATTCAAATTTCTAAACAGTTTTGCTCTATCACCACTGGTTTTTTTGCTTCCACATATCCCTTTTTTTATTATAATGCATATATTTATAATATGAGTTTATTTCATATATTAAAATGGCATATTACAGAATTAAACAAAACAGACACAGAACACTGACAGAACTAAATATTATCATTACTTGGATATAAGCATATATACACACCATAGTGCTACAGACAGTCAGAAGTGAGTTTTTTTTTTTGAACGATCTGGTATACTTTGCCTCCGGGATGTCGCGCAGGAGCATCCAGCAGAAGTCCCCCATCATGCTGGGGTTCCACTTGCTTTGGTAGTTGCTCTCCATCTTACTGATTTCTTGGTGGAACCTTTCCCCATGTTCGTCACTTACTGCTCCGAGGTTCTGGGGGAAGAAGTTGAGGTGGGAGTGGAGAAAGTGAATCTTGAGAGACATTCGGCACCCCATATCCTGATAAGCCTGCAACAACTTCTCGACACGCTCTTGGTAATCTAGTGCCCGTGTGTTACCAAGGAAGCCATGGCAGACTACCTTAAATGCTTCCCATGCTCTCAAATTCCTTCAAGGTGAGCTTCCCCTCGAATACCTCATCCTTCAGCACCTCCCGGATCTGAGGTCCGATGAAGATGCCCTCCTTGAGCTTAGCAGAACTGAGAGCTGGGAAAAGAGTGCACAGGTGTTGGAAGGCAGCGCCATCCTTGTCCATGGCCTTCTTGAAATTCTTCATAAGGCCAAGCTTGATATGAAGAGGGGGAAGAAGCAACTTGTTCATGTCCACCAGAGGATTTTCTTGGGCACTGTGTTTCCCAGGCACGAAAGTGCTCCTAGACCCCCAGTCCTTCTGCGTGTAGTGATTGACATGTTTGAGCTTGTTGTGGCTCGTGTTTTAAACCAAGTTCCAAGAAAATAGGACTGTAAATGGATTTTTGGCGAATATTTTGGGTCTAGGCCTATATGTATACATGTACCTACATGTATACACGTATATCTCAAAAACTAGAGGTGATGAGTGAAAATGGATTTCGAATCTGAAATCAGCACCCCAAAATTAGGTTAGAACACCTAATTTCATGCTTGCCTCAAATTTTTTGTAAACCAGAGTTATTCCCATTATCGAATCCCTTCGTTCATGCCTTATCTTCTACACTTACACAAAGTTTGGTGTACCTTTGATTACAATGCTTCAGTTGACTTTGTTTGGTTAGACTGACCAATCCCTATTGTTCTAAAACAAAAAGAAAAAAAAATGCTACTCTTCGGCTGACTCTTGACTCTTCCATCGTCTGGTTAAAATCGGATGAAAACTTATATATTTACCGATCTTGTTCATACATACCTTATACTCCCTCTTCTTACCCTCTGACTAGTGCAAAAAAGCTTTGGTTTAAACAGGCATTTTTTAATGCTGCCCACAACAAACAGGAGGCCTGTAAAAGGCACTGTCAGCAACCCGACCTTAAATATCGTCTGTTTAAAACGTTTCTGCCCGGAATCCTGCAAAGTCCCTCCCCTCCTCCCTCGTTCTATGAATAATATCATTCGCACTAAGCACTCAGAACTCTGACTCCAATAATTGTTTCTCCTTCTGGCAACTAGAAAAAAAAAAGATTCTAATTACTTTACTTCTACCTCCTTCCTGTCTTTTTTCCGTTCAGATGGTATTGTACCTATTTCTTCGACTGATAAGGCAGAACTCATCAACCAAACTTTCTCTTCCAGTTCCCCTTTGGAATATTATGTGCTATCTTCCTATCTCCTCCACCCTCTGAATTCCTCATGGCCGATATTAAGATTTCTTCAAATGATGCACTTTCTGCCCTCACTGGACTCAATACTAATAGTGAGAGCCCTCCCATTGTTCTTAAGAAATGTACTTCTGTGGGATCAAAGGCTTTTCGTCTCATAAAGTCCCTTCCTCCTACTGATTCCTTTCAACCTCTGTCCCTCTCTCTTCTCCGCAAAGCTGTATCTTTACCTCTTTACTATCGCTGCTTTACTGGCCACTGCTCTTCTGAGCTGCCTCCTTGCATCCCATTTCCATAACGGCGGGCCTGGAGCACCCAGCTGGCAACATCCTCTCACCCATTTTCTGTTCAGCTCTCCAATGTAAGAGTTAACCGATGGTCTCAGCCATTCGCAACAGGTCAGCTCTAGAACCGTTTTCGTCAGTCTTTAGTTCCCTTTGCCTATGGCTTCCGATCTTTGAAACGTAATATGTCTAAGATTCTCGAAGTGAACATTATTTGATTTTGACCCCTATATGTATATATATATATATATTTTTTAATGAACGACTTTGCAAGCTGCCGGCCTTTGGTCCTCTCTTCTTGACCTCTCTCTCTCTCTCTCTCTCACACACACACACACACACACACACACACACACACACACACACACACACACACACACACACAGATATACACACATACATACACACACATCGATTAAAACTTAACAGCCGCTCTCGTTTCGCTAGAGCAGGTATAATAAAATAGTTTGAGAATGCAGCAAATGCATTAGTAAATAAAGACGACATAGTTCTCTCACAGCTATCCCCTGCAGTCATGCTAAATATTTCTCTTAGTATTTATGTTATATTCAGACGATCTTAGGCTTGGGAGAGCCCTTTTGATGTGAAGTGCTTTGATATCACATTCATTTACCCCTCAGCTAAAGGAGGGTTATCCTAGGCTGAATAGAATCGTCTGAAGATAGCAAGACTAGAGTGAAAAGTATGTCATCGGGTCGAATGGGTTAACCCCTTCGGACTGAAAAGTTCCTCCCTAACTGCAACAACCGCCTTGAGAGAAATGATAATAAAACCAAAATGATGATCTAAGGCTGAACGGGTTAAAGGTACACTTGGGGACAGGTTTTCCTGGTACACCTCGCTATGAGCGAACAAATCCTGGCGTATCCTTACTGCACGGCGTGTACCTGTTTTAGCCCCGCCCTCAAACCCCCTACCTCCCTCCCCACCCCCACCAAATGCCCACCACGACACACCGTCGATCTCGATACCGAATTAGTTTGTTTCGATGCATAACCGATGATGTGAGTACGAAGGATGTTTTTATAGGTATGGGAATGTCATACAGGTGTTGGATACATAATTGTGCTAAATGACTACTGGGTCCATTCATGCAGTAACACCAATGAAGAAGAATCCACGAGCGCAGTTTCCTATATAGCTCCTTGAAGCAGTGAGTCAGTCATCACATTACCAATATAGTGACAGTAACAGGACCAGTAATGATGTTAGTATCACAATATATACTTTCATACAGTATATGATCAACCTGTATTAATGTATCCTAGAATGGAGGAAATAATTATACATGAAGCTAAGTTACTGTTGTATTTAGCCCCAGAGTCCACACAGACGCCACAATACACACAAGACACTTGGGGCGTGGGTTATAATAACGATAATACAGGTATTAGCATATGCGATTATCTTGGAAAACTGCTGGTAAGAAGGACCTATCGATTTACATATGAAAGGAATCGTGGATATAACAACATTTTTTGTAATTTATGTTTATTACAAACAAAATATAGTCAGCGATGACTAGAGGTGATAAAAACAAGTAAATGTTTAGGTAAAGAACATATTCCTATATAATTATTTACAATTCCACTAATACCTTCACCACCCTGATAACACGCTTTTGTAAATTAAGTTTAGTATAGAAAGAAAAATATCAGTGATCACTAGAGATAAGAAAGTATACTTATGGCAACGTAATTACTTACCTAAAACAAATATTGCCATATACAGTACAGTATTTTACTAATACCTAGACCACCCTCCTTGTCTTTCAATAACATTCTGCAGTCTTTCAGGTAAAGAATTTACTAGGACTCGGATCTGTTCAGGATTACGTCTGCTTAATTCCCACTGGGCATTGATGTGCTGCATGAATTGCTGGGGTGTTCTCTTCTGCCCCATTTTCTAGGTGTTCACCATTTGGCCCCACACATGCTCAATCACATTCATGTCCGCCCCTTTGCTCGGCCATTCAAGAAGGTGAAGGTTATCCTGTCCTTCAAACCATTCTTGAACAACACGAGCCATATGAATGGGACATCGGTCATGCATGAACAGGATAGGTCCCGCTGGGAAAGGGAAATTCCTCTGTCTAAGAGAAGGCAAGAAGGAGGTCTGCAACAGCTCAACATACTTTGCTGCTGTAAACCTCCCCTCAATGCGGAACACATCACCCATGCCATGCAACGACACCCAGCCCCACACATTACAGGTGACGTGACCGGATCGAGCCACCTCAACGATGTTGCGGGGGTCGTATCTGAATGAGAAAACATATTTGTTTCTTTATTGATAAGGCAGTATATTTTATGATGCACTTGTTATTAACGTCAAAGGCATATTTATTGTTAACTACTGTAAGAACAGTATTTATGCCTTGGTCTTTAACAATATGTGGATCACTTCCACAAGATACTAATAACGAATGAACACGGAATTAAACTATAATGAAATGCAGACTTACGTTAACAATAATTATGAATATCACACCGTGTATTGTTTCTCCGCCAACAATGCATCATGCCATGTGTAGTGGAAGAGAAACATTTCTCATCAGTAAAGATGACGCGGCCCCAATACTCCATGCCCTTTTCAGCGTGACGTTGAGCAAACGCAAGCCTTCCCGCCTTGTGCTGCTCCGTCAACAGCTCCTTTTTCGCTGGAGTTCTGTGGTGAATCCCCATACCGTGAAGTCTGCGTCGTTCCGTTCTCGCCGAAACCTCCAGCCTAAGGTGAGGCTGAGCTTCAGCCGCCGCGACAATGAGATCGTTCTCTGCCGGGGTTGTTTTCCGTGGACCCCCTGGCCTAGCTAGAAGGCATAAAACTGAAATCCTTAGACATTTAGTATGCCAGTGAACACTTTCATCTCTATAGTCCTACAAATATTAATGTAGTAATTAGCCAGACACAGCAAAATTTGTATTTGCTTCATTTTAGTTAATAAATATAAAGAAAACTACATATGTTTTCATTTCACAGTCGCATTAATTCACAGCTTACCCATGTCGGCTAAGTTGCCACTCTCCTCCCACCTCTTTATCCACATGGCAACTGTGGTGGGGGACACACCAACTTCCCTAGTGATGGCTCGTACTGAGAGACCATTGTCACGTAGAGTGACAATGCGACCTCGCAGCACCAGATTGTTCCCTCTGCGATTCATCACGAGTGGCGTAGACGTGTAAGCCTTCTCAGTTACCACAGTGACCACAACACCTCCGAAACTCAGGTGTTTGTGGGTCGGGCAGAATATGATAATACCCAGCTTCATGTGATTATGTTGTGTTACTTCACTACAGGGTACTTACTGTGTAAAATATAGATAGGCACTTTTGGTATGCTAATATCATTACTGGTCCTGTTACTGTCACTATATTGGTAATGTGATGACTGACTCACTGCTTCAAGGAGCTATATAGGAAACTGCGCTCGTGGATTCTTCTTCATTGGTGTTACTGCATGAATGGACCCAGTAGTCATTTAGCACAATTATGTATCCAACACCTGTATGACACTCCCATACCTATAAAAACATCCTTCGTACTCACATCATCGGTTATGCATCGAAACAAACTAATTCGGTATCGAGATCGACCGCGTGTCGTGGTGGGCATTTGGTGGGGGTGGCGAGGGAGGTAGGGGGTTTGAGGGTGGGGCTAGACACAGGTACACGCCGTGCAGTAAGGGTACGCCAGGTTTCGTTCACTCATAGTAAGGTGTACCAGGAAAACCTGTCCCCAGGTGTACATGACCAGCCCACGACCATGGCGACATTATACGATAAAAATATCTCCATCCACCTCTACCAGTTTTGAGAGGAAGAACAAAGTAGAAATCAGTTCAAAGACGTCATATTTACATCATATTAACTGCTGCTAGATGCTTGTATTACATCAGGAGAACGCCCTAGTAATCAAGGAGTTAAGGAAGCTTTTATCTGATTCCTTTAGTCCAAAATTTATCTTCTGCTTTAAGTACAATCATTTGGAAATAGTGAAAATATTATCATGAAACAGGCGCCTACATCACCGGTGTGAACTGGCACAGATGAATATTTTGCCCTTTTCGGTTGTCTGTGGCCTTTTTTTTCTTTTTTTTTTTTCTACTGGAAGTCAGTTTTCTTGAGATTCAGAAATATATGAAAAGGGTCTGCAATTAGGGGTAAATTACCCCGTCGGGGGTAATTTCAAAATTTCTGAAGGTACTGAGACCCACCTGGATCACAGAAGGTACTATGACCGCAACTTACTCCCAGAAAATGAGACCAGTCAATTTTGGCAAGCTAGCGAGATGCCCCTCGCCCGCTCCCTTCCAGACAAATAGATGTTAACTTTTATGGGTTATCGTATCAGACCACACACACACACACACACACACACACACACACACACACACACACACACACAAAAGTAATTTTTTCATAAGTATTGGATCCCCTACAGGTAAAATTATCATTCACCGGATCTCATGGTAATGTAGGTCAGCTCCAGATCTATCGTAATCAGAATATGAATTGAAGTTTACTTTAAATCCTCCAGACGAAGGCTACCCAGGCGGAATGTTAGCCATGCCACCATGAAACGAGTTCCATGGGTCGCGGACGCAATAGGCATTTATCGTCTCTCTCTCTCTCTCTCTCTCTCTCTCTCTCTCTCTCTCTCTCTCTCTCTATTTTACTTGTTTTTAAAGGGAAAATATCTTGGTTTTGTCATGTTTTATCAAAACGTGTACTTTTTGTAGGTCGAGGTAACGGCTATGCTCCGAGCTCTTGACATGGGGTATTAATCAGATGTAGTTGCAGACACCTGAGGTACGATAATGCCCTGATCAGGTGAGGGGAAGAAAGTTCGGGTGTTAAGTTCTTACCCAATGGAAAATTTTTCGCGCTTTCCAGCTATATTTGGTTCTTTCTGTGGAAAAAAAATCAGGCTCCATTAGACGGCAGTTATCATGACAAATACAGAATGGGATGACCTGCCACGTTTGGTGCAAGAGATGAGAATAAAACAAAGTTTTGGTACTCCTCAAGCGTGGAAATTTACACAAGAAAGGATATTTACAAATCATATGGGCAACAATTATACACATCATATTTTGGCTAAAATATGTGAATACTAGTGCTCTCGTTCGCTCAGACAACAGAAAAGGAAGAGTGACCGTATTGAACAAGTTAAGGGATGTGGTGACATCAAAAGTGAATAATAGGCGATAATGATGGTTGGTAGCCAGACATGGTGTTGGAGGTGGTCGTGATGGTAGAGAGGCAGGCAGGGTGGTGATGGTGGTGGTAGTGAGTAGGAAGGCTGGGTAGTGGTGGTGGTGGTGGTGGAGGTGGCGGTATATAAGAATGGTTAAATATTTTTCTAATGGTCATTTCCGTTAGGGCTAGAATTAGTTATTTATTCAATATAACATTGAACGTAATTCCAAAATATTTTAATGCTTCGTAAGTTGTGGCAACTTATGTAGAATTTCAATTTCAAAATATTTTTCTTCCATCTTTGCTAGTCTGTTCTCAAACAACTAGCGAACAAACTTTTCAAAGTTAATTTGCGTTATATAGCGCGATAAACTTCTTTTACGGCCACACATGTACAGTCATGCCAACGCGCGATTCCAGTTAACCAAAAGAGCCAGTCAGGGGAAATGTGTCGTTTAATTCTTATAGGATGCCTTGTTACCAGGGCCTTTTTCCTACCACCAGCTTTATACAATCAAGGTGAAATTAGAGAAGTCTTGGAAAAGATATCGATATAATGATTAGTAGAGGAATTTGAAAAGCCGTATTTCTGAGGAAGTAATCTCTTAAGTGGCCAACTCTGCTAGATGCTCAGGTGTCGCTGCCGGCTGAGGTGGGGACATAAGAGGAACATTTGCAATAATGATGAATGGCAATAATAAAGAAGTATAATGTTAATGATTTCAGTAATAATCTATCTATCTATCTATTGCCAGACGCCTCAATCCCGTTTGGGATGGCCACAAACAAATCGCCTCCACGTCGACCTGTGCCTCAATAATAATAATAATAATAATAATAATAATAGAAACAACAACAACAACAATAATAACAATAATAATAATAATAATAATAATAATAACAATAAAAACAGTGTGACTGGCTAAAATAGGAATAAAATACTTAATGAAGCAGGAATGACGCTAAAAGCATTAACGTGAACATTAAAATACAACAGGAATTAAAGGCTGAGAATGGGCGTATCACAGACACTCATACGTTGATAAAAAGAGATAAGGAAAATCATGGAGAGGTTGGTGTGGAAACCAAATGAATCGAGTAGCACGCCATTGGAACTGCAACAGCTGTATTCCACTGGCGGTTCTACAAGTAAGAATGATGCCAAGATTAATCCTTCTCTATGCTGGTGAAGAACGAATGGGAAAGGGGTGTCAACAGTGAGTGATGCTCAGTGGCGTCACCAGGGGTCAGATTTTGGGGGGGCTGTAGCCCTGGTTTAGGTAGAAGGGGAGGGGGGCGCAAGCAAAACGAGCCTATGCAGCTGGGGGGTACAGGGGGGCGCTGTAAGCCCCCCCGGAAATTTTTTCGGAAATTGAGCAATTTTAGGGGCATTTTTCAGGCCTCTAGATGAAGAAAAAGTAAAATAAGGTCTCACAGGCTATTAATATTTGATATAGGGCTACTTACACATGTTTGAATAGGTTCAGATTTGGGGTTATCTGGGGTTGCTTCTGGCACCTCATTCCCAATAACAGCCACTTTTTCTTGGCGCTCATTTGAGTCATCTTTGGAGGTGCGGGTGCGAAAGAATTTCCTTATGTCACCCTGTCCCTGAGGATTTTTAGATGACCTTTTCATCACTTGAGTGGCTGCTGGCTGATATCCGCAAAGGTATTATTGTAGAATAGCCTATAAAAGGGAAATGACATTCAGTTCTGACAGTCGAGTGTCGACCGAACCAAGTACTGCTGACTCTTTGTACAGAGTATAGGCTAGATCTCTATCTATCTATCTACTGCCAGACGCCTCAATCCCGTTTGGGGTGGCCACAAACAAATCGCCTCCAAGTCGCCCTGTCCCCCGCCATTTCACTGCCCTGCTCCCAACTCACACCCCCCTCTCTCATATACCTCTCCACCCCATCCCTCCATCTCATCCTCGGCCTCCCCCTCCCTCTTCCCCCCTCCACCTCACTCACATACACTCTCTTCGTCAGTCTTTCACCCTCCATCCTCTCCACATGGCCAAACCACCTCAGTGTGTTCCTCATAACGCTTCCTATCACATCCACATCCACACCACAACGCTCCTTTATATCCTCATTCGTCAGCCTGTCTCTCCATGTGACTCCACAGGCTCCTCTTAAATAACTCATTTCCACTGCTCTCACTCTTGACTTTGTGTCCTTCCAACAACGTCCAAGCTTCACTTCCGTACATTTCAGTTGGTATCACAATGCTGTCATGTAGTAACTTTTTAACTTCCATGCTCACTTCCCTGTTTCTTATCACTGCTTTCAAAGAACCAGCAACCTTTCTTCCCTGCTGTACCCTTTCAAGCACTTCACCCTCCAAACCTCCAGCCTTACTCATCACACTACCCAAGTACTTAAACGTACTCACATTTTCCAATTCCTCACCATCCAACCTCGCTGTATATTCACTGACTTCACTTCTCTCAAAGACCATCACTTTACTCTTCCCTACATTCACCTTTAGATTCCGTTTCTTACACACTCTCCCAAACTCATCCACCAAGCCTTGCAGCTCCCCTTCGTCTTCACTCAACAACACAGTATCATCTGCAAACAACAGTACAGGGAGTTTCCAAACACTATCCTCTCTCACCAGGGCCACTCCAACATCCACTACCCTACCTTGTACCTCTTTTACTCGTATTACCCCATCCATGTACAGATTGAACAACCATGGAGACATGTCACATCCCTGTTTCAACCCAACTTTCAAAGAGAAAAATTCACTTAGTTCACCATCAACACGCACTGCAGCCTTCGCACCATCGTACATACTCTTCACAGCATTCAACAACTTCCCATCTACTCCATATATTCTTAACACTTTCCACAATCCTTGTCTATCCACCCTGTCATATGCTTTCTCCAAATCCATGAAAGCCGCATACAACTTCTTTCCCTTCTCTAGAAACTTTTCCACTAAAGATCTAAGAATGAATATCTGAGCTACACAACCTCTTCCCATCCTAAATCCTCCCTGTTCTTCTCCAACTAATTTCTCTGTTCTTTCTCTAACTCTGTCAATAAGTATCCTACCATACACTTTTCCTATTATACTAAGAAGACAAATGCCCCTATGATTACCACACACTTCTTATTCCCTTTTTCCTTTGTACAAGAGAATAATTATACCTGACTTCCAATCCTCCGGGACTCTCCCTTCCTCCCAGGCCATCTGCACATCTTCCACATCCACTCTACTACTATCTCTCCCCCAAGCTTCAGCATTTCACCACACACTCCATCAATTCCTGGGGGCTTTCCCCGATTTAACTTTCTTCATTTCTTCCACAACTTCTATCCTACTGATTTCTTCCTGTCTTCTCACCTCCCTCCTTCTCCCAGCCATTCCCCAGCCACTTATACTCGCATTACTTCCATCCTCTATGTTCAACAATTCCTTAAAGTGTTCTCTCCATCTGCTCACTTTTTCTCCCTTCTCCACTAGTAATCTACCATTTTTATCTTTCACTCCCCTGCTAACTTTACTTCCACCCTGTCTTACTCTTTTCACCTCTTTCCAGAACATTTTCTTACAGTCCCTTTACACTCAAATTCCTTCCAAATTCCTCATCCACTCTCTTCTTACTCTCTCTTACTAATCTTTTCACCTCTCTCTTTCTTTCTACATATAACTCTCTCTTCCGCCTCTCCACTTCTTCCATGCCCCTATTTCTCATCCATTCATTGTATGCTTTCTTCTTTTGTGCCACAGCCTGTTTCACCTCTTCAGTCCACCACGCTGTTCGTTGCACCCCCCTCCGTCTTCTCTTCCTTCCACACACCACATCACATGCAGCATGTGATGTGGTGTGTGGCTAGATCTCATATCTGTAAAAACAAAAATGAACAGGTACGGTGAGGTGGCTAGCAATATACCGGAACGTAGTAACGTCTATACAGCCACTGAAACCAATACATTCATATAAAACCGAAAACAGCACAGGATTTAGCCACAGCTCACAGTCACGTCTCAATGTAAACAAACATTCAGAGTTTCGATACTCTGAACATTCGAATTTGTGAAAAATTACATAGATCAGATATTTTAGACTGCATAATCCAATTTTAAAGCTCCGTGATTAATATATACCATATTATATAATGTAAATATATAATAAGTCTGATAAATGTAATACAATCTCGCATTCTTTATGCAATAAAGATATTTAAAAGAAAACAAGCGTGGAAAAAGTATATGGGAAACTAATATATTATAACTATTATGATTTGAGTCATAGGTTTACGTAAATTGTGAATAACTAATCACATTATATAGCTATAAATAATATTATATTAAATTAATATGGATGCACGAATAAAAGTGGATTGGCGGTAGGGGGATGGGGGAAAGCTAGGTGGATCAGTGCCGAGCTGCAAGCATACCATGTAAGCTGGTGATTTTTTATTATTATTATTATTTCGGGGGGCTGCAATTTTTGGGGGGCTGAGTCCTTGATTTGGGGGGGCTAAGCCCCCCCTAGCCCACCCCCCTGGTGACGCCACTGGTGATGCTTGTGAAACAGTGTTGCGATGGTTATTTGCGTGTGTACATGTCACTGGCTTGAACCAGCAGCATGCAAACACAATCTGCAAGCATATGAAGATATACCACCATCACCCACTTTAAATTTCTACGGTAGCTTGTGTACTTTGCAGTCATGGGGCAGGGTGAACAGATTAAATGAGTTTTGAGATGAGATGGTTACAACAATAAAATGGGCACAGATAGGGTGACGCAGAAGTTGTTGCTGATGTTATGGCCTCAGGCTCATCTGACTCGTGAATCTGGGGGACTGGGGGCTTCACTTGTGTTCGTGTAATCCGTCATCCTCCTTTCTGGGGACAGAGTAGTTAAGGAACGTTTATATAACCAGGCAGTGGAGGCACCCAGTTATATCAGTGCCATCACGGGAAGGCGTCCTTCTCCAGCACCAACACTGAAGTAAGAATTAGTATGAATTTTATTTGGGCAAGGGAGCACACAGAGCCTGGGTGGATACAAGTTTAATCCCTTCAGTGCGATGACACCATTTTAAACATTCATTCTTGCTAAGGATAGAAGATACAGCTCATAGGAAATCTCTGTGTGAAGAGGCTATGAGCAATCTGCATTTACCCTTTCAATATAAGAGCATCTTTTACATTTTTTATTCTTGCAACTGCCACACGATTTTGTTAAGCCTAAGAAGGTCGCGTTGTAATGAAGGAGTTGAGATGGGCATTATGAGTACAATTATATCATACCCTTGCCACTTTCTTTGAGCTCTGTTTTCATAGGCTGATGAAACTGCCTGTCACCTATCCTTCACCTAGTTTTCACCCACCCAACGAAGTTGGACGGTGGTTTTGTATTCACCCGCGTCTGTTTGTTTGTCCTTTTGTTTGTGCACATACATCTCGGAAAAAAAAAATAATGGGTTTCCATGAAATCTGGTTAATACCTGGGCACTGAGTCAAAGAAGAATTTATTAGATTTTGAGGTGGATCAGGATGCAGGAACATATTAAAAATTTTTGGCGTCGGCGGAGTACACCTGCTCTGTGAGTGTGTAACAGGGCAGGCCAAGACCAGAAAATTAATTACCTCTGCTAATAACAGTGGTTTATAAATCATAAATTATACTAGCATTAACATAGGTATGCTCTCTCTTAGTGTTTTCAAGACTCAGCACATGCGTTCACATCCTGTTGCATGTTACTGATACAATCTATGTCAATGCTGAGAAGATGTGCTGTAACATAGTAGAGAACACTTAATTGCAACAAATCTCGCGACCCTATCGGGCCGTTCAGCATTCGTCCAAATTAGAGCCGTCTTTGAAGCACGTTTCTCTTGAGATTAAGGGCCGCAAAGCATTGCCGAAATGAGAGACATTTCTGACCAGCTACCACCACCACTACCACCACTACATCATCATCACAACTAACATCGACACCACCTCCAGCATCATCACTGCTACCACCAGCACAGCTACCACCGCCACCACCATCATCATCAGAGTTAGCAGCACCACCACCATAGCTGCTACCACCACCACCAACACCACCACCACCACCATACTCGTAGCTACTACTACCATCACCACCACCACGGCTACCACCATTTTCTGCTGAATATAATCGTCTGTTCGTTGCATAAATGAGGTAACAGACATCAGAGAGTAGATGTACAACGCCCTCCCCCCTTCTCTCTCTCTCTCTCTCTCTCTCTCTCTCTCTCTCTCAAAAGCGACTCCCTGAGGGTTTGACAGGAGTGAGTTCCTATCGTATAGTTGCCAGTTTCCTGTCCATTGTGAAATTTCCGATCAAAATAATTCCATGACATTGGTGAGTTGAACAAAAGTATTTCAAAAGTATGCAATACCATTTTCAAGACTATGAAGTGCATTTGAAGTCATTTAGCAATGGTCACTGAACCGGCCATATTCCCGCACCACAGACCTGTTTTTGCAAACCCCCTGCCGTATTCCACGAGTTAATTATCGTCCAAACACTGATAAAAGCAGTTGGTTGTCTGTTGCACATGATCACAATTAGTGATACTGCTAATAAGAGGACATTGAGAAAGATGGAGTGTGTTGAGATAAAGGAACAAGGAAACAGGTAGAGAGAGAAGGGAATCTGATATCAAGAACAAGATATGCGAATTAGTGTCTCCCTAACCTTGATGAAAGAGATGAGTTGGTCGGTACACGGGTAGGCCATTAGCAAAGTAATGAACTGGAGGCAGACAAAAATAAATCCAGCATTAGAGTGGATACAGGAACAATATAAAATGATATCAGCTACAAGATAAACGAGCCAACAGATATGTGAGTCAGCATCCCTCTCATCCTGATGGAAGAGGAAGTAAATAATAAGATAAATAAATTCATTCATAATCAACCAACAGAAATGTGGGATAGGGACAGGTAAACTTATTAGGAACTAGACAGGGAGGTCAGTACCTCCCTAACACTGATGAAAGAACTGGGTCGGTTAGTACACGTGAAGACCAACAGTGACCAGTAAGCAGAATACTGACAGGAAGAAGCACTCAAAGAATGTAACGCTCGTGCCAAACAACCAGTCTAAGGCCGAAGATTTGCTGAGTGACTGACCTTCGGCAGAGTAGTTAAAGAATTAAATGACGTTATTCTTACCTGAAACCCTTCCACCAGCTTTGGTTAAGATAATCTCAAATCCTTTTGAGTTGACTTTGCCCAGTGAGCTTTACTTTTGACCTTCCTTTGACTTTGAATTTTGGCTGATTTTTCTAAGAATTGAATAACTTTAACTTTGTTACAACCTGAGCCCTTCCACAAAGGACACATGGAAAGATCAAAGGCGAAGGTCACATGGCAAAGTAAACTCAGTTAACTCAGTTTTTTAAAGCTGATCTTGCTGTATGACCTTGTATGACGTATTGTTCTTATAAACAATAGGTAGCCTCTTTGCAGGTCAGATCAAAATTGCTTTAGTTACTTTGTTCACACACAGCAACACGGGTCGAAATTTAACCTGGTCCTGTGACCATAATCTTTGACTGATTCTTCTCAAAATGGATGTCTCTCGTTCTTCCCTGCCGACTGATCCTTCCGCCAAGCTTGCTTCACATCGAATCAAAACTGAGTTGACTTTGCCATGTGGCATTTGCCTTTGATATTTCCATGTGTCCTTAACCCTGCCCCCCCCCAAAAAAAAAAATGTCTGATACACGTGTAGGCCATTAATAAAACAACTGATGAGACGACGCAAATTAAGGTAGGTAATGCATTCACATATGTCCAGGCAAAGAGCTGATAGAAAAGAACAAAGACTGATATGATCAAGGTAGCTAGAGTATTATTGTGCCAACCTTGATGTAATGAGTGGGCTGGCTGATGCAAACATACGCTGTTATCAAAACGAATGATATGCGACAGATAAAATCATATCCAACTAAAGGGCACACACGGAAGCAAGATGAACTGGTATAAGGAAAACGATAGATATTCGTACAAGTGATAAGGAAGGTGTATTGGCTAGGACGCGTGTACGCCCTACGAATACGACTGGTAAGTGGAAGGTGATAAAGATGTGCCCTGTTGAGGTAAAGGCAACGAAGCAATGGGCAAAGGGAGAGATGGGACTCTGATATCTGGCAGAAGACAGGCTGATCATTATCGCTCTAATCTTGATTAAAGAGATGGGTAGACTGGTACATGTGTAGGACATAAGAAAACTAATTAAATGAGAAGGTAAATACACGAAGATACCATACTAATAAAACGAATATGCCAGGCACAGAACAGATGGATCAGTATCGGCCTAACCTGCATATAAGAGATGTGTTGGGTAGTACATGTGTAGACCATTAAAGTACGGCCTGTGTGTTGGCTAGTGTACGCGTAGATCATTAAAATACGACCTGATAAAAGGAAGCAAATTTAGGAGGAGAGCTGAAATCATACAATGATAGGAGGGAGAGGGATAAGGAAACTGCTGTTAAGGATTATATATGTGGGTCGGTATTTCCCTAACTCTGAGTGAAGAAGTATGCTGACTTGTGCACGTGTAGACCACCACTAAAAGCACAGATAAGCAGCAAATAAAAAAATAATAAGATAAAGCCAATTAAATGTTAGGCACACAGACCAAGTAAACTGATACTGAGAACAAGATAAGTGGGATAGTATTTCCCTAATCATGATGAAGGACCTGGGTTGTTGTTGTTGTTGTTGTTGTTCTTGTTCCTCTACCCCTGTTTGTCTGGCAGAGCAGACCCATTGACCACAAACAAGCAGTCGCCTTCCTGCGGCATACAACGTCTCAACAGGGTCGGAACAGCGTCCTTCCTCATGTCGAGGTGCATGAAAAATGAAGGCATAGCCCACAAGAGGATGAGCTGTGTAAAGGGATATGTATTAATAGTAGTCTCATCCCACACTTTGACTACTTGGTAAATATGGTTTTAAGTTCCCTGCCTGGGAGTGTTGTGCAAGACCAGCTACGTGCCTTGGCCCCACGTCACTCCCATGGTAATAGCGGAACGATGGTAAGCATTAACCCTTTACAAACCTGGTGAGCAAATTGGTATTACACCTTGCCTGAGAGTGACCCAGGACCAAGGCTACGTAGGGCACGGGCTTCTATCTTGCCTGAGCCGGTACATGCTCCGACCACATACCCCGATGAGTTGGGGTGTCCTGTAAAAGAGAAAATTATTATTAGCAAGGCATGGATCAGATACGATAAAATTGCATCGAAAAGCACAAACCCCGACAAACAGAAGAGAATTTGACGACAGGGGTATGATAGGGTGGTCAGTATCTTAATTCTAACCTTGATAAAAGAGGTGGTTTGGTTGGTACGTGTATAGACCATCAGCAAAACTTCAGATATCAGTGTGTAGATTTACATGCAACTGATGTTAAACTAACTGAAAGGTAATTTATGGGTTGTGATTTATTGTCTTTTTTTTTTTTTTTTTTAATACTATGGTTACCTTTGCTAGTTTCCACTCCCGAGCGATAAGTTGAATATTTGGGTTAAAGTTTTCAATATTTCTCTTTTCAGATTCTTTAAAATTCTTTGAGATACTTTTTTTTATCAGGGCCTGGTGTTTTGTGGATCATAAATTTATTGACTGCAAGTAGTACATCTCTCACGCCGACTACTCTTAAGCTTCCCCTGCTCCAGTCACGGCATTCAGTCGTCGTGGTATGGATGCAACCGACGTCGATGTTAGTGTTCGTCCCTTTACAGTTATATCACATTCGAATAGCTAATTATATTTATTTGAAGCTTCTTTGGATTCACACACCCCGAAAACCGATAAACTCATTCATGCCTACAGGCCGAGAAGGTATGGGTGCCAGCCTTACTGACTCAGTTCTAGTCACAATGCCCGTAAAGTCTCGGATCTATCGACCCCATGCATAACGGTACTTGTTTGACGGATATAGGAATACATTTGCTGTTTGAATAACAGGGTAAAGTGATTACTACCTACAGTTTATCTGTCCTCAATTTTTGAAAGTCAGATCTTTCACTATCTGGAAGTTTTCCATAACTAGAATTTACATTGTTGTCACTGAAATTGAGGTTAAATATGATTGTTAGTTGGTCACTGGTGCTGAATTAATCTCTTACGCTAACATGCAGCCGATACAAGATCCAAGATATATCATCCATGTATTGGTTGCTCAGTGAACTGATGCAGTGAACTTCCAGAGATGGGGCAACGTTAGGCATGCAAGATGAGAGTAGGGCAGATGTGAGAGAATATAGGAAGAGGGATAGGACGAAAAGAGAAGAGCAGCATGGGTAGGGAAAGGGAGGGAGGGCAGTAGAAGGGGTGAGGTAAGTAGAGACTAAGAAAGTGGAAGAAAGGTGAGAGGAGGAGGAGAAGAGAGCCCTCTTTCTTTGCTATCCTTGTCTTATTTTAATGGTCTAGCCACACTTTTCATGGAACTGCCTAGCACGAGCAACTGGCCTACTGCAGAAATCCTCCCTTCTTATGTTCTTTATGTGTTTTTGAAGTGGAGGAAGAAGTGGAAGAGATTAAAAAAAAAAAAAGAAAAAAAAAAGAATGGGGAGACAGTGATGGTCTAAGTACGACAGGGAGAAACAGGGGTGGGGTAAGACAGGATTGAGTCAATCTCCATTTCTTTTTGGCTTCGAAACGTATGCTATAATTTAAACTGGTGTCTGGTGGTCTAACACTTAGAATGGTACAATCACAGGGGCAGCCTTGCATGGGTTCGATCCCCAAGATATGGCTCAGGTTTTTCGATCAATTAAGGCCATTAAGGGAGTCACCTGGTCATTTACGTTTGACCCACTGAATTCAGTGACGTGTTCGACGTTGTATTCTTGTCATTTTCAGACGATTTTATTCATCTTAGTGTAGACATCGAATTGGATGGGATACATATGACCACACAAACGTCTTCTATTCTTCTTTATTCTGGGTTCTTCAGTTGAAAATAATCGTCCGGAGATAGTAAGAACAAGACTAAAAGTACGTCATCGGAGTGAAGAGGATTAAATATATAGGACTACATTAACTTAGCTTCGGGTTCCTAGACTTCGAAGTGGATAATATGAGATTAGCTGTTACCTTTTACATGTTGCAAGCACCTCATTAATGCACCTCAAACTGTCACACACACTTCTCCTACTAGGGTGATATTCTTCTAACACCCTATTTATTGCATGGTGAAGGGAGCAAGTTGGGTACTAGGGGCTGCATGCAGTTAGATGATGTGGTATATGAGAGATGGTTTTTGGGACAGGATGGGACAGGAAGAAAAGGATAAAGAATGGTGAAGAGTAGAACTATATTATATGTTAATGGAATTGTGTCAAGTCAGATAAACTTAGGTTAGGCCAGGATGGAAAAGTTAGATACAAGAAGGAATTCGGATAAAGAATAAATATAACAGTGCTAGGTAAGGTTAGGTTAGGTTGGAAGAACTAGATGCAAGGATTAAGTGGGATGGGAAAGGTAAGCTGAAGGACAGGAAGAAATGAATGTGAGTGAAGTGCGGTAGGATAAGGAGCAGATGGCACGGAGCTAAGTTATTTTGGAAGAGTTAGATGGAAGGATGAAGGATGATGGGAGAGAGAAGGGATAGGATAGGAAAGACTGGACGTAGAAGAGTTAAGTGTGGTAGGATTAGGGGTGAAGAGAACATAGTTCTATCTATCTATCTATCTATTGCCAGACGCCTCAATCCCGTTTGGGGTGGCCACAAACAAATCGCCTCCAAGTCGCCCTGTCCCCCGCCATTTCACTGCCCTGCTCCCAACTCACACCCCCCTCTCTCATATACCTCTCCACCCCATCCCTCCATCTCATCCTCGGCCTCCCCCTCCCTCTTCCCCCTTCCACCTCACTCACATACACTCTCTTCGTCAGTCTTCCACCCTCCATCCTCTCCACATGGCCAAACCACCTCAGTGTGCTTCTCATAACGCTTCCTATCACATCCACATCCACACCACAACGCTCCTTTATATCTTCATTCGTCAGCCTGTTACATAAGGTTAAATGTGATTAGATTCAGTTAAGCTCCCTTGCAAGAATTGACTACAAGGATGAAATGGAATACAACAGAGAAGGGGTATGGTAGGAAGGCCTGGAGGAGGATGAGTGATGTGTGGTAGGATAAGATGTGACTGGAACAGAGTTAAGTTAGAGGGTGGGTTGGGTTATGTTAACCTGGAAGATTTGGAAGGGTTGGACACAATTATGAAGTGGGACAGGAGAGAGAAGAAATAGGCTAGGAAAGAATATACGAGGAAAAGTGAAGTGTGGTTTTATGGAGTGAGTGCTAGACTTTTAAGTTAGGTTAGGTTTGGTTAGCATTGGCTGGAAGAGTTAAAGTAAGGATGAAGCAGGATACGAGAGAGAGTGGATGGGATATGAATTGTTCGGTTGGTTTGGACAGAGTTGGATGGGATATGAATTGTTCGGTTGGTTTGGACAGAGTTGGATGGGGTGGCAGTGGAAAGATCATGCCAGAACAGGAAGGAATAGAAAGCTCAAGAAGGGGAGCAATGGAAAATGTATGCGGGAGAAAAGAGTCTGGTGGGGCAGGAAAGGGCAGGGAAACTTGGTACCAGAAGTGGGGGTAGAGTTTCATATAACCCAAAAGCTATCGGGCGGGACGAGGTGGCCAAGGTGGGGTGAGGGTAGAGCATGTGTGAGCCTGAGAATACCCTACAGCAGGGATAAATTGGGGTCTGTAGCTGCTGCACCTTACCCAGTCTCGATGGCTATTTAGCCGCAGTCAGGGGTCGATTTATATTATGTCGCCTTACGCTGATTATACCAACTGGGAGTTACCTCTGGGAGACCAAGGTGGAGGGAAGTAGAGGAAATGAAGAGTCAAAAGCACCATCCAAGTAACTCATAATCCCTCTTAATAAATGACTTACCGCACACGATGCCATTAGGCGATTTGAAGCATACGGAAGCGAAATTAGATGTTAGGTATTGCACAATCGACTCTGACATACTCGAACAGGATGGTATCCCAAAGGTGGATGGAAAGCTGATGACAGGGAGAACTTGAACTCCCGTTTCATCAGCCCTCGGAACTAGCTTCTATCTCCCTGTGCTGAACTTTTTTCAGTGTTTCAATAACACACAGATTAGGCCATCATACGCTCCTATACATTTTCCTCTAACTGTCAACACCAAGTTACATGCACATTTCACACCACATTTCCTGTTCGAAAATCAACAAAAATGGCGTCTCACCACCCAGCCTCGGAGTCCCGTGGTGGGGGGGGGGGCATATAAGTCCTACAGTCCTCTCCCCCCCTCTCGGTGACGACCAAGTAGATGCATGGAACCATTTTCTGACTCTATTCATTTCTGCAACATTCGTGGCCTTTCCTCCAATATTCTTTCTGTTGAACAGCACCTCCCTTCCTCTAAACTTCACATTTTCTTTCTCACTGAGACTCATTTAACTGAGGCGACTGATGGCAAACCTTTCTCTGTATCCTCCTGCTTTCTCACTTCCAAGCCAAGGTGCCAGTTGTGTGTATGTATGCCACAACATATTTTGCACTCGTGGTCCTGAACTTGAATCCCCTGAGTTCTCTACATTCTAGATGCACTACATTGTCATTCTCTGGTGGAATATTTATGTGCCAGTCCCCTAATTCTACTAACTACAAAAACTGTTTTGACTTTCTAACTTCTTAAGGACAATATATCCTACCAGTATCTCCTTTCTCTGAAATCTTCATTCTTGGTGACTTCAATATTCACCACATTTTTTGTCTCTCCTCTCAATTCACTGGTCCACTTAGTGGACAAGCCTTCATCTAATCGATCCTTAACGACCTACAACAGCTTGTACAGCACTGTGTCCGTATCCATGACTGCTTTGGAGAGAGTTTCAACATACTTGACCTCTTTTTTTACAATTAATCCTTCTGCTTACACTGTTAATCTTTTCTCTCCAGTGGGATCCTCTGATCAGTCTCATTATCTTAATCTGCTGATCATTCCATCAAGACCTGTGGACCCTTCCAGGTAGCGGCAGCTGTGGTACTTTAGAGCTGCTGATTGGGAGGTCCTCGTGCAGTACTTCTTTGTTTTTACCTGTAATGATCAGATTTTTGCTTCCATAGCCGAGAGCTATCTGACCTTGCATTGCACATTACGGTGGTTATTCTCTCGGGAATGGAAGCATACATTCGTTTCTTTTATCCTGTGGCTAATGTCAAGAACCTTTATATAATCACGCTTGTTCTAATGCTGCCCAAAACTAGGAGAGAAGGCCCACAAAAGGTACCGAAGCAAATCCACCCCTGAAATTCATCTCAATTATGTTTCTGTTCGGAACCACTCCAGTTAAGAATAATTTCATTCGTACTAAATTCTCGGAATTCTATCTATCTATCTCTTGCCAGACGCCTTAATCCCGTAAGGGGTGCCTACAAACATTTCTTCTCCATGTCGCCCTGTCTCCCGCCATTTCATTGCCCTGCTCCCTGCTCACACCCCCTCTCTCATATACTTTTCCACTCCATCCCTCAATCTCATCCTTGGCCTCCCCCCCTCTCTCCCCTCCTCCTCACTCACATACACTCTCCTCGTCAGTCTCTCATTCCCTAGCCTCTCCACATGGCCAGACCACCCCAGTGTTTACCCTAACACTTCCTATCACATCCACATTCTCACCACAACGCTCCTTCACAGCCCTATTTGTCAGTCTGTCTCTCCATGTGACTCCACAAGCTCCTCTCAAATAACTCATTTCCACTGCTCTAACTCTTGACTTCTGTCCCTCCAGCAAGGACCAAGCTTCATTTCCATACGTCAGAGTTGGTATAACAGTACTGTTATGTAGTAGCTTTTTTACTTCCATGCTCACTTGCCTGTTTCTTCACACTGCTTTCAAGGAACCAGCAACCTTTCTTCCCTGTTGCACCCGTTCAAGTACCTCACCCTCTAAACTTCTATCCTTACTCATCATACTACCCAAGTACTTAAACGCTCTCACATTTTCCATTTCCTCCTCATCCAACCTCACTCTGCATTCACTGACTTCACTTCTCTCGAAGACAATGACTTTACTCTTCCCTACATTCACCTTTAGATTCCGTTTCTTACACACTCTCCCAAGCTCATCCGCCAAGCCTTACAGCTCCCCTTCGTCTTCACTTAACAACACAGTATCATCTGCAAAGAACAGTACAGGGAGTTTCCAAACAATGCCCTCTCTCACTAGGGCTGCTCCAACATCCGCTGCCCTACCTTGTATCTCTTCTATAACCCCATCCATATACAGATTGAACAACCATGGAGACATGACATATCCTTGTTTCAATCCAACCTTCAAATAGAAAAATTAAGTCAGCTCACTATCTACACACACTACAGCCTTAGCACCCCCACACATACTCTTCACAGCCTTCAACAACTTCCCATCTACTCCATATATTCTTAATATTTTCCACAATCCTTGTCTATCCACCCTGTCATATACTTTCTCCAAATCCATGAAGGCCACAAACAACTTCTTTCCCTTCTCTAGAAACTTTTCCACTAAAGATCTAAGAATGAATATCTGATCTACACAACCTCTTCCTTTCATAAAACCTCCCTGTTCTCCAACTAATTCCTCTGTTGATTCCCTAACTCTGTCAATAAGTATCCTACCATATACTTTTCCTATTACACTAAGAAGACAAATGCCCGTATGATTACCACACACATCTTTTTCCCCTTTTCCTTTGTACAGGGGAATAATTATACCTGACTTCCAATCCTCCGGGACTCTACCTTCCTCCCAGGCCAATCTGCACATCTTCCACATCCATTCTACTACTATCTCTCCCCCATGCTTCAGCATTTCACCATACATTCCATCAATTCCTGGGGATTTCCCCGATTTAACTTTCTTCATTGCTTCCACAACTTCTGTCCTACTGATTTCTTCCTCTCTTCTCACATCCCTCTTTCTCCCAGCCATTCCCCAGCCTCTTATACTTGCATTACTTTCATTCTCTATGTTCAACAGTTCCTTAAAGTGTTCTCTCCATCTGCTCACTTTTTCTCCCTTCTCCACTAGCAATCTACCATTTTTCTCTGAATTCGCTGACTCAGATTATTCCCCCGCCTTGTGATGCCTTGCCAAGAACCTCTTTAACAACCTTGCATTATCCTCCGCCCCTCCTCTTTTCCACTCTGATTGCTCTGTAGCTGCTTCTTCTACTGAAAAAGCAGAATTCTCTGCTCAGACTTTCTCCTCCTTTTCCACCTTAGATAGTTCTGGATCTGTTCCTCCATTTCTTCCCCACTCTGATTTGCTAACAACTGCCATCAAATTTCTTCAGTTGATGAACTTTATTCCCGCACTGGTCTCAGTGCTAACAAGGCATATGGGCCTGATGGGGTCCCTCCTATTGTCTTCAAGAACCGTGCTTCTCTGCTAACATTTTGCCTATGTAAACTCTCACCTTTGTCTTTCGGCATGTAACTTTCCTTCTTGCTGGAAGTTGGCTCTAATCCAGCTTGCCCCAAAGAGAGATGGCCATCCCAGCAGTGTAACTGTCGCTCAACTGATTTAACATGCTATATTTCTTGTGTTTGAGTCTATTATTAAAAAATAAAGCGTCTTTCCTATCACAACCTTCTTTCCGATTGCCTGTATGGGTTCCCCCAAGGACGCTCGAAAGGCAATATTCTCATCTTTCCTTCAGGCTCCTGGTCATCCTTTTGTCGGGACTTTGGCGAAAGTTTTGTCATTGCACTTGGCATCTCAAAAGTTTTCGATCGAGTCTGGCATAAATCGTTAGTTTCCAAATTGCCCTCTTACGGTATCTATCCCTCTATGTGTGCCTCCATCTCTAGCTTCATTTCTGGTCGCTCTATAGTTGCTGTTGTAGACGGCCATCGTTTTCCTCTGAGAGCTGTCAATAGTGGTGTTCTTCAGGGTTTTGTCCAATCACCAACTCTCTTCCTTCTAATCATTAATGACATTCTAAGCTGCATACCTAACCCTATCCACTCTTATACCTTTGCCTCCACCCCTCACGTTTCCATTCACTTAGCACAACAACCTTTTCAGTAGTTACTTCAACACCCACGGGATGAGGCTATGATACATCTGATGTCTGACTTGGCTCATATCTTTGACTGAGGTTAAAGTAATCTTGTTGTTTATACCTTTTGACCCATCAGAGTCATCTGCATTAGTATCCTTTAATTCCTAACAATGTCCAACTCAATCCTACTGTATATCATCTCTGAATACACTTGGGGTTTCTTTCTCTCGGTGCTTTAATTGGACAGATCTTATAATACCTTTCTTATAAAATCTGATTCCAAGAGATTAGGTGTGCCAAGCCGACTCCATGCCTTCTTTACCCCAGCACAGCTATTGACTTTATACTGGGGTCTTACTCGCCCCTGTGTATAGTACAACTCTCATATGTGGGGGATGGGTTCCCCACATACAGCCCTTCTCAACTGGCTCCCTTCAAACTCTGTCTCTTCAAAACGCTGTTACGTCTTTCTCTCTTTTCTATTGTTACTTCACTGGTCACTGATACTCTGAACTGTATGCTTGCATTCCTCCACCAGTAAGGCGGGCGCATAGCACCCGTCTGCTAGCAAACTCTCATCCCTTTTCTGTTTAGCTCTGTAATGCAAGAGTTAACCGTTACTCCAAGTCTTTCATGTATGCAATAAGTCAACTCTGGAACTGTCTTGTTCGCATTTCCTACTGCGAATGACCTCTAGTCTTTTACACGGAATTTGTGGAGACATCTCGAAATGAACGGATCTTGAATTTTGCTCTCTGTTATTTTTTCTTTTTGTCTTTCTGGAATAATTTTGCATGCTTCTTGCCTTGGGTTCCTTCTTCCTTGCATAAAAAAGGAATAAACTTCACATCGTAATTCCCCAGGTGTCACATTACAAATGATTCTAGCTAATTTTTACGACGAACTAGTTTCCATAGCAGTCAGGATCTGTCACAGGTCTTATTTTCGTATTTTGTCACTTTTATATTCAAGCCAATCTGTGAAGTGTCTCCTTAACAGTTAATTATGACTATTATCAGATTTCATAACCGGTGATTCAGTACCCTTACACTTCAGAATAATATCAATATTCTCGTTATTAAAATATCGATCGAAATGAAATTTTTGCTTACTTTAATCACTTCATTATAATTTGTTCAGCTATACCAAGATTTGAAAGTTATATGAATTAGCTTTTAAGCTTAGTTTACCCTGATTTTCAAACCAGCCAATTTTCGGTGCAGGTTATTGGCTGGGAAGGCTGCATTCTCCCCAGATTGCTTTCTTTTAGTCAGTCATGTGTGCAAGGCTTGGTTTTAAATCAATTCCCTAAAAGTGACCCCACGGCTATAGGAAAAAAAACACTGGGTCAGATAATGATATTAAAAAATACGCCTTTAGTTAAGTAGTACGGCTTGATCACTGAAAGAATGCTGCTTACCGACTTATACTCAACCATGTCCCGCGCTGGTGTGAGATTTGCAAGTCATTTCTAGTAAATTTGTCTAGATAATGCTTGGGAGTATCTCAAATGCTGTATATGATTGACAGACCGATGTTTGCAAGTCCTGGGTTTCTCTTAAATACGTTCATTAATTTAGTGGTAGGTGGGGGCGCTCACCATCCATTCATTCGGTATAGTACTGCTCTCTGGTGACTGCCCTTTCCCCTCTTCCTTCCTTCTTTTCTTCATTCTTTCCTCATCCTTCCGTCAACGGGTGACTCTGCACTGAGTGACATGCCAAATGGTTTCCTGTACACGAGGAAACCATTTAGTACGTTGGGTAACCATATGACCAAATTATGGCGCCAAGTGGTTTAGTGGGTAATTAAGACGCCCCAGTCTGATTGAGCCGGAGCAGGTTTATATCCAAGGGGTGATTGGGGTTTATTGCTCACGTAATACCACTCTAGGATGAGTGAGGCTGATCACTCTCATCTTAAATGTAAGGACCAACTTGCCTAGCCTCGGGCTCCTACGCTCCTCATCGGCCAACACAGGGTTAGAAAATGAAAGAATAAATGAATGAATAGCGAATTAATGGCGTTATCCTGGGGCCTTAGTATAGTGAATTGTCCTTTTTTTTTTTTTTTTTCGTATTTTGTCACTACAGTGTTCACTTTCATTTTGTCTGTGAAATGTTTGGTAGGTGTGTGAATAAAGGCAAGCGTATGCATAAGGAATATGATGCACAACTGAAGGTTATGGAAACTTATATGTACAGCACCGGTGTTGGTAGTCAGCAAGTGATTACCCATGTGAACAGCACCTTCGGAGTCCCCCTCTGCTTCCCCCCCCCCCTTCGTCCCTCATATCTCTTGCTCCCCTTTCCCTCTCGCCGCCATACCCTCTCCCTCCTCTTTTCTCCCCACCGCTCTTCTTCCTCTTGCTCCCGCAGCCCCCAACCGCCTCCCATCAAAATAACCTTGTCTCGTTCCTTATTCCGCAACTCCCCGACCCCCTTTCCACTTCTCGCCTCTCCCCTCCCTTCAATTCAAACTTATGGAGTCCAGCCAAGAAGAAGAATACCCTAACCGAATATACTGAGCCCGACCCTTCATCTTGGAGTCTATTGCACATTTGCTGTAGGCCCCGGCTTCTAAAACTGTGTCTCTAATTCTGATGCATGCCCGGCTTAGTTCGACTCCCACTTCGGTTATGAAAGTGTTATTAACTGGATGATTAGCCTGATTGAGTAGGGTGAATCCATCATATTATTGTTGAGAAACGTTGCCATAAATTATTTTACTTGATCTTTAGATAACAATAGGTCATATAGATGATGATGATAATGAAAAAATATATATATATCAGCTAAATAAATGGCTTCCTGATGTTTTGCATGGGAGCGAATCCAACATTTTTGTTTTGCAAATTGCTGCTTTTTAAAATATTGCCCTTCATCTTCAGACTGAAAAAGGGGTCTGGATGATATTGATAATCATGAAAATTATTATGATAAGTGAAAATCTGTTATCAGTTGCGTCATTGAATTCCTGATTCTGCTTGTGGGGGAGAATACATCATCGCTTTGGTGAAAACTGCGAACTTCATAATACATCACACTTTGTCAGGCAGGAAAATGGTTTATGAAGATCATGATGACGTTATGGATGATGATGATGGGGAGGAGAAGGATGATATGGTAGCGTTATTATAAGTAAGAGAACGAATGTGTAAACAAGGCTGTAATTTTGGATGGCCATTTATGGAAAACACACACACACACACACACACACACACACACACACACACACACACACACACACACACACACACACATACACACACACACATACACATACACACACACGCACACACACAAATACTGATACGTATTAACTTTACGGTACTCTCTCACACAATAATTTAAAGCTCTCTCCCTCCCTCTGTCTCTACACCCTCTTTTTCTCTCCCTCCTTCTCTCCCCCCCCCTCTCTCTCTCGCTTCCAAATGATGCCCAGGTCGATAAGTGAACATCACTGATTATACACTTGTTCACTCAGTCACAGCCACCTGTCTAGAATGGTAAATGTTCAGCGAGGAAGGAACGCAGGACAGAGAGAGTGTATGTTAGTAGATAAAACCGTGTGGCAGTTTCGAAGATTCACTCCTCCTGTACCATTAAGTACTCCCAGACGATATTATCAGAGTGCTAACCAATAACAGTGAAGGGGTAGATATAGTGTTCATAAAAACTGTTAACTCATTTATTTGTATTCGCTTATTTATCATTTTATTGTTTAACTGTACTTGCTTATTTACTTTTTTTTTTTAAGTGTCCAACTCTGGGCAAAGGCTTCAGGGCCTATTTCTCGGCGGCAGTGACCTATCCCAAGGCCCAGCAGTCCTCCTACACCTCCACATGTCACCACTTCGGCATTAACACCCACCATCCATATTGAATACATGCTAGGGCTGTTCATACAGGACTGGTGTATTGGTACTTATTGTAACTGCCACAACTATCTCATTTCACCTGCGGAAAAGCTCTTGTGAAGAGATACAGTACAAACAATTTCCATTTCCCTGCTCAGTCTAGTGACATTTTCCTTATACTGTTCTTGCTAGTCAGCTTGATTTTCAGCTTAGAGGATATCTCTTATTGTGAAGGATTTAGCCAACTACTCAGTATGCAGTCTTAACACCACGCGATTTTACTCATCCGATGGGAAATGGCTTCCTGGAGAACAGCTGAAGTCTACTTCGATTACCAGTTATTCATATACAAAACGGTACTATAATATGAAGCTAAACAACTTCTTTGTTCAGGAGAGGAAAGGAAATCAAGCTTTGCTTTGAACAATCACGCACAAAACTGAGAGAGATTTGGTATGTTTCTGTACAGCTTATATGATGCGTCAAAGAACATCCTCCATAATGTAAAGTACATTCAGTGGAATAGCAGACGAACTTTTGCCTCTGACGGTACAATATTTCAAGCATTCTCCAAAAAACTGTCCTCATTTACAGAGAGAGAATTCGCAACGTCACATTTCATTTGGTGGTGAATGTTTCGATAACCAGAGTATATATAACGGATAGGCTTACCAGAGTAACCACTCCCCCGCTGCTCTCACTTTATTCCATTTTAAGCACCGGAATGCACCAGCCTTTAAAGAAGATGATTCAGAGTGAATTCCATTTCCAATTGCTTTTACCTTTTGCTCTTCTGGAAGCGTAAAGTAGGATACATTTTAAAATATTAATTTCAAGAACCTTGATTTTAGTTATCTGAGCAAACATCTGACGATTTTATTGACCTGTGCAAAATCCTTATAGGCAAGCAATTAATTCTTTAGAGTAAGCCTGCAGGATATAATTTTGCTGTTTTATGCTGGCGTCCTGCAGACTATTATATTCAGTTAAAGGAACCCGTTTAATAAAGTCCCCGATTAATCATACATTACCGAGAAAAAATATTACATTAACAAGACAGTTTTAACAATAGTGTTGCTTACAGCACCATTGTGCTCCTCTGGAGGTTCTTCGGGCAAAATAATGAACGCAGTACTACAATGATCCCACTCAGTATTAAATTAGCCCAACATATTGTGAGAGCACCAGGCCCTACCTAACCCGACGACGGAGCGGGAGGCAACTAGGAACCCTCGTCAAAGCCCCTGAATTGTGCATGCATCATTATCTCCCTATGAGAAAACTATATGTAATCCAGAAGAAAGTAGACTATTCAATGATTCCTCCAGCCTCCTTCCTTTCTGTTGGTTCAGGCCACACGGTCATGTGTGCAGTACAAAAGGAAAATAATCGTTAATTCATGGAGCAAAACGAAGAACTTCAGAGTAGTAAGGTGTATGAAGTAGATAAGGGACGTTGTTTTGTGACACAGATACTGAAATACAGGATGAGTAATTTTACCTTTATATTTTTGTGGCTGTCATTCTGAAACACAAAAACAAATCCAGTAGTCTGAACACTGTACCCAATATTTTGTTTAATAGCAGTGTGATTAATTTACACTACGTCGTTATTGCAGTTCCCTAAAGTTAAATAAACTAACACTTAGACAAATGAGAATCAGTGCTGCGTTTATCACTGGTCGAGCTTCACAAAAAGTGCACCTACTCCCATACGGTATAGGATTGATGGAACTGGATTCACCCGATATACTACTCTTGCCATCTATAGGCATTTTTATTTTATTTATTTATTTTTTTATTTACCACAGTTCTCTTAGGCTGAATGTCTGGTAGTAGCAATAACTAAATTCATCAGGGTATCAAGGTGGCAGCCCAGAGATGAAGTAAGAAGAAATGGCTGACAGAGAGCAAAATGAAAGGAAATTAGCTGCTTTGATGGGAATGGATTAAAATCATTAAGAGGCAACAGGTTAGACTAGTGAAAGATACGAGATGCAGTGTTCCTGTAGTGGCCTTTGATGTTGCAGCTGATGATAATGAAAATGATGATAAACTAATTATGTCCTGTTGATATTTATCCATGCAAGGTAAGTCCCAGACAACCGTGAAGAAAATAACCTCATAAATACTTAAAGCACTGTGTAATATCCCATTTTTATTAACGTTTGGACAGGAAGTGAAGATCAAGTAGTTATAATCAAACTTTGTATAATCTGCATATTATTATAGGAAGTCGTTTACATGTTCTAAATTTTATCGACAAAAAGTGTGATGAGTATTTGTTGCAACATATTCTTACTGTGAGGGTTTTGTTTATATATATATATATATATATATATATATATATATATATACAGGGTGTAACGCGACGTATGACAAAAACTTACACCATTGATCTATTATGTAATTTTGAGTATATTTTGTTCTATAAACATATGCTCTCTGCGACCCCAGTTCAGTACCCAGCATTCGGCTGTTTTGTGTAAAAGCTCGTCTCTTGCATGTGCCATTGTGTGAGAGCTTCGCAGGGCGACGGGAGACGAGTACTATAAGCTTAAGCTGTACTATACAAAAAAATCCCATATCCTATCAGTACACACGAGTTTTATGAAGAAACTTTACGTAGTCTATTGATTATTTAACATCGTCATGCATTCGTGCAATTCTTTTGCACATATCGACTGTAATTAAGGATTAAATTCAAATTTTATGGCCTGCAAGGGAGTAGGGAGGGAGGGAGGACAGGCTGGTGTGTTATTGCCAGTTATGTAATATTTGGTTTGTAGGATGTTGCTACCAGCATTATCATAACACCCACAGCTCATTTAGTGAAAAAACGTTATTCTGAAAGGAGATTAGCCTCACTTTAAGTCAGGAAGAATTTTATTAATCACAATTTTTCTGCTGCAAGTAAACGTGGCGCCACTGGGTATCTCCACCTGTGTTCCTCTCTGCAGCACATCATCGCAGAATCCGTAAAAAAATACACGATATCTGCATATTCTTCATTGCTGTACGTACGTGGCATGCTGTTTCATGAACATGTGAAGCTGAACCCGGTGAACAACAGAACGCAGAGAACAGTATTTAAAGTATGTACCTCCCCTGCAAATGTTCCCGTTCAAATGACAGTGGACGCAGGGTTGCCAAGTCCTTATCATCAGTCTCGCTAGTTTAGTCCTGAAAACTTGCTAGAATGTCGCTAGATAATAAACACTGCAAAACATCGCTAGAAAATACGATAAAATCTCTAGAATATCACCTAAAAACGGCAAAAATATCCAGAATGTAGCTAGATATCATGTTGCCAGATGTTAGTGCCGCAAGTAGAAGCAAGAAAATAGGTCTAGCAACATAGTCGTTACATTGGCAATCCTGTATCACTGTTCTCACGTCAGCATATGAAAAAAAAGGTGCCACGTTTACTTGCAGCAGAAAAATTGTTATGAATAATAATATTACTCCTGACTTAAAGTGATGCTAGTCACTCATTACAGTAATGTTCTTTCACTGAATGAGCTGTGGGTGTTATGATAATGCTGGTAGCAACATCCTACAAACCAAATATTACATAACTGGCATAACACACCAGCCTTTCCTCCCTCCCTCCCTACTCCCTTGCAGGCCATAAAATTTGAATCTGATCCTTAATTACAGTGGATTTGTGCAAAAGAATTACATGAATGCATACCCTGACGTTAAAGAATCAATAGGCTACGTAAAGTTTCTTCTTAAAACTCGTGTGTACTGATAGGATATGGGATTTTCATGTACAGTACAGTATAAGCTAACAATACTCGTCTCCCGTCACTCTGCGAAGCTCACTCAATGGCACATGCAAGAGACTAGCTTTTACACAAAACAGCCGAATGCTGGGTACTGAACTGGGATCGCAGAAAGCATATGTCTATAGAACAAAATATACTCAAAATTACATGATAGATCATTGATGTAAGTTTTTGTCATACGTCGCGTTACACCCTGTGTATATATATATATATATATATATATATATATATATATATATATATATATATATATATATATATATATATATATGAGGCCTATACTACTTGAAATACCGGAGTTCCCCTGGTTAACAGAAAAAATTAAAAAGGAATTCCAAATTAATTCCCATTTTGTCATACAAATAGCCTGTCAGTCTGAATAACCTTCGTTAGTTCCAGATACATGATTTATTTAAACTAAATTATGTTCTCTTAGCCCAACCCTAAAATTTACACAGAGTTCCTGCTCGACTGCCTGCAGCACTTCCCCAGTCGCATTATTTTTCTTTCTGGTATAATTGGCCATCCGGTCGTACTGGCGACATCGGATCGAGTGCCTTGAGAAAAGACTCCCCAACTTGGGTCGTTCGTCATCCCCCCAAACAAAGAAAAGGTATTATGGTAGGTTAACGTTAGGCTGGGCCTAAGTTGGTTAGGCACAGGTTGGTGTAAAGCTAAACCACGGCTTTCTGGTGACTTTTTGGTTTGATTAACCAAATTGTTTCATTTATTCCCAAGCGAAGGCACGACGATGGCGAATCATTTCTCGATGAACTCGTTTCGACGTTGCCACTATGTGTACCCGAAGAAAAGAACTCGGTGCCCCCTGCTTGTTCCTCTCCGACTTTCCGAAAAGTAGCACTGACGTACCAAAAACCGTGTACTTCCAGTTTGGACAAACAGGGACGCCAAGAAAATCCACATTTTGTCAATTTTTACGTTTCCCAAAATTTAAGCAACTGTAATGTCCGCATCTAAATTCGCTGTAAAAACGTATAGTTGTTGTAGCTGTTTAGAGAATTTTATATATATCCACCATAGATTTCTTTAGAGGACAGATAGACCTTGTCTCTTTAATAATATATATATATATACACACACACACACACACATACACACACACACACACACACACACACACATATATATATATATATATATATATATATATATATATATATATATAGATAGATAGATAGATAGATAGATAGATAGATATAGATATAAATATAGATAGATAAGTAGATAGATATAGAGGTATATACACACATATATGTATGTATTATAGATAGAGAGACAGATAGAGAAGGAATGATTCTACAGTGGCTCAATGCAGATTTTCTACTGATAAGTCCTAGAATGGCATTAGCACTTTTTGGTGCTTCAGTGTAATGCTTGGAAGTTGTACCCTGACACTACCTCGCCTGAGTGTTTCATATTATTATTTAGCTCTTACCTTATACTCCAACTTTTCACAGTCACTAATTTGATCATCACTTTTCACATGCAGCACCTGACCGTCTATTATGTTTAACATTTTGATGACCACTACGTTTGTAGTGGTCTTGTTTTAAGCTTTTCCTGTCGTTATCAGTTAATGTACCGTTCCCGTTGTTTAATTTTATCCAGAAAATGTTATGTGAAGTTATTTAAATTAGATATGGACATGATTAGTATGAATAGAGAACATGAATGATATGAAGTTACTTAATCGTACATCACCGTCGCTAATGTAAATACTGAACAGAACAGGCCCCCAAAGCAGACCCTTGAGGCACCCCACATGCAGAATATGAATGCCTGCATGTTAACTGGTACTTGCCAGTTAATCTGCCACTACAGAATATTGTTTTCATTCTTCTGCAAGCTTATCCTCTCATTATTAGTTAACATGGTATTCCTGACTAGTATGGTCCGCAGATATTTTTATGAGGTTAAGTCATAGGTTAATATCGTTGACAAGAACAGTGGACAGAAATGAAGATACATAATCACACATTGCTAACGTTAATGTAAACAGTGAACAGAACAGGCACCATATCTGATCCCTGAAGCAAACCACTACCTGTGGACACCCATGGAGATGGTTCCCCCAGTAACTAACACACAATTTCTCCTGTCATACAACCAAGCTATTATACAGTATGTATTCCTTATATTTCTTTTGGTGCTTATCTTTCAAGGAACAATTATTTATCATGGAGTGCCTTACTGAGAGAGAGAGAGAGAGAGAGAGAGAGAGAGCGAAGATAAGGGAAGCAGACAGGTGAAAGAGAAAGAAAGTTGGAGTGAAGAGAGTAAGAGCTATGAGAGAGAAAATAAAGACAGTCACGCCGTCCTGCAGCAGTGCCGATAAAACACAAACTTATACTTAATGTGTTTACAAACTGGGGAACCTATTATAGTTTCTGATGTCAGGTGTGCTGGGTAGGGCTGTAGTAAACTCGTTATCTACAAATAGTATTTAGTACGAGGTATAGATGGTCTCTCTCTCTCTCTCTCTCTCTCTCTCTCTCTCTCTCTCTCTCTCTCTCTCAGGCAAGGCAATCTCAAATAATTCTGTTTATAAGGAAACTATTTTCATCAACCTCAGGTAAGGAGCTACATGTTATTAATAGCAAGCTGGGTCAATTTGCTGCTTATAGGTTTGCCGTGTCCCAGTGACGAAATGTATAGGGGAAGTACCTGGATTTTAATAAGACGATTAACAAACACAAGGGAAGAAGAGACTGAATATTATTTTAAATCAAAGGGAAATAAACGTTTGTGCAAACACGAAGGGAGGACTTGATTCTTTTACACGTTAGAGGGGATCTGAATACTAGTACTAAAGAGGGGATAATAGAATCGTAATACGAAAGACAGCATTTGGGAAAAGAAATGAGAAAAAGAGTCTGAATAATTTTTAATGGCAAGCTAGAAAGATTTTTTTCTTTTTAAATAACAAGTCAGGCTTAATCTTATCACGGATTGCATTAGCACTCCGTAACTGGGAATGGTGCAGGTTCAGAGTGGCATCTTCTCTTATAGGGTATAGCAGCATTCGCGGGAAAACGGTCACAAAGGTTAGTTTAAGCTTATGAACTAAAACACCTTTGCTATTCAAGTGCAAAACTACTCGCAGAGTCTTGCTAACCTTCACAGGAGTCGCAAAATCGAACCGCAAAAATACTGATTTTGTTCTTTCATTCTTTCTTTCTTCTTCATCAGTCATAACACCAAAACAAAAAGGCGTACGCGAGCGTACTATACACCAAAACGCTGTTTTTCAAGTTTAGATGTTTCTTTTCATGTTTAGAAAAGTATTCAGGCTACGGCTTGCGAGTAAAGGCCTGAAAACTGAATCGCGGTCACTAGTAAGTACGCCATTTTGCGCAATATTGGTTAGCTACAGCTTGCCTACAATTAAAACACGTACCAAGACACTCCTTTTCACTGGAAGCCACCCTCGATTTAGTTTTCAGTATGCTATGCATGTAGCAATCCAAAACTAACACTTGCTTTGTGCATAATTGTACCTCCACAAAAAGATCATAAACTGGGAAAACAAAAATTTTCTTCTAAAATGATTGTTAAGAAGTAGGAATGGCAAAAGTGCACAGATAAGAGATGAAAAAAAGCACCGAAACAAGAGAGCATTCAGGATGGGGGTAGATTTGGAGACCTATACTCATTACTACATTGCAGACTTTAGCCATAAAGTTGTAGCTGGTGGAATGTAGTAATGGGTATAAGTCTCCTCCAGATCTCCTTCCATCTTTTTTTCTGTGCTTTTTTCATCTCTTATATGTACACTTTTGACATTCCTACTTCTTAACAATCATTTTAGAAGAAGTTTTTTGTTTTCTAGTATTACATAGGGGTTAATAGGATCTTGACAGGACACACACGATTAGCAAACACAAGTAAGGAAGACAGAGCTTGAATATACTTAGTCAAGACAGGGTTAAATGTTTCTTTTACTAGGAGAGGTAGAGATTCTGTAACTAGGAGGAAGGGACTAGATTCTTGAACTATCAAGCTAGGGCCAGGGTCAGTTTTCTCCTTTACCATCACAGGGACCTGGATCAGTCTTTTACTTGCACGAGAGTAGCTGGGCGTGAAAAGGGCAGAACGACAGCCTCATTCTCTTCACGCTGGGTCGTAGTGTATTCGTGTTGGCTTGGTTTTCTTCACACTTCTTGCTGAGCAATTTCCTTTGCATGGTAGATACTGACATTAAATTTTATGCTGGTTAAGTATTTCTCATATCGATATAATCTGCAGTAGCATATAAGAATATAATAAAGCTTTGGGTAATGAATAAATAACTTAGGAAGAAGCGCTACGACGCTTCCCATACCAATGAGATAATTATATAGACCGTTACTGTATTATGGTAGCCGGCTCGACTGCTCTACCATCAGGAAACAACCGACACTACCCTTGCATTTTACTTGCACGAGGACCAACTTCTTTACTCGTCAGTGAGATCAAATCCTTATATTACTTGGCATGACGGGGTTCGATTTTTCTTTTACTAGCGAAGAGGGTTCGATAGAGCTGATAAACTTTTAACTTGCGGTTAGATTATTCTGTATCTGGCCTTAATTAGCACGAGATATATATATTTGTCTTTTACAAAGATGAGACGACTATAATGTTTCACTGCCACGAGAGGATCATGTAACTGTCATCATTCACACGCAAAACAATATTAGGTCTACCTCGTCTTGTAGTACCAAGAGAATATTAACTTCTTTCATTAGCCAACTCCTTTCATCAGTAAAATATATCTCAAACCATTTTTTACCAAAACGAGAAGAACGGATTAGCCTTTCCCTTCCCAGCCAGCTCCAACCGAATTACTTCTCACTTTTTCCATCTTATCATACCCATTTTATATGTGAGGGCAACCCATTACAGTACTTTATTCGTAAGTGATGATTACCATTATCTTATAATACAAACACAGGACTAGAACTGCTCCCATAATTTAGTAACACTAAATGAGCTATCTGGCGTAGGTAATTATTTCACCAATCAGCAATGATTAACAACCAAAAGGTGGCATATTTCTCTAGCAAAAGAGGGTTATACTGACCAGATTGCATTATCTTCATTTTCATGAGCAAATGAGGGAAAGATTCGGCTTTTTAACAGCTTAAGAAGACCAGATTCTTTTTGTAAATAGGATAATTTTACTTATTCCTTTACTAGCAAGGGACCAAAATCCACCCTCTGCTAGCACAAGACAGGTTAGCACGGCAGGAAGGTACTAAATTACTCTGCCCCCTTTTCACGTTAACATCTGAGCCCGCTAGACCAGTTCCGCGAGGTGCTGAATTGGCCTAAGCCATGGGGCAAGCAAGGTAGAGACGTCCCAAGTATTTAAGACTAGGACATTTATTTATTTTTTTGTTTTATCCGTTTGTCTACATATTAGTATATATATATTTTTTTAAGTGCCCACCCTTTTCCTTTTAGTGGGAAATATGGCTATTACGATAGTGATAGTTGTGATTCCGCCTGGAGTTTTTTTTGTGTGTGTGTGTTTCTTTGTTGCTCCAACTGAGTTTAGTCTATCTGTTACTTTTATTACCCACCCACTGTTCTCATTAAGTTACATAAATAGGACGATGGTGTTAATACAAATACTGACGTGATAAAGTTCAGTAATTTGGCCTTGGATAATTTGCTTCCGTGTTCTTCTCGTTTTTTTTTTTTTTTTCTATCGAATTAGTACCCACTCCATTTTCTAATAACATGAGTGAGCATAATGTGTTTCTTTCTTTTTTTAGCTGCATTATTTTCTTAACAATGTGTGTGTGTGTGTGTGTGTGTGTGTGTGTGTGTGTGTGTGTGTGCATCGTAGCGTCTGGCTTGTACCTGCTTAACATAGAAGATATTGTGCGAGTATGCAAGTGTTGCCGATTTACATAAGCCTGACCTGGATGGACGGATATAGCCTACACAATCAAGTCTTTTCTGATGGGCACTGAATGGCATCTGGTCCGTGGGAAACTCTATCTATCTATTGCTAGACGCCACAATCCCGTAAGGGGTGGCCATTTGACTTTGGGTTATTTATTTTATGGGGAGGGGCACTAATCCTCCACCAACCCACTTGTTGACACGTAGGGAGCACGTATGGTTTGGTTATATGGTTACCACCCAGCGTAGTAAATGGTTTCTTGGCTTACAGGAAACCATTTGGCTTGTCACGCAATGTAAAGCCACCTGTAAAGGAAAGAAAAGCAATAAGAAGTGGAAGGAAAGATGGGAGAAATATGAAGAGAGGAGGGCAGACACAGAAAAAGAATGATAAAGGCTAAGGAAGAAGTAGGCTGCTCTGCATCAAGTGAGTGGATGATGGTCGCCACCACCTACCGGTTGTAGTAAAAAATGGATGAGATCCTGTATTGGTACCTGACTAAGCGATCTAGTAATAACTGCTGTGTTGAGAAGCCGGAAAATTAGTTGAGATCGCCTCTGAAAAAGGTGCTAGATTTTCAGTAACAAGATAATAACAGTAATGATAATATTTAACTCATACGAACACCTGCTCATAGTAAAAATGGTTTTCTCTCTTTGTGAATGTGATGATAGACGACAAAAAGAAATATTTATGATAATATTTTACAGCTACAGAGGCTTAGTTATTGTAGATATTTATTAAAATCCTTCATGTATACGGTACCAGACGAGTTTGCCATTATGGAGGGCGAAGAAAATTATAAGAATGTAAGCATTACTAAAGGAACCAGCAGCTCCGTATATTGCAATTTCACGAGTAATTAAGGCTAATGATGATGTAGGGTAAAGGCCTTGTATCATTCATTACCGGGAATTTATCTTCAACGTTGAACCTCACCCACCTTGTGATTTACTAGCCCCATGGCTCTTAAAATATTCTGGATTTATTCTGCCTGACAACCACATTAACTAAATATCTCAGGTGCATTTATTCTGCACGAGACTCTTATAGATTTTACGAGTATATTTCACGTACATTTTATTTTGCTTGAAACTCACATAACGTGTACATCTCACGAGCATTTCTTCTGCCTAAGAATCACGTTTTATATATATATATATATATATATATATATATATATATATATATATATATATATATATATATATATACCACGCAAGGCCGGTATCATTCACACATACATGCATTCAGACGTTGTGGTGGGCAATAATACTGATGCTTCTATAATTATACTGTATCTTCTTAATAGGAGGGTGGTGCAGAGAAACACGCGTAAGGGACAAAACTATTCCTGACCGGTTTTGCCAGTGAGGTTCTTCAGTGAAAAGAAGCTCGTTCCTCTCAACCTTCTATTAAAGCTCCATGACTTTGAAGAAACAAGACAGAAATAAAGTTTTGTCCCTAAGTCGGGCTTCTCTGCACTACCTCCCGGCGACTCAATATTACCCTTTATTATCTAAGAATTGGAGTGAGGGTTACTCTAGTATAATATATGCCAATGTGCCTATAGTAATTTTTTTTTCCTCCTCCTCCTTCTCATGTACCTTCTTATAACCACCATCTTTTTGACCGTGTTGCCCCTAATATATATGGGGTGGATATGGTCAAGAACCAGCAACATGATAAAACAAAAGCAGGAGAAATTAGAATATTAAGTAAAATGCATCCGACCAATCATCATACAACCCTTCTAATTTCTTGGCGCCACTCCACAGGAGAACTCAGTCACTCAAACACTCTTCGACTGATTAAATCGTTCCTATAGCACCTATTGGGTAGAAAATATTTGGCGGACTAAATATAAGGAAAAGGAGTGAAACTCACTCTTAGTGCATCGCTACACGCAACTTAAATATATATATATATATATATATATAT
>NC_136977.1:30477949-30640449 GCF_032717465.1 Coenobita brevimanus
TCGTGCTGCCCACGTCACGCCCCTCCCTCCTTTTGGTCTCCTTACTTCCCACCAGTTCCCTTTCACTGCGCCTCTCTCAAGATTCCTCCACCAATTTCCACTCTCCACCAGTTTCCTCTCTCTTTCACTGTGCCTCCTTCAAGCCCTCCTCCAATACAGCTGTCTAAGTTTTCTTCCTTTCTCTCAAACTCCATTGAGTAACCCTCCAGCCTCCCTAGCCACCTAAAGGAGTGTGGGTACTGCTGGAAAAGGGAACTTCATCTTGTAATCAACCTTGTTCACTTTCAAATGAACCAGGAACCACAACAACAACAACAACTACCACTACTACTACTACTACTATACGAAAACATAGGCAATGTTATGCTGTTGCAACTCTCCATCTGACCAAAACACATACCCCTCTACCCCCTTGCACATCTAACCAAGCGCATAACTGCCCTCCCCCCGCTGTATAACACAGAGATATTAAAATTTCATAAAATCAGTGATATGACATAAATAGGGAAGTGTGAAGGGAGTTAAACAACCACCATCATCACTGACACCACCACCACCACCACCACCACCACCATCATCATCATCATCATCATCACCACCACCATCATCATCATCACCACCACCACTACCACCATCATCACTACCACTACCATCACCATTATCACTACCACCGCCATATTCATCAACGCTACGTTGTTGCAGCCCTGCACCTGACAAAGCACATACCCCTCACCTCCCTGCACACCTAGCCAAGCGCATAAAGGCCCCCCCCCCCCGTATAACACAGAGACAGCAGGTCGTACTGAAATCTCTGAGGGAAAAAAAAAATCTACATAAGACACAGCATACTACCTATGAAAAAGCACCAGGTCACTAAAAGACACATAACTATGTGAAATTTCATGACTCTGTAGTCAATACTTTTTTATCTGTGGTTTGAGATTTCTTGCCCAGGTTGTGTTGAAATTTCTGTGAAAAGTTTTCTGTAAAAAAAAAAAAATGCTTAAGGCACAGCATTCTAAGTATCAAAAGGCACGAGTTCGTTGCAGAAACGAAATCTCTACTCTCGGCCAGCTGCCCAGCCTCCCAACTACGGACGGACACCAGTGATAACAATACCCTCCTCGGACTTCGTCAGATGGAGGGTAAAAACTCCATCAACAAAACAACAAAACAACTACATAAACAACTTAAACGACCTCTCTTACACTAAAAAAGAGTCTCCCTGTTAAAAGACGAATAACATAGAGCAGGCACTGAAGGTATGAGTAGAGACTTTCTAATCTCTTCGCTGTGAGACTATTCGCTGTGAGACGTTCCCTTAAGTTGCATAAAACTGGCTTGAGACAGCAAGAATTAGTTAAAGAGGACATCATCAAGGGTCTTTGAATAACTCCCTTACCCAAGGTGCAACCCCTAAACTCAACATAATATTCTAAGGGTAGCAAGAGTTACCTTGTACAGACATCATCGAATGTTTTCTTATATACATATAATCTTACTTTTCTCGACGAAATGAAGCCAGACGAGAACCACTGGCGTATTTTTTTCTACTGTAACACTATACTGTAGATAGACTGATAGATGGATAGATAGATAGACAGATAGATAGATATAGATAGATAGACAGATAGATAAGAGAGAGAGAGAGAGAGAGAGAGAGATACTAGTAGATAGATAGATATAAATGTATAATTTTTTGAATGTGTTCCACTCAATATACGTAGTTGTCATACGCAAGAGTAACGTTTAATTCTTGACGTTAACAGTGTACATCATAACAAACGTCTTCGCATTAATTTAGACCCCTTTCGGGAGAGACCCTGGTTGGAGCTCATGTATTCTATACGCGATACAATTCGAATTTTCTGTCAAGAAAAAGGTTCTCAGTGGCGTATATCAGTCTTCTACTACCCATATGTTCTAATCTATGTAACCTAACCTCGGGCCCCTACACTCCGAGAGGAATAATATGGAACTACCGGTAGTGTTTCCTTTTGTAAATTGAAAGCTTACTTTCCTATGTTCTTCTCAGAATGCTCAGTAATCATATGTCATGACCATGTAATCCATGCCATGAAAAAGAATTTAACAACAACAACAACAACAACAACAATAATAATAATGATAATAATAATAATAGTAATAATAATAATCATAATAATAATAATTTCAGGCTATTTAGTTTAGATACATATTTATGAAGCTACAGTTCTCAGGTCTCCAGCTATGTTCATTTAACAGCAAAACATATCTCTTTATAAAGCAGAACCAAAGCCATGATTTTGGGCATTATTCACTACTGTGGTAGTTAGCAAATACGTTTCTTTCTAGAAATTTGCAGTCCTCAATCCTGCAATAACTCTGGTGCTTCAGATAAACGTATTTCACCTGAAAATGCAATAATAAACGATATTTTATACTTTTCTTTTTGCCCTTGTACCTAACTAACAACTTTACTTTATTAGATAAGTTCTTTTCAGTCAGCAAATCGGGTTATAACAACATATTTCGCCATATTAGCTATTCTAATACAGAAACATATTTCTTGTAGTAAATATATACTTCTCAGAGTGCAATTATTCTATTGTATGGAAAGCGGTATTTTTCACGTGGCAATACAGAAATCAGCGATAATTTCTGGCAAAAGTTACTTATAGACATATTTCTTTTAATGAATATACACTTCTCAATCCTGCAATTATATTCACGCCATAGCAATGCAATTTATTTTACAAGACAGCACAAAACATAGTAATTTTTTCTGACATTACTTTTCACAAATGAAGGTTTCTAGAAATTTTTTTCTGGCATTACTTTTCACAAATGAAGCTTTCTAGACAATTTTCTTAATATAAGCATACTGTTCTCAATTCTGCAGTTATATAGGCTCGTCAAAACAACATGTTTCACCTGACAGTTTATAGCTGATCGATAATTTTTAGCCTGACTCTAACAGACCGGGTAAATCACCTCGTAAATCACTCCATAGGGATATAAGAAGTGATGGGGAGGGGACTGAAGGAGTGTCGGATATGCTGATGACTCCCCCCTTCACCTTTCCATTCCCTTCCCAGAGCGTTCACCACAGCAGTTACTTCAACAACCACGCAATAAGGCTATGGCACACCTAATTTCTGATCTAACTCATATTTCTGAATGGGGTTAATGTATAAATGTACAGTATGTATGTATGCATGTATGTAAGTATGTGTCCGACAACATGACTATTTATCTACTCCTATGTCTATATATCTGTATATATTCATCTATCTATTAGTCTGTCTATCTATCTATATACTAATGTATATACAGTATACTACAGTACCTGCCTCTTTACCTATCTATCTAGTTAGCTAGCTAGCTAGCTATATCTATCTATCTATCTATGTCTATCAATCTATCTATATCTATCTATCTATCTACCTATCTCAGTGGTACTTAACTTTTTTTGAGTCAAGGACCCCTTCGAGAACCTGGTGAAAGCTATGAACCCCTTCCCTACAGAAATGCACATGAGCACATAAACAGTATTTTGCATGCAATGAATATACTTTATTTTATTGAAAACTCACCATCCACTCATTCGATGTAGTGCTGCTCTCGGGTGTCTGCCCTTTCCTCTCCATCCTTCTTTCCTTCCATTCTCTTCTGTCTTTCTTTCCTTCAACGGGTGACTTTACACTCCCTCTTCTGTCCTTCTTTCCTTCATTCTTTCCACTTCCTTCAGCCTGTGAGTGACTCTACATTGAGTGACAAGCCAAATGGTTTCCTGTGGACCAGGAAATCATTTACTACGCTGGGTGGTAATCATATAACCAAATTTTGGCGCCTGGTGGTTTAGTGGGTAATTATTGCGCTCCAGTCAGATTGAGCCGGTGAAGGTTTATGTCCAAGGGGTGGTTGGGGTTGATTGCTCATGTAATGCCACTCAGGGATGAGTGAAGCTGGTCACTCTCATCTTAAATGTCGGGACCAACTGCTTATCCCCGGGCTCCTACGCTCCTCATGGGGCAATGTAGGACTGGATGATGGATGGATGGATGGATGAAAACTACCTCACTCAGCGTATGACATGCACAAAGTATAAAACAGTCTTTACAAAGAATTATTTTCTTACTCTTTTTCATGCCAAAATTAATGGCCATTCGATGAAAAATGAAATACATCCAACTTGTGCAAATTAAACAAAACAAAACTTTAATTCTGCTCAAAAGTTCTTTTCAACGAGAGGGTTGTTGCTTGGCTTGAATAAGGAGACGAAATTGTGGAGTGGTCTTTGACAAGGAAACACTTATGTCATCACTGACATCCAGTTGATTTCGACTTTTCGTTTTGATAGAAACAAGCGTTGAAAACCCTGACTCACAAAGGTATTTAGTAGCAAACTGAATCAGAGCACCCATAGCTCGCGTTGCCAGACGAGGGTAGGCTTGTGTCAACGAACACCAGAATTATAGACTCCTCGTTTTTTATTTATTCATTTTTTTGGGGGGGACAGCTAATGATACCAAACGGCATCACGCAATATCGTTAAACTGTTCTCAGTTATTCTGACCTTCACGGACCCCCTGAAGCCCATCCATGGACCTCTTGGGGGTCCTTGGACCCCAGGTTAAGAACCCCTGATCTATCTATCTATCTATCTATATCTATCTATCTATATCTATATCTATCTATCTATCTACTGTATCTATCTATCTATCTATCTATCTATATGCAAAATATCCACAAGAGAAATGAAAGGAGAAACAGTGAGCACATAACTACAGTGTAAGGACAGCCCAACAGCGCAGTGGTTTATATCAGCACAAAGCATCCACTGACTGAGTAGGCTCTAAGATTCTAGCAAGATCAAAAAGCTTTGATAAAAGAAATGTAATAAAATCTTGCCTAATTTCTGGCACATACGAAAAGAATGTAAACATGAGCTATGGTCATTTTAATTGTGATAAATTAACTAAATAATTTTAAATAAGTTCCCCCAGACCAACAATTGATCGTTCCTTGTCGTCTCCTGACAGTACAGTCACAACTGTGTGGGACACACCTAGCATTAATCCTCTAGGAGTCTAGGTCTTAAAGTAAGCCGCAGTATTTACTTTTTTTTTTTTTTGGCCAGGCGCATCCCTAAGAAAAAGAGTCAGGTACCCGTTGTTCTGTGCATCGGTCATTTTTAGTTTAGGTCATCTTTTATTCTGTGTGTCACTCCCTTCTACAAGTGTGCATGAGTTAAGCCGCAGCATTTACCTCTCTTGTCAGGTGCATCCCTGAGGAAAAAAGTCACGTACCTATTGTTCTATGTATCGATCAGTTTTAATTCAGGTCATCCTTTGTTCTGTGTGCCACTCCCTGCTGCTGGTCTGCATAAAAGACCTCTATTACTTTTCTGTACCACTCTGTCTGAAGATGCAATATACGAAAGTACTCTCTATCGCTCCTTTCACTTCTGTCTATCTATCTATTACCAAACGCCTTAATTCCGTAAGGGGTGGCCACAAACAAATCGCCTCCATGTCGCCCTGTCCCCCGCCATTTCACTGCCCTACTCCCAGCTCACACCCCCCTCCCTCATATACCTATCCATTCCATCCCTCCATCTCATTCTTGGCCTCCCCCTCCCTCTCCCCCCTCCACCTCACTCACATACACTCTCCTGGTTAGTCTCTCACTATCCATCCTCTCCACATGTCCAAACTACCTCAGTGCTTTTCTCCCAACGCTTCCTATCACATCCACATCCACACCACAACGCTCCTTCACTTCCTGATTTGTCAGTCTGCCCCTCTAAGTGACTCCACATGCTCCTCTCAAATAACTCATTTCATTTCTTTCACTTCTCAATCCTGCAATTATATTCACGTCATAGCAATGCAATTTATTTTACAAGACAGCACAAAACATAGTAATTTTTTCTGGCATTACTTTTCACAAATGAAGCTTTCTAGACAATTTTCTTAATATAAACATACTGTTCTCAATTCTGCAGTTATATAGGCTCATCAAAACAACGTGTTTCACTTGACAATTTATAGCCGACTTTATTCTTACTAACAGATCAGATATTGTGAAAGATGTAACGATACTAAACAGAATAGACGTTGGAAGTGACCACAGAATAGTGAGATGTCGAATAGGGCTAAACATCAAGGTAGAAAGAAACAAGCTAATTAGAAGCATCAGACCAAACCTATGCAAACTAAGGGAAAGGTCTGAAGAGTATAATTTTCAGGTCCAGAAAAGATACAGTTGGCAGACATAGAGGAGACAGTAGAAGACATGAATGACAACTTCACTAGAATCATAACAGAAGCATCTCTAAGTGTTGCAGGAAAGGCACGCAAGAACACTCATAGCAAACTCTCAGAAGAAACAAAGGATTTTCTGAGGAAAAGAAGGAATATGACAGTTAGAACAGAGACAAGACTGAAGCAGCAGAACTAGGTAAGACCATCAACAAGAAAAAGTCCGGAGATATCCGAAAGGTTAACAAGACCAAAATCAAAGAGACTTTAAGAAAAGGTGAAAGTATGAAATCAACCAATAGAATGCTTGGCATAGGAAAATGTCAGATGTTCAGCCTAAGAAACTCAAATGGTGTTGTTACTAATGACAGAGATGAAATATAAGCTGAAGAATTTTACACTAAATTATACAGCAGTGAGGACAGACCCGAAGACGTCAATCAGGAAGAGGTAAACAATGTTGCACCAGTACCTGCAGTGACATTAGAAGTTACGAGAGCTTTAAGAGACACAAAGGGAGGCAAAGTAAGTGGTAATGACAATCTTACTATAGACCAGATCAAAGATGCAGGCGACATTGCACTTGATAAACTAGCCAGACTATACACAAAATGTCTGGAATATCAAAAAGTTCCTAAAGCTTGGAAAAATGCCAACATTATTCTCATTCACAAAAAAAGGAGATGTCAAAGACCTAAAAAATTATCTACCAGTTAGCTTGTTTTCTGTTATCTGCAAACTTTTTACGAAAATTATCACCAACCGGATGGGTAGAACACTAGATTCAAATCAACCGAGAGAACAAGCAGGATTCCGGGGTGGGTACTCTACAATAGACCATATGCAAGTTATTAACCAGGTAATTGAGAAAACCGTTGAGTTAAAAAAAAAACAAAAAAACCTGTGTATGGCATTCACAGATTATAAAAAGGCATTTTACTCAGTTGAACTTTCTTCTGTAATGCGGGCTATTAGAAAACAAGGATTTGAAGAGAATTATGTGCAGGCCTTAGAAGATATACAATATACAAAGATGGTACAGCAACAATAAAGCTCCACAAAGTGAGAAAATACCAATAATGAAGGGCGTAAGACAGGGTGATAGAACATCACCAAAACTCTTCACAGCGTGTTTGGAAGACATTTTTAGGAACCTTGAATGGGACAATAAGGGAATAAATTTTAATGGAGAACACCTAAGCAATCGCAGATTCGTAGATGACATAGTTCTTTTCAGTGACTCAGAAGAGTTACAACTAACGATGGAAAACTTAAACAGAGAAAGCCTTAAAGTGGGACTGAAAATGAATAGAAAGAAAACCAAGGTTATGTGTAATCAGAGTATGCAACCACAAAAGATAAAGATAGAAGAGGAAATGATAGAAGCAGTTGAAGAATATATATACCTAGACCAAATCATAAAGACAAACCCAGATCACTGAAGAGAAATTAAACGAAGAACTGGTATGGGATGGAGCGCGTTCGGAAAACAAAACTCTGTTATGAAAAGCAAGATGCCCCTCTCACTAAAAAGGAAAGTGTACAACCAACGTGTCCTCCCTGTACTAACATATGGTTCAGAAACTTGGAGTACAGCAAAATGTCTGGAACGAAAATTAAGAAGTGCACAAAGGAGAATTAAATTTGTCTGGTTGTCAGACAAATTAAATTACATATCTGACACTATTTGGCCATTAACTGAACTGAATGTGTTTTGGGATCGTCATTATGTTAGAAAAAAAGGATTGTATTCTAGTTGGTTAAGGAAGCTCCCCAACACCTCTTCCTTAGCTATTTATTTCTGGATATGGCTGGTTAATATCCTGTCGAATGAGTATAGCGATACTGGAAGGATTTATCTAACACAAAAGAGCACAGTAAGGTGTAATAAACAAAATAATTCGCTTTGGAGACGGTGTTTAGGGATCTTTCTCAACTAACGAGAATACAAGTCAAATGTGACACCGTGGTATAATCCCTGAAGCCCAAATAAATCGTCTTACTCGTATTCCTGTTGCTTCCAGACGATTTCCTTCAGCATGGGAAGGCACTTAACTATACTCTTTTTACATTAAGTTGGTCTAAATTTGCTGTCTTTCTATCTTGAAAGCTGAGTTGTAACAATAGATTAATACTATAATATGATGCCTGTCACGGAGAAGTTATGAAAAGGATGTTAAGTGGCAGTATTGTCTTTCTCTGCCACTGAGCTACGTGACACAAACTGAAAGAGGAACAAAAGCTTGGCAAAGTTAGAATAAAAAAATAAAAATATAAATAAATGAATAAATAAAGTTATAGCGTGGTTGGTTAAATAAAATCCATATCTAACCACTTCAGTACGAAAAGTTTCCCCAGAACTGTGTAAAATAACCGTACGGAAGAGGTGACGAAGTGTGTAATGACTGATAAACATCCGCACAGAGTAGGTTTTAGGGTGAGTGTGGGTGTAATGCTCTGATACCTCTTTACAGGCACCATTTTTTTCCTTCTCGCGTACTACTAAACTAACTTTCCTTTATATACACACTTGCTCCATTAATTAAAGCAGTTTAGGAAGGGCGTGATCATTACTAACCACCCAGGAGAGTGTGTTGTAGTGAGTGAGGGGAAAAGAATGGTTTTGTTACCCACCTAGGCACTCTTTTTTTTCCCTTGTTACGTACTACCCCCCCCTGGGAGTAGGGGGGTTTCAAGAATACTCCCCCAGTATCCCTGCTTGTCGTATGAGGCGACTAAAAGGGTTGGTGGTGGGTTAGTGCCCCACCCCGTAAAAAGAACTAACTAAAAAAGCAAATAAAGCGCCTCGGACCCGGACGGACCATACGTTGACGACTAAGGAACGGACAAAGGACATTCTGAGAGTAGGAACGTGGAATGTGAGAGGAGTGAATGATGAAGTGAAAGAGAGAGAGATTGTCCAGGTGCTTGAGGATGCAAAAGTGGATATATGTGGATTGACTGAAACTAAATGGAAAGGTGAAAGGATGAGAGAATGGGAATACGGTGTAGGTATATGTGCGGGAGTCAGTGAGAATGAGAGGGCAAGAGAGGGAGTATGTCTGATGATCAGCAAGAAGTGGAAGGAGAATATAAGAGAGTATGGAACAGTGGGTGCAAGGATTGTATGGGTGAGGATGAAAGTAGGTATACAAGCATGGGCGATTGTATGTGTGTATGCTCCAACAGAGGATCAAGTGGCAAGAGTGAAAGATGAGTTTTGGGCGAGAGTAGAAGCATGTATGGACAAGTTTGAGAGGAGCGAGAGAGTGCTGTTGATTGGAGACATGAATGGCAAAGTCGGGAATGTACGAGTGGATGGAGTGGTTGGTCAGTGGGGTGTGCCAGCGGAAGTAGATGGGAATGGTAGTGCTTTGGTGGACATCTGTGCTGGTAAGGGGTTGGCAATAGCCAACACCTACTTTCGTCATAAGATGATCCACCGGGTATACATGGAGAGTAATGAGGAGGATGGATGGTGAACTTGTTGAACGAAAGGCAATGATAGACTACGTGTGTGTGGATGAGCGAATGAGAAGACAAGTGTTGGATGCAAGGGTGTGGAGAGGGTGGGGGAATGGAGTCTCGGACCATCACTTAGTGATGGCCAAGGTAGAAACTGCAAAGAAAGTGGTTGAGGAGGCGAAGGCGAAGACAGGAGGAAGCAGCTCCTGTGAGAAGAGTGGAGAAATTGCAAGATAGTGAGAAGAGGACAGAGTATAAGAGCATAGTGGAAGAAAGACTGGGAAGGTATGAGCTAGAGCAGATGGAAGGGGTGGAAGACGTATGTAAGATATTCACGGAAGAGATAAGCGCAGCGTGTGAGGGCGGTTTGTGGAGTGAGGAGGAGATGCAAGGGTGTGCAAGGAACAGCATGGTGGAATGATGAGGTGAAACGAGCTGTGGAACAAAAGAAGAAGGCATATGGTGAATGGTTGGCGAGTAGAGGTAGGGGAGAAGATGAGAGAGAGAAGAGAGAGGTATATGTGAGCAGGAGAAGGGAGGTTAAGAGACTGGTGAAGGAGAGTAAGAAGAAAGTGGATGAAGAGTTTGGGAGGAATCTGAGTGTGAAATGGAGGAGAGTAAGAAATTGTTTTGGAAGGAGGTAAAGAAAGTAAGGCAGTGTGAAAGGGGAAATAGTAGGGGAGTGAAAGATAGGAATAATAGATTGTTGGTGGAGAAGAGAGAGAAATTGAGGAGATGGAAGGAGCACTTTGAGGATTTGTTGAATGTAGAGAGTGAGAGCAGTGTGAGTATAAGTGGTTGGGGAATGGCTGGGAGAAGAAGAGAGATGAGAGGAGGGAGGAAGAGATCAGTAGGTCAGAAGTAGTGGAAGCGATGAAGAAGATTAAGCTGGGAAAGGCCCCAGGAATTGATGGAGTGTGTGGTGAAATGCTTAGGTATGGGGGTGAGATTGTTGTGGAGTGGATATGGAAGTTGTGTAGATTGGCTTGGGAAGAGGGAAGGGTTCCAGAGGACTGGAAATCAGGTATAATTGTTCCTCTGTACAAAGGAAAAGGGGAGAGAGAAGTATGTGGTAACCATAGGGGTATTTGCCTTCTTAGTGTGACTGGTAAAATATATGGTAGAATACTCATTGATAGGGTTAGGCATATGACAGAGGAGCTAGTTGGAGAAGAACAAGGGGGATTTAGGAAGGGAAAAGGGTGTGTAGATCAGATATTTGTTCTAAGATGTTTAGTGGAAAAGTATCTAGAGAAGGGAAGGAAAGTGTACGCTGCCTTCATGGACTTGGAGAAAGCTTATGACAGAATAGATAGGAAAGGTATGTGGAAGGTATTAAGAATATATGGAGTGGAGGGAAATTGTTGAGTGCTGTGAAGAGTATGTACGAGGGAGCTAGGGCTACGGTGCGAGTGGATGGTGAGCTGAGTGAGTTCTTTGATCTCAATGTGGGACTGAAACAGGGGTGTGTAATGTCTCCATGGCTGTTTAATATATATATGGATGGGGTCGTAAAGGAGGTACAAGGTAGGGCAGTGGATGTGGGGGTGGCCCTAATGAATGAGGGTGAGATTTGGAAGCTTCCGGTGTTGCTGTTTGCTGATGATACAGTATTGTTGAGTGAAGATGAATGGGAGTTGCAAGGTTTGGTGAATGAATTTGGGACAGTGTGTAGGAGGAGGAAGCTGAAAGTTAATGTAAACAAAAGTAAAGTTATGGTGTTTGAGAGGAATGAAGTCACAGAGTGTGCAGTGAGGTTGGATGGTGAGGATATGGAGAATGTGAGTGCATTCAAGTACTTGGGTAGTGTGATGAGTAAGGATGGAACTTTGGGGGATGAAGTACGTGAAAGGGTACAGCAGGGAAGGAAGGCTGTTGGCACACTGAAAGCAGTGATGAGAAATAGGGAGGTGAATATGGAAGTTAAGAAGTCACTGCATGATGGTATTGTGATCCCTACCCTGACGTATGGAAGCGAGGCGTGGACCTTGCAAGAGGGGAACAAGTCAAGAGTGAGAGCAGTGGAAATGAGTTACTTGAGAGGAGCATGTGGAGTGACATGGAGGGACAGGTTGACGAATGAAGAAGTGAAGGAACGTTGTGGGGTAGATGTGGATGTGGTTGAAAAGATTAGGAGAAATACACTGAGGTGGTTTGGACATGTGGAGAGGATGGAGAATGAAAGACTGACTAAGAGGGTGTATGTAGGTGAGGTGGAGGGAGGGAGAGGGAGGGGTAGACCGAGGATGAGGTGGAGGGATGGAGTTGAGAGGTATGTGAGGGAGGGGGGGGTGAGTTGGGAGGAGGGGAGTCAAATGGTGGGTGACAGAGTGACTTGGAGGCGTTTTGTCTGCGGCCACCCTTTGCGGGATTAGGGCGTCGGGCTATAGATAGATAGATAGACGTACTACTATCTTTACCTCATGTCCGTAATTTCTTCATTAACCAAAGTAGTTTTAAATCCTGCCCTTCCTTGTCCTCTTCTCGTAATTACTGACTGGTATGAAGGGTGATAGGGAAGGGGTGATGGAGGATGGGTGACTGAGGAGGGACGATGAGGGCCAATCACGCCGTTCTATTTAGCAAGGAGAAATTTAGGAAGTTCATATCGTTAACTCTCTTCCTTGTTTTTAAGAAATCAACTCTTAACAACGTACACTAAGAAATGTTGCACTGTATTAAACGTTTTATGCCTCGATAACAGCTTGTCTTTATGATGTAGTGACGTGGACAGGGTGAACAGAAGGGCAGGAAGTAGACAATCCGAGAGAATCAGTGAAGGAGAGATGGAAACGTAGGACGGACGGAAATAGGGAGAGATGGAGGGAAACAGTGAGGGAAGGAGAGAAATAGTGAGGAAAGGATTGAATATATATATATATATATATATATATATATATATATATATATATATATATATATATATATATATATATATATATCTATATATATCTATATCTATCTATATATATATATATATATATATATATATATATATATATATATATATATATATATATATATATATATATATATATATATATATATGTATGTGTGTGTGTGTGTGTGTGTGTATGTTACAGGAAATTTGTATAAGCAGTGATTTCATGGAATTCCTGGAGATTTCTTGAAATGAGTTTAAAGTTAGGTTAATTTAGGCTGCGGTTTGGTTAGGCTGGGATAATCTAGGTTAGGTTTAGGTTACCTTCGGCTGTATTAGTTAGGTTAGGTTAGGTTAATTTATATGAACGCCTAACATAACTTAGCATTCATATAAATTAACCAAACCTAACCTAACCTAACTAACCTAGCCTAAACTTAACCTAGATTGTCCCAGCCTAACCAAACCGCAGCCTAAATTAACCTAATCTTAATTAAACCATCCTAATTCAAACTCATTTTATGAATTTCCTAGGGATTTCATTTCACTACTTACACAAATTCCCTGTGACATATATATATATATATATATATATATATATATATATATATATATATATATGTGTGTGTGTGTGTGTGTGTGTGTGTGTGTGTGTGTACATAATACACATATATTCACTTACCCTTCTACATTTCTCACGCAGTCTCATAGGCTGATAGTGGTAAGGATGTTATCTGTACTATGTTGGTGAGCGTATGGAAGGTATTACCACTAGTTGCAACATTAATAATATTCATTTGATATGTCTTAAAGTATTGTTTTGAAACAGTGATACCAGAGTTTTGAGCTTTATTGTGGTTGGCATTGCCACGACCTTGAAATAAACAATTTTTTTTTTTTTTTTTTTTAATGTGGCCGACTCTGGGCACAGGCTTCACAGCCTGCTATCAAGGCCCAGCAGCTCTCCTACATACCATACACCTCTACATGTCACCACTTCGGCGCTAACACCCGCCGTCCATATTGAATACATGCTAGGGCTGTCTCATACAGGACTGGTGTATTGGTATTAGCGGGGGTATTTTTACGACATGTCGGCTGGTCTTCTGGGAGATCAGCAAAGCTTCATTAATGAAATTCAAATCCTTAAACTGTTTTCTGCCCCAGCCGGGATTTGAATCTGGGTCCGTTAGGACTGCAGGCCACCTCTCTTCCGATTGAGCCTCCCCCCACTGAGCATAAAGTGAAAATGCCTGTCTCTTTCCAATATTCTCTTATTTGATTTCGATGGCCACAACCTTTTGACCATCGGGTGTCTTAAAATTAGTGGCATGGCTGCTTAAATATTAATTCTTTGAATATGATTTATCTTTTGCTTTCAGTGTGTTATTGTGAGACGATTCTGTTCGGCATAGAAAAGATCTTCCGTGCTACAGTGACTTTTTTTTTTTTTTTTAATCACCTGGCTATCTCATTCAGTGTGAGGCAGCGTACACAACTTTCATTTTCTTTCTTTCTTTCTTCTTCTTCTTCTTCTTTTTAGCTCGGTCGGAGGGTCTATCATCACTATAACCTATAAAAGTGGCACAACTGGACGCAGACACATGCAGGCGACAACTTGTAGGGGCGACAGTGATGCACAACGTCCTTCCGCGCCAGTAACCATTGACTGGAGACCCAGCCTTACAAAGGATTTCTTGTGGTGAAAAGTATAGAAATTATGTCCTTCACCCCCTTCTAATATACTATAGCAGTAGGTGTCTGTGTGTGTGTGTATTTTGGGCAGCCGAAAGTACACCTTGAAATCGCACCAAAATTGGCACAGAAATCGAAAAAAATTCTTTGATGTAAGAAAACTTGGTCCCATCACGATTGAAAAACTTTTACTGTATTTAATTAGCGATCACATTTTGACCAAAAAAAGCCGCTCCCGGAACCCGGCATAGGATCTCCGTAGAGTTTTTTGCCCAGAGGCAGAACGAAAATAAACTGGGTTCCATTACCGAAGCTGCAAGTAACACGATCAATTGGTTAGCTACAAAAAAAAATCCAAGTGACATCGTTACACTAGAACAGCACATAAACGCGGGAGCCCTCCGCAGGAGCAAGTGCTAGGGGACCAAAGACGCATGTATGGAAGAGTGGAAATCCATACTACGCATGCCTGCTTCATCTGGACATACGAGATGTATTATAAAGTGCCAATAGATAGATAGATACATAAATCGATAGATGGACAGATAGATAAATAAATGGATGGAGGGATAGATAGATAGATGGAGAGATAGACAGATAGATAGATAGAAAGATGGATAGATAGAGAGATAGATGGACTGATAGATTGATAAGTAGATAAATAGATACATAGATAGATAGAGAGATAGATAATCGTACATGGATAGATAGACAGATATTGATAGGTAGATAGACTAATAAACAGATAGATAAATAGACAGACTGATAGAGAGGGGCAGAGGAGAGGCTGTAGTGATCACTGATGGAACTAAAAGGAATGTGCATTGTAATCGTCATCATCATCATCATGATCATCACTGTCGTCGTCGTCTTCATCATCATCATCTTCGTCGTATCGTCTAACTTTCCTTTCACTTTTATTATTATTTTTTTTTACTGTCTTGGCGCAAGCAGTCCCGCAACTACTACAGCACTGGAATTAGTAGAAGGATTAATATTTCGATAGACATAGGTCTGAGTTGATGATAATGATGCTGATGACGGTCTATTCTTGGTATCGGTATGATGATGATGATGTCTAATCGTAGTATCGGTATGATACTTTTGTACTGCAGGATGGTGTACGTCGAACGAAAACATCCAAGACGATACAGCCACGCGGCATCAGGAAACAATGGTTCAAGAAAATGGACTATCTGAGTAACAACATCTCCCACAGACTCCATGCGGGCCAGCCATTCCCGTGCTCCAGGTACGTGATTGGTTTGTGTGTGGTAGTCTCTGACTGACACAGCCAAACACGGGCATATATGTTTGCCTTGAAGTGAACTGCCCCCCCCCCAAAAAAAAAAAAAAAAAAAAAAAAAACAAGCTTGTTTTCTAGCACAGCGATTGTACAGGGTGGCAGGCAATTCACTGTGATGAAAATGCTACCATACTTACACAATACTAAACTTACACAGTAGCACACATCACACTGGTTCACCTCATATGCATCTACCGCTGCCACACTTCGCATATAAAATTCACACTGCCACACCCACACGTCTCCTACTGCCACATCTCACGTCTTATCACACACTGCCACACCTTTCATACGCCTTATAGTGCCATAATTCACGTGGTCATATCACGCATTGCCACACCTTATATACCCCTCATATTACCACACCTCATATTGCCACATCATACACTGCCACATTATACACTACAAAGCCTCACACACATCTCACACTACCATACTTGACACTGCTTCACGCCAAACACACCTTATACTAAGACACCATACACTATGACAGTAACAGTAATACACCTTCACTAAGGGAAATCTCAAGCATTGTTTAAGAAATCGTATGACGGTAGCAAAAAAAAAAAAAAAGTAAAAAGAGATGATCACAATGAGGGGTTAATGTGTTTTAACCTGTAAATAATCAAGGTACTTATATATGCCTTAATTTGTGAGACCTAATAAGGCACCGGTATTAGCAGTCCGCCTTATTTACGGCATTATTATGCTTGCTAATCTGTCTAATATGGATAATAATGAATGAAGGAATAAGATTATATATTAGGGATATTATTTATATACCATTATTATTAATATTTACTGAAAATGAAATGTGTCAATAAATGTTATAACCTCCGTCCTCTGATGGTACTAATAAGTGCATTCATCACTTTAATGGGAATATCAGTGCCATCGCAAATATGTCTTAATTAGGACATTTATCTGTGCGATAATCTAGAATAACAGTGATGAGGATGTTTTGTTGGCTGGTTAATGAGGGTAGAGATGGGGTTACAGATTAGCCAGGTGATCAAGAGGGGCATTTATGTAAGAGATGCTGTGTGCCTCCATCCTATCTCCCATTCTCCCTCTCTGTACCCTCAGAGAGACTCTGTGTGTATGTGGATGTGTGTGTGTGTGTGTGTGTGTGTGTGTGTGTGTGTGTGTGTGTGTGTGTGTGTGAGAGAGAGAGAGAGAGAGAGAGAGAGAGAGAGAGAGAGAGAGAGAGACTGAACACAGGCTTGACCTTTCTTAGGCTCTGACACACACCGTCCATACTGAATATATGATTGTGCTGTCTTACTCATGACTGGTGTTTTGGTATTAATGGCGGTGTTTATATTACCTGTAGGTGAATCTTGTGGAAGATTTTTTTTGAAATTTTTGTTGCGAAATTCAGTCCATAACATCTTTCCCTGCATCAGCTTGACCAGAAACGGTCTCACGTCCATTCGAACAGCAGCCTACTGTTCCATCCAGTCCACTACCATACTCACTCGTAGGTCGTAATCTCTTCAGTCTGAGAATTTTTTATCAGCTGAATAAAAGTGTTTACTTGTAGGAAGGATGATATGAAAAAGTAGTTAGAGTCAAGGAGCTGACACCAATAACGTCTAACCCTGTTACTTCAAGAGTTCATCATGTAGTATAATGGAATTGCCCGTTGGTAACAATGATGTGATATAAAAAGATGTCTTTAAGATGAAGAAACTATGAAACTTAGCACTTGCCGGTAGTTTATATGCCACTTATTAATGACGTTACTTAATCTACTGAAATAGTGAATTTGTTCCATATCTGTTTAGTTTCCGTATTATATATTGATGTATACTGTATTCGTTTATGTATATGTATTTGAACCGGTGTTTAAGAGCTTCCTTAGACATCCAAACTTCTCCACTGGGGAAGGGAGATTGCCAGAATCAACCCTTACCCATAACGGCCGAATACGAAATAGAGTAAAATGGTGTGTTTGGAAGGAAGCTGGTGTATGTGGAAATGAGTGTTGTGGCGGCTGTGGTTGTGTTTGCCAAAGTCTGCAGGCCATCGCTATGCTGAAAAGATATTATGGAAGTACTGTACATACGGACAGGCACATGCAAATCGGGAGGCAAATACGGTACCGCTAAGTCACCATGGCTTTCCGTTCACTATCTTTGAACTCTTTAACTCCTGGGATTTACTGGGATTTGTCGTAGCTTGTCAGAATCATCTGGTGCTGACCCCTTCACTACGGTGATGACTCTTTCCTCTTTATTGTTGCTGTCTCTAGGCGATCTTATTCAGCTTGAGAAAGGCTATTTAGAATATACTTCTTTCAGCTTAACTTGGTCCTTGTTTTCCTCATTTTTGCTGCTTGGTTCACATAGCCCAGTGGCAGATGAAAACATTGCTACAGCTCTGTATCCTTTCCATAGTATTTCTTCGTGGTCGCTAATGACACAACTGAGCAAAGAAAAAATAAAGGCAGTTTTAGACCAAGCTACAGCAAAGGAGTTAGATACAGCCGTCACTAACTTCTTCACTATTGAGACTGTCCTAAAGCTGCGTAATGTTGTCTGGTGACTGGAAGAATAGAATAAAGACGTGACCGTATTGAAGGGATTGACCTCAAATATATAATCAAGATCCTCCATTGCACAGAAAGAAGTGATATGCAAATACTCGACTTTCATTGATCATTCATAATAGATGAACTTATATTTTTAAAATTATTAATCTAAACTATATATACATAACAAGGCTGATATATACTTACATCGGCAGGAGTTCCATGCAGTATTATACAAGGTGTTAGAAAAGTGAGGAACGGGAGGTATGACTGTGAACTGTGGCGGTGTGCAGTGTGGTTAAGTGTGGTAGATTATGTGATGCAGTACTGTGAGTGTAGCAGTGTGAGGTGTTGCAATATGAGGAATGGTGCTGTGAGGTGAGGTAATGTGTGGTACAACAGAATGAGGTGCAGTAATGAATGATGTGGGAATGTGTGATGAGGTCGTGTGATGTATGATATTGTAGGGTTTGGTAAGGTGAGGTGTAATGAAGTTTTATGTGGTGGTGTGAGGTATAGCAGTGTAAAATCTGACGTTGTATTGTGATTGGTGGTGTATGATGTGGTGATGTGGAAAACTTACAGGTGTTGTGGTGGTGCGTTGTGTGTCAGTGTATGGTGCGGCAGTCTGATGTATGGTTGTGTAGGACGTGGCGGCGCGGCGTGAGGTATATCAGTGTGAAATGTGACAGTTTGAGATGTGATATGGCACCGTGAATTAAAGCTCTTTGGTATAGCAGTATGTGAAGTAACAGTGTGAAGCATGGTAGCGTGGGGTGTGATATAACGAGGTGTGACAGAATGAGGCTTAGGTAATCTTTTACTGTACGTGACTTATCTTTCGTCTTTTGTTAAGGGAACTGTACCACCCTCACGGCAACATGCAGTGCGAGAGGTGTCACTGAAGTTGAATAAAATAGTTTGGTGTCGCAATAATGATACAGAAATAACGTGTCACTATCGGATGCATTAGTGGATTTCTTTGTATAGGAGACTGACCATAAACCGTTCATTATTATACTCTATTTCATCAAGTCTGGCACCATCAGTGATGTCCTCAACGTCTGTAGTGTTGATGTAAATCCTCAGCACTAGATGAACCTCTATGTTTTACTTTGAGAACCAATGTAGAGAGGCAATACAGAGAGGTATATCCAGTTCTGAGGACATTTATCAAAGCTACAGGTGTTGAGGACATCACGGATGGTGTCAGACTCAGTGAAATGGGTATAGTCATCTTCTCAGAGCTGAATAACAGTGACTGTCGGTTACAGTAAAAGAATAAAGACGTTATACTTCCAAGCAGTTTAATGGAGTTTCTTTCCACCACGTACTCTGTGAGAGATCCTTAACCTGCATCACAATTTGGTGCTGGTAGGGAAAGAGAGAGAGAGAGAGAGAGAGAGAGAGAGAGATGTTTTGTAAGAAATCAATTGACTTCTTAAATGTGGCGATGTATTATATATTATATTCATAGTACAGTAAAATGATTTTATTCAACAAATGAAAAGCTCTCTTACTGAAGGAGTTAGTAAAGACTTTCCCTAACCACTTCTATTAGAAAAGACTCACCTAAGATGAATAAGATCATCTTCAAACAGCAACAGTATTTTGAAAAGATACAACTTCAAGCTGAAAGGGTTGATGCAGATTCTTTCCAATCCACCTCCTGCAGACGATCTGCCCTGAGCTGAATGAAATCGTTTGGCATTGCAGTAACAAACAAGGAGCGGTGCCAAGGCACAGCAAACCCATCCCCAGCAGTCATTTTAATGCTGACGTAAAAGCACAACAGGATATCACGTCAAAGATGTCACATAGCAAATTTGGAGTAAATCGGGAGAAAATTTACGATTTTATGCCCATTTGAAATTTTGGGCCCGACCCATCTGACATTGACCCCCCTACCGCTAACTGGGGGGTGACCCCCTGATGTAATGAGATGTTATAGGATGCAGATTTGAAAGAGTCACCTTTAGGTTTTGGTTTCATGTCCATATGACGAAATTGAAGGGAGTCATGGCGAATATTTTTTTTTTTTTTTTTTTTTACATTTATGAGGGCCAAATGCCTGGGCCTTGGTCCAATTTGGCCCAAAATTTAATCATGTGATCAGGTCATAGCCCAGTGTCCCAGTAATTTTAGTCAAAATCGCACCAGTAGTTTTCGCGTAAAAATGTTAACACACAGACAGAGAGACAGACAGACAGACAGACGGACAAACAAACAAATAGTCAAACTAGTGAAAATAATACCCGCCCCCTAGCCCCTCGGGGGGGGGGTATTAAACAAGGCGTCATTGCTCTTAAGGGGTGTTATAATTGCAGATGCCGGGTCTCTCTCTCTCTCTCTCTCTCTCTCTCTCTCTCTCTCTCTCTCTCTCACACACACACACACACACACACACACACACACACACACAGCACAACTTTCAAGCATATTACTCTTCCTATCTCTTCTACCTCCCTCAATCCCTTTCTCACTGTTCGTCTCCCGCCACCTCATTGTTACTCCACTCTCCCCCCACCTTCTTCCAGCCTCAGAGAAGATATATTAATCATTAAAACGCAATTGTACATCCGCATATTTCTGATTTACGGTTGTCGCTTGTTTCGCTAAGCCGTGATTGCTTGTTGCCGGATAAACGGTGTCTAGATAAATGATATCCGAATAAACGATGTTCAAATTATACGCATTATCGTTTTGCTGTTTGGCGGGGTTGAAAATGTTTGCATAATGATCGTCTTCTTAATTGCACTGAGAAACCTGTATAATTTACAACGGAGATTTTAATACACACACTCTCTCTCTCTCTCTCTCTCTCTCTCTCTCTCTCTCTCTCTCTCTCTCTCTCTCATCCATAAATGATAATTGTTGTAATGGATAGTTGTCAAACTGATATATAAACAGTCATTGCAACACAAGTATGTTGGGTGTAATTGGACCTTAATCATGTTTTCCTATGTGCTTGATATTTTGCAATTTACTTACTCCTAAAGTTCATACATTCCTCAACTAATATTCACCAAATCGAGATACTGTCAGTAATAATACTACTGATCAAGTACTGTTACCCAAATGCGCTTGGCTATGTAGGTTCTTTTCCTATGTTTTGCAACATGCATGTTTTTTGGTGGACCTTATTGAAGTTTTCAAAATCATGAAGGGATATGACAACTTAGACATGAATAAATATTTTGATATAGACCGGTCCAGTCAAACCAGAAGTAATGGCTGCAAAATCATGGGAAAGCGATTCCAATCCCACGAAGCAAAATACTTCATCTTTAACAGAGTTGTAAATATCTGGAACAGATTACCCTCAGATACCGTGAACAGTATCTCAATTGAGACATTCAAAAACAAATTAGACAAGTATTTGCACGAGAATCCTCAGCTGACTCTTTTTCTGTCCAAATAACTTGCTTTTATAGCTACGGTACATGTAAGTTCATGCCCCTTTTGTCTACAAGACACTCCGTAAACAATGTACCCGTACATAGTGTTGCATCACGATATTATACATTTTCAATTTATTCAGTGCAAACAATGCAATATAAGCACAGATTAGGATCTGCACAGATAACCCTGAGTTAACGGTCACTACTCTTACTTTCGACCTGTGATGGGCTGTGGATCACTGAGGGTCCATGTTAGTTAAGTGACCACCATCGGGATTTTTTTAATGTACCATGGGTCACTGCTTCAGGATGAAACTTGTGTACTTGTCCCATATGGGAGAGTTCCCTGTCTTAGTGGAGTGAATGGAGCTAGGGCCTGATTGACTGCTGCCTACCTTAAAAGCGCCAGGCAAGGCTGCCACACCACCCCTAAACATCCACACTGTGCAGTCCCCTAATGTCTACAGGACACCCCGTAAACTTAACATAGCGTCACGTCACGTCATTATACGTTTTTCGATTTACCCAAAGCAAATGAGGTAATATACAGTAAGCACAGATTAGGATCTGCACAGATAACCCTGAGTTAACGGTCACTACTTTTACTTTCGACCTGTGATGGGATGTGGATCACTGAGGGTCCCTGTTAGTCAAGTGACCACCATCGGGATTTTTTTAATATACCAGGGGTCACTGCTTCAGGATGAAACTTGAGTACTGTCCCACATGGGAGAGTTCCTTGTCTCAGTGGAGTGAACGGAGCTATTGCCTGATTGACTGCTGCCTTCCTAAAAAGCGCCAGGGAGGGTTGCCGCACCACCCCTAAACATCCACTCTGTGCATTGCACATCCACACTGTGCACTGTGCAGTCCCCTTTTATCTAAGACACCCGTCTTATATATTTTTCAATCTCCCCAATGCAAAGAAAGCAATATAAGCACAGATTAGGATCTGCACAGATAATCCGGAGTTAACGGTCACTACTCTTACTTTCGACCTGTGACGGGCTGTGGATCACTGAGGGTCCCTGTTAGTCAAATGACCACCATCAAGATTTTTTTAATGTACCAGGGGTCACTGCTTCAGGATGAAACTTGTGTACTTGTCCCACATGGGAGAGTTCCTTGTCTCAGTGGAGCAAACGGAGCTAGGGCTTGACTGACTGCTGCCTACCTTAAAAGCGCCAGGCAAGGCTGCCGCACCACCCCTAAACATCCACACTGTGCAGTGTGTAGCTTCCACGTTATGTCCACAGACTTCCCATTAACTCAATGTACCGGTTTATAACGTCATGCCGTAACTATTATTTTATTTGTTTACTTTCTCTTTCAGGTTACTCTATCGGGTAGCTTATAGATAAAGTATTATAGAATGTGACTTTTCCTTTCCAGTGTTTCCTATAAAATTTCCATGTCAGTTTTTCCATGCTGCATGGTGGTTTTTCTCACTTTTTCCTGGAGGGTTTGGTGGTGGGGGGAGCCTTCTTGCTTTACTATCCTTATCCTTCAGCATGTAGAGTTAGATCTTGTAGTCATAGCTTTCTCTAACAAGCAGCCTCGAAAGGACCATAAGATCTGTTGCTGTTTGCTTTCCTGTGTAATCCTGTGAAATCTACCCCTTTCTTCTCTCCTCATATCTCCTCCCCACTCTCCCATTCTCCTCCTCTTTTCTACTCCATCTCCTCTCCTCTTCCCCACTCTCTGCACTAATCTATACCACCCTCTCCCCATCCCTCCTCTCCTTACCCTCCCCCATTCATCTCTCCTGTCCCTATCCTCTCCCTTTCTCCTTCCCTCTCCACCCTGTCCCTTCATCTCATCTACCTCTCCTCACTTCTTCCCTCTCCCCGCCGCCACCGTGAACTCTGCCGCTACATTTACTTAACCTCCTAAGCGACCTGACTCTCTCTTCCTATTCATCCCAGGCCACTCCGACCGTAGGATCAGTACTGCGCTGGAGAGTTAGTCTTGTCTTACTGTTTAGACCCTGTTTATACCCCTTAACATACACAGTCCACAAGGGCTGTCTTGCCTTCTTTTACCTTCTGTTTTTGTTATTTGCCTTATTCCTCTTGCTTTATTTGCTTTTGTATTATTTGCTTTTGCACTGCACTGTGTTTTCTTTTTCTTATATACAGTCTAGAAGTGGTTTCTTACCTTCCTCGGTCTTTCATAATTTCTTTTGCCTTGATTTCTCTCCAGTCTATTCATGCCTTGCGTTACGTAACATAGCTTTGCCTTTTCTTGTTTGCTCATCTTTTCTTTTGTCATTGTTGAGATGGACAAAAACGTTTCAAGACACTTAATCATATTCAGTTTAAGAGATCTATCCTCTTATCGTATCTTCTCTTCTCTTCCATTATATTCCATTCCATTCCCTTCCTTGACATTCCTTTACCTATCCGTCTAATCTCTTAGTCTTTTCTTGTCTTTTGATCTGCTCTTTGCACGGAAAGGCGTCGTGTCTGGTGCCTTATATGTGCACTCCACACGGGGTCACTGTTCTTTTCGTACTTCTCTTTCCTGTTTATCTCCTCTCCTCTCTTGTATCTCATCCCTTCCTCTCCTCTCGTTCTATACTTTTTTTTCCCTTCCTTTCTATTCGTTTCTTATTCTTTTCTTTTTTCTTCTTTCCTCTTCTGTCCTTTTAGCTTTTTCCCTTTTCTCTCTCTTTCCTCTCGTGTTTTAAAGTCTATTTACGGTTTTCTTAACCAAAGATAAACAATAACAGAATGCTCACGGGTTCACATTTGCCTGTCAAATGGGACCTTGTACGGTATTGCCGGATTCAAGGAGTATTACTTATATAAAAAAATTTACCTCTCATTTCGAAAATATAATGGATTTGTACAAGAAACCTCTCTAATCTCGTTATATGGATGTTCTAGGAATGTGAGATGAAAGTATGATACTCCCTCTAGTTCCAGTGGGTTAAGCTTCACTCCTCTCTTCTCTTTTCATCTCTTCTCTTATCTTCTCCACCTTTCCCCTCCATCCTCTCCTTTTTTATTTTTTCCTCTCGCCATTTCCCTGTCCCTACCATCTCTTCCCTTGACCCTCTTCTGTCTCCACTTAGTGTCCTCTTCTCGCCTATATTGGAGTTTTCCTCCTTTTGTTCTTAAACATATTTTTGTCGTCTCTTTTCCTCAGTCTCACATATCTTTGATCCTTTCTCCATTTTCAGTGCCCTAGATTTTTCATTTTCAAATCTCTCTCTCTCTCTCTCTCTCTCTCTCTCTCTCTCTCTCTCTCTCTCTCTCTCTCTCTCTCTCTCTCACACACACACACACATAAACACACACACACACATATAGATCTGTATATCTATCTACCTATTTATCTATCTACAGTATCTGTGTGTGTATATATATAAATACATATATCTATCTATCTATCTATGTATCTATATAGATAGATAGATATAATATATAGATAGATAGATAGATAGATAATGTATTTATATCTATCTATCTATCTATCTATCTACATATATATATATATGTATATATATATAAATATATATATATATATATATATATATATATATATATATATATATATATATATATATATGTATCTATCTATCTATCTATCTATCTATCTATATATATATATGTGCGTATAGGGGCTCTCACCATTCACTCACTTGATGTAGTGCTGCTGTCAGATGTCTGTCTTTCTGTCTTTCCCATCCTCCATCCTTCTTTCCTTCCATCCTCTTCTGACTTTCTTTCCTCCATTCTTTCCTCGTCCTTCTGCCTACGGGCGACTTTACGCTCCCTCTTCTGTCTTTCTTTCCTTTATTCTTTCCTCTTCCTTCAGCCTGTGGGTGACTCTACACTGAGTGACAAGCCAAATGGTTTCCTGTACACTAGGAAACCATTTACTACGTTAGGTGGTCACCAAATAACCAAATTTTGGCACCTGGTGCTTTAGTGGGTAATTACGGCTCTCCAATCGGATTGAGCAGGTGAAGGTTTATATCCAAGCGGTGGATGGGGTTTATTGCTCACTTAATGCCACTCAGGGATGAGTGAGGCTGATCACTCTCATCTTAACTGTCAGGACCAACTTGGCTAACCCCGGGCTCCTACGCTCAAGTGGGGACGATACAGCCAATGTATCTCTTCCAAGTGGCTTAGGCTGTCTGGTAGAGATTGTATGTAGGGTGAGAAGTGCTTGTAAGTGTAATTGTTGTGCTGGAATGACTTTGGATGTGTGTGTAGACTGTGAACCAAGTGTAATCGGCCCGCGCAAGCCGACTGGGTGCAAGCATACTTTATAGTATGCGACACTGGTTCAATCACAGCACCCCTTGTGTCCGCCAATGCAGTACGTGGCCAGAAGAACGCTCCCAAAGTTTTTTACCCTGGCGGGGTGCGAACCCTCGTTCTTCAGTGTACGAAAACGCACACTTTACCACTGAGGTTCCATATATATATATATATATATATATATATATATATATATATATATATATATATATATATATACTTTACCACTGAGGCTCATATATATATATATATATATATATATATATATATCATCATCATCATCATCATCAGCCATAACTAGTCCACGGCTGAACAAAGGCCTCCCCCGGCCGTCTCCACGAATTCCATGACTGAGCCAATCTTTGCCAAGTTTTCCCTGCAAATTTCTCTATCTCATCCCTCCACCTCCTGTCTGGCCATTCTCTGCTACGCTTACCATCTCTTGGTGTCCAGTCAGTCAATCTCTTGCTCCATCGATTATCCCTTATTCTTGCCAAATGGCCTGCCCACCTCCATTTCTGTTCTTTTATAACTTCTATAATCTCTTTGACTTTAGTCTGCTCTCTCACCCAAGTTGATCTTTTCCTGTCTCGTAAAGATATTCCCAACATTGACCTTTCCATTGCTCTCTGAGAACGGATTGATTTATTTTCCATTCATTTTGTCAGTTTCCAGGTCTCACAACCATACGTCATAGCTGGAATTATACATTCGTTATATACTTTTCGTTTCATACAAACTGGCAAGCTACTTTTCATAATGTCTCTATGTTTACCGAAAGCTTTCCATCCAATTGTAATGCGTCTTTTTATTTCTCTATCATGATCTTTCGTTAATTTTAGTATTTGTCCCAAGTAGTTGTACTCCTCAACTTCTTCAAGAATTTCATCTCTTATTCTGATGACGCTCTTTGGTGTTTGTGGATTAAACATTACTTTAGTTTTACTCCGGTTCATCTTCGGTCCTACTTTCAGACTTTCTCTGTTCAGGTCATTTAACATTTCTTGCAATGCCTCCGCTGTTTCTGAGATTAGGACAATGTCATCTGCAAATCTTAAATGGTTTAGCTTTTCTTCATTTATGTTCACTCCTTTGTTTTCCCAGTCTAGCTTTCTGAAAATACTTTCTAGGCATGCTGTAAATAACTTTGGTGAAATTGTATCTCCCTGACGCACGCCCTTCTCAATCTTAATTTTTTCCGAGTCCTTATGTAATTTAACTGTAGCAGTTTCCTCTTTATATATGTTTTCGAGCAGTTTTACAATGTTCTCATTCACTCCTTGTTCTCGCAATGAATTTATAATTGCTATGTGCTCCACTCAATCAAAAGCCTTTTCGTAGTCAAGAAAACCTAATCACTGTGGTTTATTATATTCTGTAGTTTTCTCAGTTAGCTGATTCATTGTGTGTAGATGATCAGTGGTCGAATACTCGCTTCGGAATCCTGCCTGTGCACGAGGTTGGTTTTCCTCCAAAATTGTTGTTATTCTGTTCGTCAAGACTTTAGTGAAGAGTTTGTAAATGACTGATAATGAGCTAATAGGTCGAATGTTACTAAGATCTTTTGAGTCACCTTTTTTGTAGAGTATAATAACTATTGCATTACACCATGTTTTGGGAATTTTCTTCTGCTTTATACAGTGGGTAAATAAATGAGCAAGCATATTTTGTACTTCTACTCCAGCATTCAACAGTAAATCTGTTACTATTCCATATTCTCCCGGAGCCTTCTCTCTTTTCATTTTTTTAAGAGAAATATTTACTTCGTCTGGTGTTACCTCAGGTATTTCACTTGTGACAACTGAAAAGTTAGCTATTGGTACTACTGTCTTTGATGCATATAGTCTTTGTAAAATTCTTCAACTCTCTTCAACATCTTATCTCTGTATTTAATGACGTCACCGTTTTTCTCTTTTAGTGATGTAATTTGTTGCTTTCCTATTGTCATTTTACTTCGGACCTGTTTCAGACTTTTTCCATTTTTGATGATTTCTTTGATCTGATCCATATATCAGTAGCCTATCCCAAGGCCCAGTAGTCCTCCTACACCTCCACATGTCACCACTTCGGCGCTAACACTCACCGTCCATATTGAATACATGCTAGGGCTGTCTCATGCAGGACTGGTGTATGGGTATTAGCGGGGGTATTTTTACGACATGTCGGCGGGTCATCTGGTAGATCAGGAAAGTCTGCTTTTTATGAAATTCATATCCTTAAACAGTCCCCTGCCCCAGCCAGGATTCGAACCTGGGTCCATCAAGACTGCAGGCCGCCTCTCTGCCGATTCAGCCACCGCCTCCCCCAAGAGGTTGACAGGAGGTGCGTGTGTGTGAGTGTGTGTGTGTGTGTGTGTGTGTGTGTGTGTGTGTGTTTATTGTATATATGTACCGGTAAGTATATATAAATAGATAAAACATAAATAAAAAAATAAATATTTATGCATATGTTTATATACTTATATATATATATATACACACACACACACACACACATATATATATATATATATATATATATATATATATATATATATATATATATATATATATTGGTAAATATATACAAATTAATAAATACATGAATAAATAATATATATACATTCATTTTAACAAATGTTTTTATACCTCTACATACATATATATATATAGATATATATTTTATATATATATATATATATATATATATATATATATATATATATATATATAGAGAGAGAGAGAGAGAGAGAGAGAGAGAGAGAGAGAGAGAGAGAGAGAGAGAAATATATATATATATATATATATATATATATATATATATATATATATATATATATATATATATATATATTTGTTGTATGTGAGGAAGAAGGAACCAAAGGCAATGAGCCCGCAAAACTGTTCCTTCCAAGAGAAAATATATATATATATATATATATATATATATATATATATATATTCCAGAGAAAATATATATATATATATATATATATATATATATATATATATATATATATATATATATATATATATATATATGTTTTCTCTTGGAAGGAACAGTTTTGCGGGCTCATTGCCTTTGGTTCCTTCTTCCTCACATAAAACAAATATATATATATATATATATATATATACAGTATATACCATATGTAAATGGCTGCATTGTTTGTTTTTAGGTCCTTTAGTCATGCCCAAAGCAGGGCCAGAGACCCCCAGACCTATGTATATTCTGAATCAGGGTGACCGATGGATGGTTTTAGAGGGGCCAAAATTCAGATCTGGGTCATTTGAGGCCACTGGTGAAGTGTTCGCCCATTTGACCCGGGCAACGCCGGGTACCCCTACAGCTCAATTTTTGGCATGGAGACTCACATGGCTTCCAGTTCTGATATAAGCTATATGAGGTTTACCTCCGAGTTCACTTGAGGTCACTAGTCTGAGGTCATTTGAGGTCACCGGAAAAACACGCTCGAATGACAGTACCCTGCAGCCTAATTTTTGGCATGGAGACCCACATGACCTCCAGTTCGGGCATAGGCTATGTGTGGTTGACTTCCAAGATCATTTGAGGTCACCGGTCGGAGGTCATTTAAGGTCATCAGTAATAGTAAACAAGTGCGCACAAATGCCGTGCGTTAGTCTGCGAAAGATGTTTATATTATCTCTTCAAAAGCATAAGAGGTACACCCACAAGCAAAAGTTCGCCGACAGTCCCTACCAGGCACATGCTTCAAAACATAGCTCATAGAGGGTGCAGCGCTCGTCCACCGGAGTAAGGGAGAAGGGAGGAGACGGAAGAGGGGAGGGGGAGGGAGGCAACAAGACAGGGGAGGGAGATAGCCTGTGGTGAATGTAGATGCCACATATCGGGTGTTTTATTGTTATGTTTTCTATCATTATTACCAGGCGCGATAGCGAAACTGGTATTGTTTTCAGTTTCTGTGTTTGTTAGCATAACTTGGCATCCGCTCAAGATATCATCACAAAATTTTAAAGGTGTGTAGTAGGCACGAAAATCTCGGACGAGTTCGAAATTGGTGAAAGTACGTCAAGGTTAAGGTCATATTCGGAACACGCTAGCTATGTATCGGCTGGCAGTTGGTGTGATTCCTCCTTTGAGGGGCCTACAGTTATTATTACCGTATTATTATTATTATTATTATTATTATTATTATTATTTTTACTATTGTTCTTATTATTATTATTATAATTATTATTATTATTATTATTTTTATTATTATTATTATTATTATTATTATTATTATTATTATTATTATTATTATGTTTGCGTTAAGTATAAGGAAGAAGGACGTAATCCAGCGTCAACCCCTAGAACACGACTGACATCCTTTGTATTTTTTCCTAACTAATTCTAGACGGTTTGTCTTGTGTGACGGAAGAACTAGTGATGTCCAAAGGCTAAAGGTTTGATAAAGTCTAGCATCCCATAATCAACGGTTTGAATTTGATCCAGACGATCAAAAAGACCACAAGAAAATACCAATCGTCTAAGGGTTAAGGAAGTAAGAAATTTATTTAATCGCGCAGGTAATGTGAAGGTAGACAGCGAGGTGGAAGGATGTAAACTAAGAGGCAAGGAGAGAGAGAGAGAGAGAGAGAGAGAGAGAGAGAGAGAGAGAGAGAGAGAGAGAGAGAGAGAGAGAGGAGTCAGCAAACGAAACACGGAAAGGGCAATGCCAAGTTTGGTGGCAAGTATATGTGAATCAAAAAATTACATACTTCAGAAACGAAAGAAGCTGATACATTTTTTTTTTTTTTTTTTTACGTGTCCGACTCTGGGCAAAGGCTCAGGGCCTATTTCTTGGGGGCAGTCACCTATCCCAAGGCCCAGTAGTCCTCCTGCACCTCCACATGTCACTGTTATAATAATTTTATAAGTTATTAAACATAATAATACTTATTATTTTGATGACGGAACGGCAGGGTCAGGGCTTCAATTTTACATTACTGATGTGACACACATATATACCATCTCTATGCAACCAATGGCGTTGCCATGATGCGAAGTGATCAAGCAATCCCCTTCAGTCGCAGTGGCAATTATTCATAATGTCTAGCAACAATAAAATTATTCTGCCACCTTTCACGCACCCATTTCTGAAGTATTTAATTATATGATACGCAAATACCACTAAACTAGGCATTGCCCTTTATGTGTTTCTCTCTCTCTCTCTCTCTCTCTCTTTCTTTCACTCTCCTTGCCTCTTAGTTTATGTCCTTCTACCTCGCAGTCTGCCTTCACATTACTTGCACGATTAAATAAATTTCTTACTTCCTTAACCCTTAGACCAGTGTTTCTCAACTGGTGATCCATGATGACTTTTTGGGTGGTCCACAGGACGTTCACTATAATTGGTATTCAACTGGAGATTGGTGCATATATTTTTAAAGTTATTGAAAATTCAGTAAGAAAAATTTCATCAAAATAAATAATTGGCCATTCAATTTATTGTATTAATCCTATTGATTATTCCAGTATGACTGATACTTACCCAGATCTGTCAACACATGCAGTCAGATGTCTTCTGCCATATGCATCAACTTCCATGTGTGAAAGCAGATTATCATGTTTGTTGCACATTAAATCCAAACAGAGGAATCGGTTTGCAGTGGAAAGCGATATTCATTGTGCATTACCAAGTACCACTCCTAACATTAAAAAGCTTGTCAGTGAGAAGAGAATCCAAAAGTCTGGTTGCAAAGAAAAATGTTGGTTGTATACTCCTAAATAATTTCAAAATTCTGTTTGTTAGAAATAAATTTCACAGCAAAATGTTGGAGAAGTATTCATGTATTTCCTGGAAATTATGTTTGGAAGAAATATATTTCAGACCAAATTGCCAGCTGTCTACTATTTTATATCATTTCTCGAAATTCTGTGTTAGAAATATGTTTCTAACCAAAAATGTTTGTTGTCTATGCTTTATTTATCATTACTCAAAAATGAAATGGTCCACGATCTTTTTTTTTTTTCTTTTTTTTTTTTTTAATTGGGATGGTGGTCCATGGCCTGAAACGAGTTGAGAACCACTGCCTTAGACGATGGGTATTTTCTTGTGGCCTCTTTGATCGTCTGGATCAAATTCAAACCGTTGATTATGGGATGCTAGACTTTATCAAACCTTTAGCATTTGGACATCCCTAGTGCTTCCGTCACACAAGACAAATCGTCTAGAATTAGTTAGGAAAAAATACAAAGGATGTCAGTCGTTTTCTAGGAGCTAACGCTGAATTACGTCCTTCTTTCTTGAACTTAACATATACATAATAATAATCATCGACTCACTCAATGTAGAGTGATGCCATATGAGCTCTACACTGAGTGACAAGCCAAATAGTTTCCTGTACCCAGGAAACCATTTACTACTCTGGGTGCAAGCCATATAACCGGGGTTTCTGGCAGGGTTAAGTGTCCCCCAGGTTCCCCTATCCAAAATCACTTAATCGTGGCAGTCGTTTCAGAGAGCCTCGGAGGGCCCAACACCTGCCCAGGGCCCCAACCAAATGGGCAGACTCGCGTGGCCATGAGGAATGTGAGAGGTGTGAATGAGGAGAGCAAGAGGGTGGAAGTGGTGAATGTGTTCAAGAGTGCGAGATATGCTGTGATGGCACTGTGTGAAACGAAGATGAAAGGATGCGAAGTGGAGGAGTGGGAGGGTGTGAAATGTGTAAGATCGGGAATGAATGGGCGAGGGAGATGCAAGGAAGGAGTTGCTTTGTTGATGAATGAGGTGTGGCAGAGTGGAATGAGAAACTATAAATATGTCAGCTCGAGGTGTATGTATATCAAGTTCAAGTTTGAAAAGGTGAAAGTGGCAGTGATTGTAGCATATGCACCATGTGAGGACAGGAGTGAGAGAGAGAAAGACAGATTTTGGGATGAGCTGGGTGAAGTAGTGGGAGAAATGCCCAGGAGTTATAAAGTGATAGTAATGGGGGACATGAACGGAAGAGTAGGCACTGGTCCTGGGGATGACATAATGGGTTGTTATGGAGTACCAGAAGAATATGATAATGGGAATTGACTAAAGGATATGTGTCAGGAGAGGACGTTGTGCATTTGTAATTCGTATTTCAAACACAAAGATGCACATAAATATACATGGTATGGAGGAAACGGGGATCGTGTTGACAGAAGCCTGATTGATTACGTGCTCGTAGAGAGGTCGATGATGAGAATGGATGCTGATACGAGGGCTGTGAGAGGATGATGTGGAGGTCTGTCAGATCATATGATCGTGGTATGCAAGATCAAGTTGAGAGGAGTGAGGTGAATCAAGAGAGAGAGGAGCAGTCAGGGAGAAAGACTGAAAGGTGAGAAGCTGAGGATCAAAGAAATGGCAGATGATTCCAGGACCAAAGTAGAGGACGAGTTAGAATCAGTGAACTGGAATGAATTGGATCTGGACAGCCTGTGAAATGCATATAGGGATTGCTTAGTTAGGAATGCTAAAATGGTGTGGTGTGGCAAGAGTATCAACAAAAAAGAAGGGTACGGCATGGTGGGATGAGGAGGTTAAGAGAGCGGTGGAGGAAAAAGAGGAAGAAGTGGCTAAAGTGGTTACAGGATAGGGCTTCAGTTAAAGTAAGAACTGAATATATCGGGACCAAGAAGCACGTAAAGAGACTAGTGAAGAGGAAAAAAGGAGGTAAATGATGATCTGGGAAGAAAAATGAATGTGAACTACTCTGAAAATAGGAAGTTATTTGGAAAGAGGTGTGGAAATGTAGAAGTGAAAGTGGAAAGAAATGTGATGGTGGTAGGTTACTAACCCATGGAGATGAAGTAAGGGCCAGATGGAAAGAATATTTTGAAAGCCTGATGAATGGACATAGAGAGATCAGAGCGGCTGTAAGGATGATTGGTTCTGGGGGTGTGCAGAGAAGGAATGTAGTGTCAGGAGACGTGACACTCGCGCAGATTGAAGAGTGCTGTGATGCGGCTGAAAAATGGGAAAGCAGCTGGGTTTGATGAGGTGTATGTAGATGTGCTTAAGTGTAGTGGAGAGAGTGCAATCAAGTGCTTGTTGGAGATATGTAAGAAGGCATGGGTGAGTGAAACTGTGTCTGCAGAGTGGAAAGAGGCTGTGATTGTACCCCTGTACAAAAATGAAGGTGAGCGAAGTGAATGCAAGAATGATCGTGGCACGAGTTTTATTGAGTGTGGTAGGGAAGGTATATGGAAGAATTATTATAGAGAAAGTAAGAGAGATATCAGAAGTCCTAGTGAGTGATGAACAGGGTAGCTTTAGGAGTAGCAGAGGATGTGTGGATAAAGTAATTGCAGTGAGACAGATAACAGAGAAGGCTTGTGAGAAGGACCATAAGGTGTTTATGGCATTCATGGATCTGGAGAAAGCATACGACAAAGCAGACAGAGAGGGATTGTGGAAAGTTTTGTGCATGTATGGTGTAGATGGTAAGTTGCTAGGCGCTGTCAAGAGTTTTTATGATGGTAGCGAAGCATATGTAAGAGTTAATGGGTATCTAAGTGAATGGTTCACAATCAGTGTGGGCGTGCGACAAGGTTGTGTGATGTCCCCATGGTTGTTCAATATATATATGGATGGGGTGATGAGAGTAGTAAAAACGCGAGTAACGGAGAGGAGGATGGTGTTGGTAATGAATGGTGATGGATGGAATATCTTAAATTTGTTGTATGCTGATGATGCAGTACTGCTTGCAAGTACCGGACAAGAACTTGGTAGGCTAGTGCAGAGTTTTGCTGATGTCTGCGAGCGTCGTGCCTTGAGAGTAAATTTAGAGAAGAGTAAAGTGATGGTTATTGAGAGAGACTGTGACTCCCAGCGTGATTTCACAGTGAGTGGAGAGAGACAGGAATTGGTGAGAGAGTTCAAATACTTGGGTACAGTGATAGAAAAGAGAGGAAAATGTGCAAAAGAAGTTGAAAGTACAGTAACACAAGGAAGAAAAGTAACTGGTGCAATGAAGGCCTTGATAAGAAACAGAGGCTTGAGTGTTGCAGGTGCACCAGGCTTACATGCAGGAGTGTTAGTGCCAACTTTAACATATGGATGTGAGACTATGGTGTGGCATGAAAATGAAAAGTCAAAGTAAGAGCAGTGGAGATGGGACTGCTGAGGAATGTATGTGGAGTACAAAGGATGGATAGGATACGAAATAATGTGATTCGTGAAAGGTGTGGAGTGAGGAAGTCGATGGACATTAGAATCGAAGAGAGTGTACCGAGATGGTATGGTCATGTGGAAAGAATGGATAATAATAGAGTGGTGAAAAAGGTATACCTGAGCAAATTTGAAGGAGGGTAGGCCAAGGAAAAGGTGGAGAGATATGGCGCATGAGTGTTCGAGGAAGAGAGGTTTGGAAGTCACTGAGGCTAGAGAACCGACAAGAGATCGAGCTGGCTGGATGAATGTTGTGAAAAGTGCATGATCAGGGATTTTGGCACCCCTTGTGAGCATGGCAGCATTCCAGTCTCACTGCTTGGCCTGGCCAGTCGCCACTATGCCCGAGCTCCATTCGTCCTCCAGCGACCATGCTCGTGCCTGCAACCCATTGAGTGGGGCACGCAACAGCAGAACAGAGCCGTCAGGAGCCACTACCATCAGAGGAACCGTGAAGTGGTACAACGTGAGAGTGTGCTACGGGTTCATCAAGCGTCAGGACACTGGTGCTGATGTTTTTATTCACGCCTCTGGGATCGCTGTACCGAATCCACGGTATTTCCAGCTCTCACTCGGCGATGAGGAGACAGTGGAGTTTCGTGTCGTTCAGGCTTCCAAGGGTCCCGAGGCTAGGGATGTCACTGGATCGGGTGGTGTTGCTGTGCAGGGCTCTGCTCATGCACGGCACCGCCCCCCGGCCCAGAGACGCCAGCCAAGGGGTCCTGGGAGTTCTGGCGACACAAACACACTCGTTGCGATGTGTATCGCGACGGCTGAGGCTTTCAGTGGGGGTAGCAAGGCTGTTCTGGCTGTTCTCCTTCCTCAAATCTTCGAGGAGAACGGCCTTCCACGCCTTGCTATCCCCCGAAGCTTCACCCGCGATCCTCGTCTCCCCCCTCGTCAGGAGCATCAGGCCCGTCGGGAGCAGCCACCACCACCCCTCACAACACCGTGGAAACAGCTGCAGTTGGATGCTCCTCTCAACAGGGCAACTGGCACCACCACCACTGACCCCACGATCACCGACCCGGAACTGTCACAGGCCATGGACATTGAGCATGGGGAGACTGTTGTGGAGGGTCACCTCCCTTCGTCAGGAGCTGAGGAGGAGCGTGTCTCGTCTCCTGTCGCTTCAGTACATCTGGATGAGGAAGAGCCCTCCTCCTTGCCTTCTCCATCTGCTCCTGACGTAGTGGAGGGGCCTCTTTCACCTTCACCACCACCTGCCACCATCGCTCTCTCTTCTTCTCTCCCTCCACCTAAGGAGAAGAAGAAGAAAACAAAGAAGAAAGGGGGTAAAATCAAGAGTGACCCTCCCACCGTTGCTCGCCGGATCGAGGCCCTCCTTCCACCACTCTCCAGTACTCGTGATCTCGATGCCTGCACAGATGCGGACCTAGAAGAGCTGCTCTTCTGCCTCACGGATCCTATCAACGACGAAGATACACTGCCTCTCGTCTATCAGACTTTGTATCAAAAGATCCATGAGGCATACATCTCTAACTCCCTCTCTCCATCTGAGGTAGCCGCCGTCCGTGAGGGCATCGAGTTCGATCCACTACGTGCTGCCCTGGTCAAGTACATAGCCACCAGACTCCTCTCATAACTGCCACTCCACTCTTGATCTCGTCCTGCCTTTGCTGCCTCTTCTGACAGTCGTCTTTGTCACAGCTATGCTCTCACTTGGAGAGCAACTTTCTGCCACTTCCCTGACGGGCTCTATGTTTGCCCGTGCCCCACCAAGTGTGGGGCAAATATCCACAAACAAACAAACAGCATGGCAGCGTCCGGACTGACCCAATCGGAGACGTTTGTGTGAAGCTGCAGAATGTGGTGAATGTTTTTTGGCGTATCCGGTAGAGCCAGGATTCCGGGGGCTTGAATGATGAGTGAATGGAAGTGTGGCCTATTTGGACTGGGCAAGTTTGTGCTGTCTGGACATTGGTACTCCTCACTCTGCCCTTGGGTGGAAATGGAGGTCCGGATGATAATGATGCTGATACTACTACTACTACTACTACTACAACACTACTACTACTACTACTACTACTACTACTACTACTACTACTACACTACTACTACTACACTACTACTACTACACTACTACTACTACTACTACTACTACTACTACACTACTACTACTACCACACTACTACTACTACTACTACTACTACTACTACTACTACTACTACTACTACTACTACACTACTACTACACTACTACTACTACTACTACTACTACACTACTACTACTACTACTACTACTACAATAACAATAACAATAACAATAATAATAAGACACCAGATATGTGGCATTTGCTGTCGAAACAGGCTCTCTCTTTCCCCTGTTTTGTTGCTTTCCTCACCCTTCCGTCTCGGTGCCTTCTTCCCCGTCCCTCTCTCCGTCTCCTCTCCTCCACCTAACTCTGTGTGGACGAGCGCTGCGCCCTCTATCAGCTATGTTTAGAAATATATGCCTGGCAAAGACTGTCGGAGAAATTTTGCTCGTGGGTGTCCATGGTCTTTCTGGAGTAGAAAGACAGACTGAAGTAGAACAAATAGGATTAGTGTGTTCTCCTTTTTCGCTCGGGCAACGTCAGGTACCCCTGTAAGTATATCTATCTATCTATCTATCTATCTATCTATATATATATCTATATGTCTATATCTGTCTATCTATCTATCTGTCTATCTATCCTTTCTCTCTCTCTCTCTCTCTCTCTCTCTCTCTCTGTATCCCATTGGCTTCCAGATTTCCTGTGTGAGTGATTTTGCTGGAAGGATGCTAGGCGTACCGCCCTCCGCCTGTCGGCTCATAGTCGTGAAGCTCATAGGTCCCTACCCCGGGGTTCCTTTTTTTATTAAAGTTTGAAAGTGCCCAGTTCCGTCCTGTATTGAGGACACTGGGCGCCAATGGGATACATCACACACACTGTCACTTTCTACCCTAATCCCATCCCTCTAACGGACTCGCATTTTTCACTTGTTCACTTTTCTCTTCTCTGGTCATATGTTTCTGTATTTTCCTCTGCTCTTTTCCCCCCCTTTTTCCACCTTTTCCCTCCACGTTCCTCTTGTTCATGTACAGTTGCGAGCAGATGACTTGAGGCCACCTAGTCCACAAACATGCTGGTGTTTTATCTGGCAACAGTGGTAGCTGTGAACTTGACCGAGGTTCAGTCAGCTGTTCGGGCGAAATAAACCCAGTGATAGTTTGTCAATGTGCTGTTCTAACTGGTCTCCAATGAATATCATGCATGTAAAAGTATTATACTTTCAATGATTAACGTGTCATTCACGTGGTAGATATATTATAACCATAGTACTACAACACTGCCATCCAAATAGTGCTGCGTTCATTCATGTGAGACACACGGGTATCGGTGGTGATTTATTTTGTTCGATTATCGTCGTGAACCAAACGACCTTTACCATTTTTCAAGAGATATGCTGTAGAGTTATCAGCCTCCCCTCAACCTAGCATTATTATCACAAAATAACACCGTCATGCCTCACAGTTAACCTCACTTTCGTCGACCTCTGACTCCAAAGCAGGTGGGACAGTTAAAGGTTCACACCACAGTAGGCGGAACAAGGGGAGAGGGGTGTGGGATTTATATGGAGGGTGGTGGGTGAGGAAGGGTGGGACGAGGTTTAACGTGTGATGGGGGGATGTTAGGAGGCAAGTGCTTGGCTGAGGTATTTAACGTATATGAGATTAGAGGTTGTAATAGGTTTGTTTTGACATAGAAAACCAACGTTTCTATAACATTCCAGTGATGAAGTGGAACGATTACTCTAAATGTTTATCATCGTGAACGGGTCAACTAGTTCCACCCCCCATACGTGACGTCACGTGGTGCCTACGTCACAAACTAAGGTGGTGATGGAGCTGCACTCTCGAAATACCGTGGGTCTCATGAACAAACACACCACTGTTTGGATGCCTGTGTTGTAATACTATGGTTATAAATATATCTACCACGTGAATGACACGTTAATCATTTTCAGTATTATACGTTTACTTGCATGGTATTGATTGGAGACCAGTTAGAACTGCACAATGACAAAATATCACTGGGTTTGTTTCTCCCGAACAGCTGACTGAATCTCGGTCAAGTTCACAGCTACCACTGTTGCCAGATGAAGCACCAACATATTGGTGGACTAGGTGGCCTCGAGTCGGTGGTCGAATCGGTAGAGAGGCTGTCTGCAGTCCTAATGGACCCAGGATCGAATCCCGGCTGGGGCAGGGAACAGTTTAAGGGTTTGAATTTCCTAAAAAGCAGACTTTCCTGATCTACCAGATGACCCGCCGACATGTCGTAAAAGTACCCCCGCTAATACCAATACACCAGTCCTGTATGAGACAGCCCTAGCATGTATTCAATATGGACGGTGGGTGTTAGCGCCGAAGTGGTGACATGTGGAGGTGTAGGAGGACTACTGGACCTTGGGATAGGTGACTGCCCCCAAGAAATAGGCCCTGAGCCTTTGCCCAGAGTCGGACACGTAAAAAAACTGTACGTCTCCTCTTTGCCCCTCATCTCTCCAGCCCTGTCTGAAGTTGCTATTCTTTTTCCTCTTCCCTACAGTCTTTTTTTCCTCTTCCGTACAGTCTTGTTTCCTCTTCTCTCTGGATTCCTGTTTATTAAATTATTCGGTTGTTAATATATTCTTCAGGATTGTAAGGCGTAGCGAGAGACCTTGTAAGTTGGTATGTTTATTGGGCTATGGTACAGCAGCAACTGAGCTCTTGCCTACCATCACGAAACAAGTAAACAATGAACACCAGCACTTGGTTTCGAACCATTAGATTTCAAACCACATTATGGAAGCTTCATATTCTAACCATTAGATTTCAAACCACAGTATGGAAGCTTCATATTCTAACACTGTTTCTCTCATTCTCTCGTCGTTTCTCCAAATTCCGTTCCGTCTGTGTGCTTGGAAACAAGATACCTCAGATTTTATTCAGTTATACCCAAACTTTGTGGAAGGGTTGAAGGCCAACCAAAGAATAAACCCATTGTTCTCGTGAACACTAGGTCAAACGTCAAATTCAGTGGGTAAGTTCAACCTAAACAGATTTTATGTGATTTACACCAAGCTTCCTACTAGTATTCAGAACAAGGCAAGAATGAAGTTATTTAGTTTTGACAACAAAGGCCATGAACATAGGGCAAGGTCAAAGTTCCACCCATGTGTGCGGGTTTTAAGGAACTAGCTGAGTCAGTTTCTGTCTGATTTTAATCATGGTTGGTGGAAGCGTTAAGCGTCAGCCATGAAATACACCCCTCCCCCCTCTTTTTTTCTTTTTTAAATAACAAGAAATGAAAGATGAAGGTCAAATGGCAATGTTTACTGAAACAATTTCTGTGCAATTTAGGCCAAACTTTGCGGAACTGTCGAGGATAAGACAGGAATATACGGATTCGATTTTTGAACAATCAACGATCAAGATCACAGGGAAGTCCTAATAAGCAGTCTTTATCTGATTTAGATTAAACTTTGTGGAAGAGTTGAGGAAATGCCAAGAACAAAATGATTCTATTTTTGAATAATCACTCAAAGGTCAGAGTCATATGAGAAGGTCAACAGTGTAAGGTCAACTGATTTTTTTATATGATTTGAAGCAGACTTGGTGGCAGGGTTAAGGGTCAGGCAAGAGAGATTGGATTATATTTTAAGAAGTCAAAGTTTTTGGTTATATCTTTGCGTGGACAAAATATATAAATAAAACAATTTTGATGTGATTTGAACCAACTTGGTAAAGGACGTGAAGATCACCCAAGTAGCACACTTAATGTTTTTTTATTATTATTATTATTATTATTATTATATTTCTTATGAGCAATCGGCCAAAGGTAAAATCAAATGGCAAGGCCAACCTGAAGCTTTCATCGTTTGTAGTCTAAACTTGTGGACTCGATTTTGAGAACTGTCAGTCAAAGGGTTAGAGCAAAGTCAGCTTAAACATCATTGATCTTATTTGAACCAATGTTGGTGAAAGGGTTAAGAGTTAGTCAAGAATGAAGTAATTTGATTTGAAAGTAATACGTCGAACCGATCTGTATTTTCTTCTTACGCTTCACCTCCCACCCCCATTCTCTCCACTTCGATCTGCAAGCATCCCTTTCCCAAGATATCTGACATATTCATCTCATCTTTTTTCCATTCCTCCATCACTCCCTCAGTCTCGTCGTCCCTAGCATTTTCTCTCCTCTCAGATCTTATTCTAACACTTCTTTCTTCTCCGTCTGTACTCTTCGTTGTCCATCTCTCCTCATTTCTTCTCTCCTCTTTCCTCTTTGTCTCTCCCCTCTCTTCCCTCCCCCTCTTGTTTTTTCCTCGATTTCATCTTTTCAGTCTCTCCTACTCTCTTCCTCCAAACCAGCCACAAGCTTACATTCCTTGATCAATCTTTCATACCAATCGCCTCTCGCATTCTCGCCCCGTTTCCCTCGCTTCTTCCCCGTCCATTCCTCTCATTCCACGCCGTGTCTTTTTTTTTTTTTTCTCCCATCTTTCTCTTCCATGCCATTTAGCGTCCTTAATATCATGTTTTTTTTCGCATTTCTCTTATTTTTTTCTCTCCCATTCCTTTTATTTCATGCCGTGTCTCTCTTTCTTTTTCTTTTTTTTTTTTTTTTACCCCATTTTCATTCCATGCCGTTTCTTTTCCATAAGGTTCTCCAATTTCTTTCTCGTCCACTCCCCCTTACATTTCACGCCATTTCTTCTCCCCGTGTCTCTTTAATGTCTTTTTCTTCCCCTTCATTTCATACATTGCATCTCTCTCACTCCTTTCTCCCCTTTCCCCTTCATTGCACACCGTTTCCTTTGCTGTAGAGTCCTCGATCACTCTTTTATCTTTGTGTTATCCTCTTGATGGTCTCACATCATACAGGTGGTCCTTTTCGTCATTCTTTTTATGTTTGTGGTTTGCATTTTCTTAGTTCTTTCTTACCTCACCTCCCTTTTTTAGATGCGCATTTCTTTTTCCTACTGCCTTTTCTTTGCTTGCTATGCTTTAATTTTTTTCTTTCCTTACCTTTCTATTCTTTTCCCTTTTATCCTCCCCTTTCTTTTTTGCTTCAATTTCGTTTCCTTTCTTGTCATTCCCTGTTTTTCCGTCCATTTTCTTTCCCTTCCTTTCCTTCTTTTCTCATGTTTTCTTTTTTCTTTGCTTTCATTTCCTTTCCTCTCCTCTCTTCTTGCCTTTCCCTTTTTTTCTCTTCTTCTCCCTTCCTTTTCATTCTCTTATTTTCTCCCCCACCCCCGTCCAGGATATCGGTGTCTCCTTGCACGACACAATGCCACGTAGTTCACGACAGACACTCGAAACCCTGGAGGGAACAATATAATGGACATTGCACACACACACACACACACACACACACACACACACACACACACACACACACACACACACACACACACACACACACACACACACACACACACACACCGACGAAAACAGTATCTCCGCCCTTGCTTTTCGAGCGCGGGTGTAAAAAGACAGTCTTACTGAAGAGTATACAGGGGTCTGTTTCTAATCAGGTTACTACAAGAGATCCACTAAGCTCAATAATATCATCCGACTGCAAGCATAAAACAGAAAAATCGAGTCGCTGTCGCAAATAGTTTTCTAAAATAGAATATACAAGATGGGAAAAAGACTCCCTCTTACTGCTTAATTTCTTTATCGCGAGAGGTCTTCCCAAAGTAAGATGAATAAGATAATCGGGCGGTGGCAGGATTAAAACAGTAATACGGGGTCCTATTCAAGGAGATAAAAAAAGACTGTTTCTAAAGAAATTTTTTTGTGACTCCTTCTTCACGAGAGGTACACCACGCTGAATAAAATCGGCTGGCAGTAGCATATATACAAAATAATAATAATAATAATAATAATAATAATAACAATAATAATAATAATGATAATAATAATAATAATAATAATCAAATATACAAAGTGAAGAAGTCATCCCCACATTACGATGACGAAAAGGATTTTCTCCAGCCTTGGAATCACCTTCCGTAAAGGAGGGGCTACAAAGTCACTATTAATCGTTTTACTATTGTGACATTTCTGTTTTTACCAGTTACATACGAATGTTTTCATATTACAGGAGATCTGTGGTTGGTAACGATGGGATTAGTGAGAGCTATACCTAATACCCTTATTTTAAAAAGTTCCTCCTAGTCTGAATAAAAAAAGCTTGAGGCAATGTAAACACAATTAAAAACACGTCATCGGACTGAAGAGAGTAATCATTTCTCTCCGGTGCTTTTAGTTTATTCTCTCTGCATTAACATTATTGTAGCCTGTTTTTCTTAGAAAGAACCCCTTGTGCTGCTGGAATTATGACTATATATAGCCCTTTTTATTCGAAGAGTCTCTTCTGAGCTTAACATAAGTATTTGAAAGTAGAGAGAATTCACTAACAAAGGGCGCCACTGTAGTAAAAGGCTCAGTGTTCGGGAAAGTAAGCTGGCATGAAAGAGTAAAGAATTTTCTTCGGTTGAAATGTTCTCATAAACCTCGCGTTCCTGTCCATTATTTTGCTGAATTGTCATGAGGAAGACACCACCAAACAGGTCGTGATGCAAATAGTAAAAAATCGTGTGTGTGTGTGTGTGTGTGTGTGTGTGTGTGTGTGTGTGTGTGTGGTGAACAGTTTGCTTTAGGTTAGGTTCGTTTAGGTAAGATTATGCTGGTGTACGTTAGACTGGATTACTCGTAAACCACTTATGCAAATCAACCAATTATGCAATCACTGGGACTCCCTGTATAACTTTAGCTCGCCAATGACGTGGCAATAATGGCTAACAGACAGTAAATGTTGTCACTTTCTATTGTCCACATCCATTCCCAAAAGGTTTATACGAGCAAATACCCAGTAAGAATCTTTCCGCAAATAAACTTTTAAAAATTTCCGAGCCATGAAGCTTTGTGTGTTAGTCCATTCCTTCATCCTTTCCTAAGTCTACAAACATTCGATGATTTCTCTATCCCAAAAGGCTTATAGGTCCGATTTAAGAGCAAAGCCTTTCCTAAGTCTTTTTTGAAATCCACTAACTTACGATCTTTTCCCTGTCCTACATACCACCTACTACCAAATGCACCTCTTCCTGAGTCCTTTCCAAAGTATACAAACACACTTACGGTCATTTAGGGTTATTTCCATTTCTACAAACGACCGACTTTTCTTCGACTTCTTACGCACTTCACTATGTACGCAAACAAACCTAGGATTACTTCCCTGTCTCACAAGGTTTATGCCACCTAATATACAAAGAGTCCTTTACTGAGTGATGTCTAAGGTTTTCAGACAAACTTACGATTATTTCTCTGTAGCGTCTAATTTATATCACTGCGGGGAGGTGAAGGAGGTGAAGATGGAGTGATTAAAGAGGTGGGCTTGGTATTGAATAGTCCGAGGCTCGATCCAAGCTGTTGAAAGGAACATGCTATGAACATGAAATCTTTATTACGAGCGAGCGAGCGCAGCGAGCGAAGAGATGTTTACGTTCTGCTTAGAAATAGAGCTGCCCAACACGTCCCGGCCTGACCCGACACGACACAACCGTACCGCGAGGGTTTTTAGAGGCTAATAACTAATCTACTGTGTAAGATAAAGAAGAGATTCTTTCAGTAAGTAGTAGATACATTCAGCATTATTTTTAACCATATATTTACTCATGAGACCAAAGAAACCACTTGGAATCCCAGTTTTCCAAGGGAATTTGCCAAGATCTTCAATTCATATGCTCCACTTTGAAACTGAATTTAAAAAGATTTTCTGTTGTAACACTATGTTTTTCTGTATGAATTCTGACAATTAAATATCGAATATTACGCTCATAATTTTACATGAATTTTTTTTTTTATATGTATAGAAAGTGAAATCAGCAAGGGTAATCACCCCATCTCTAGGTTCTATCATTCGTTCAATAGCCAAGCGTTTACTGAGGCTTTTCGTTGACACGGGAAGTCGGGAGCAGGGAACTGAACAACGCTTGTGACAAATGCTACGGTGCCCTGCTATTTGCACAACCAGAGACAAAACGTGCGAGAGAGAGAGAGAGAGAGAGAGAGAGAGAGAGAGAGAGAGAGAGAGAGAGAGAGAGAGCAAATATTTTAGCTCAATTATTCTTCTATTATTATTGAACTACCTCACCAGAAATGCTGAAGGTTTACACTAAAACGAAATTATGATAATAGACCAATGTACAGACCCTCGCTCGCTTGTCACGCGCTCACAAAGTGCAATTTACTGGTTAATGTATTCACTGATCTTTCGTGTTTCCTTAAGGACATCATAAAAATACCCATAAAAATATCATAATACTAGACCTAGAAATATTGTCCCTATAGTATTACAATAGATATGAGGGCAGTGTCCAGGTGCCAAGTGATGTGTGAGGGCCGCAAGGAATCAGTCCTTTCTGTTGTGTTGTAGAGTGACTACTGAACCTTGGAAACAGGTTTCCCAGCTTCTGTTCAGAATAAAAAAAAAAACGAGAGAGAGAGAGAGAGAGAGAGAGAGAGAGAGAGAGAGAGAGGAGTACAGATTTTTTTTCTTTTTATCACGACATTAAGATATAATTTCATTGGAATGACAAGAAACACAGAGCGTTGTTTCGGGTATTTGCATGATATAAAATAATCATAACTATCATTCCCCAACCTTTACACATCACACATCAACATCTCCAGATTTGTACACACCACCTAGCACCTCCACACCCACATACACCACACACCACACACCCGCATCTGTATACACCTTATTTCAATACCAGCACACTTGTATACACATTACCACACCCCTAAACGTATATAAGCAACGCACTGCCTCCCTGCACATCGCGCACCACATCAAGATCAAGTGAGAGCGCCACATCTGAGTACAAATCAACAGCACAACAACATCCCCACACCAACATTCATCAGCGAGGCATAAATTATCTATAGCTCCTAGACTTGTAAACACCAGCCAAACACCAACACGCACGAACACTACACCAAACCTGTATGCATCCAAGTACCACACAACCTTTATGCACACAGCAGTACCTCTAAGCCTGTATACACCACACCAACTAATCACATACAGCTTCACCCGTCTCCTCCAAGCCTGTCACCCCGCACACCCAAACCTGACACACAAGTGCTAAATGAGGGAGAGCTCCAGCCGTGAACCCTCGCCAGCCCGGGGTCAGAGGTCAGCTTCCCCAGCCTCGACTCCAGGCTTGGATGTGTGTGTCGCGGGACTGGTGCGAGTGATGATACATCTACAGCTGTCAATATTCGCTCCGCTGGTAAGAAGTTATAGCAGGTAACATAGGTTAGGCTGGGATGGGTTAGCTTGGACTGGGTTAGGATAAGGTAGGGTAGGTTTGGAAAGGTTTGGTTAAGTAAGATAGGCAAGTTTTATCAAAGATTAAGATACGGTAGGTTAGGTTGGGTTAAGTTTAGGTTTAGGTAAGGTTAAATTAGGTTAGATTAATGGAGATAGGTTTGCTTAGGTCAGGTTAGTTTAGGTTATAACAGACTGGACTATAGTACGATAGCCTAAGCTTCACTTAAGTAAGGTGTGTGTGTGTGTGTGTGTGTGTGTGTGTGTGTGTGTGTCGCGGGGTTAGGGCGAGCGGTGATACATCAGCTGTCAGTACTCGACTCGAAAGTGTGAGCACGAGGGGGAAATGGGGGAATAAATGGGGACGTGGAAATTGAGTACTTTGTTAGGAAAAGAAAGGACTGAATTGGCAAATCTTTGGAAGAAAAGAAGATTACACTTAACAAGGAGAACTGTAGGGTAAGGTGGGGGATGACTAGTTAGTAGATGAGATGGTTGGTTACGATGGGAAAGAAAGGGGGTGTGTTGTTAAAGAGGTAGACTGTTATGAAGGGATAGAAAAGGGTGGCTTGAAACGAGATGGAAAGGACAGAAGAATGTGCCCTCACGTCGAGTTAAAATAACCCTGTGCCCATGTCTGCGCCAACCAATGTTTTATTTTTTTCTTGGGTCAGTAAGCAGACACCTAGGCAGAGGCGAAAACATAAACTCCATCCACCGTCTGTGTGTAAATAAGGGATGTCTTTGTTAGGTCAAGGGAATGAAGGGTAACAGGAATGCCGGTGGGTGGGTGGCAAAAGACTATCTATCTATCTATCTATAGCCCGACGCCCTAATCCCGCAAAGGGTGGCCGCAGACAAAACGCCTCCAAGTGGCTCTGTCACCCACCATTTGACTACCCTCCCCCAACTCACCCCCCCCTCCCTCATATACCTCTCAACTCCATCCCTCCACCTCATCCTCGGTCTACCTCTCCCTCTCCCTCCCTCCACCTCACCTGCATACACCCTCTTAGTCAGTCTTTCATTCTCCATTCTCTTCACATGTCCAAACCACCTCAGTGTATTTCTCCTAATCTTCTCAACCACATCCACATCCACCCCACAGCGTTCCTTCACTTCTTCATTCTTCAACCTGTCCCTCCACGTCACTCCACATGCTCCTTTCAAGTAACTCATTTCCACTGCTCTCACTCTTGACTTGTTCCCCTCTTGCAAGGTCCATGCCTCGCTTCCATACGTCAGGGTAGGGATCACAATACTATCATGCAGTGACTTCTTAACTTCCATACTCACCTCCCTATTTCTCATCACTGCTTTCAGTGTACCAACAACCTTCCTTCCCTGCTGTACCCTTTCACACACATCATCCCCCAAAGTTCCATCCCTACTCATCACACTACCCAAGTACTTGAATGCACTCACATTCTCCATATCCTCACCATCCAACCTCACTGCACACTCTGTGACTTCATTCCTCTCAAACACCATAACTTTACTTTTGTTTATATTAACTTTCAGATTCCTCCTACACACTGTCCCAATTTCATTCACCAAACCTTGCAACTCCCATTCATCTTCACTCAACAGTACTGTATCATCAGCAAACAGCAACACCGGAAGCTTCCAAATCTCACCCTTATTCATTAGAGCCACCCCCACATCCACTGCCCTACCCTGCACCTCCTTTACAACCCCATCCATGTATATATTAAACAGCCATGGAGACATCACACAACCCTGTTTCAGTCCCACATTGAGATCAAAGAACTCACTCAGCTCACCATCCACTCGCACCGCAGCCCTAGCTCCCTCGTACATACTCTTCACAGCACTCAACAATTTCCCCTCCACTCCATATATTCTTAATACCTTCCACATACTTTGCCTATCTATTCTGTCATAAGCTTTCTCCAAGTCCATGAAGGCAGCATACACTTTCCTTCCCTTCTCTAGATACTTCTCCACTAAACATCTTAGAACAAATATCTGATCTACACACCCTTTTCCCTTCCTAAATCCCCCTTGTTCTTCTCCAACTAGCTCCTCTGTCATATGCCTAACCCTATCAATGAGTATTCTACCATATATTTTACCAGTCACACTAAGTAGGCAAATACCCCTATGGTTACCACATACTTCTCTCTCCCCTTTTCCTTTGTATAAAGGAACAATTATACCTGATTTCCAGCCCTCTTCCCAAGCCAATCTACACAACTTCCATATCCACTCCACAACAATCTCACGCCCATACCTAAGCATTTCACCACACGCTCCATCTATTCCTGGGGCCTTTCCCAGCTTAATCTTCTTCATCGCTTCCACTACTTCCGCCCTACTGATCTCTTCCTCCCTCCTCTCATCTCTTCTTCTCCCAGCCATTCCCCAACCACTTATACTCGCACTGCTGTCACTCTCTACATTCAACAAATCCTCAAAGTGCTCTTTCCATCTCCTCAGTTTCTCTCTCTTCTCCACCAACAATTTATTATTCCTATCTTTCACTCCCCTACTATTTCCCCTTTCACACTGCCTTACTTTCTTTACCTCCTTCCAAAACAATTTCTTACTCTCCCTCCATTTCACACTCAGATTCCTCCCAAACTCTTCAACTTTCTTTTTACTCTCCTTCACCAGTCTCTTAACCTCCCTTCTCCTGCTCACATATACCTCTCTCTTCTCTCTCTCATCTTCTCCCCTACCTCTACTCGCTAACCATTCAGTATATGCCTTCTTCTTTTGTTCCACAGCTCGTTTCACCTCATCATTCCACCATGCTGTCCCTTGCACACCCTTGCATCTCCTCCTCACTCCACAAACCGTCTCACACGCTGCGCCTATCTCTTCCGTGAATATCTTACATACGTCTTCCACCCCTTCCATCTGCTCTAGCTCATACCTTCCCAATCTTTCTTCCACTATGCTCTTATACTCTGTCATTTTCTCACTATCTTGCAACTTCTCCACTCTTCTCACAGGAGTTGCTTCCTCCTGTCTTCCCCTTCATCTCCTCAACCACTTTCTTTGCAGCTCTACCTTGGCCATCGCTAAGTGATGGTCCGAGACTCCATTCCCCCACCCTCTCCACACTCTTGCATCCAACACTTGTCTTCTCATTCGCTCATCCACACACACGTAGTCTATCATTGCCTTTCGTTCAACAAGTTCACCATCCATCCTCCTCATTACTCTCCATGTGTACCGGTGGATCATCTTATGCCGAAAGTAGGTGTTGGCTATTGCCAACCCCTTACAAGCACAGATGTCCACCAAAGCACTTCCATTCCCATCTACATCAGCTGGCACACCCCACTGACCAACCACTCCATTCACTCGTACATTCCCAACTTTGCCATTCATGTCTCCAATCAACAGCACTCTCTTGCTCCTCTCAAACTTGTCCATACTCGCTTCTACACTCGCCCAAAACTCATCTTTCACTCTTGTCACTCGATCCTCTGTCGGGGCATACACACATACAATCGCCCACGCTTGTATACCTCTTTCATCCTCACCTATACAATCCTTGCACCCACTGTTCCATACTCTCTTATATTCTCCTTCCACTTCTTGCTTATCATCAGACATACTCCCTCTCTTGCCCTCTCATTCTCACTGACTCCCGCACATATACCTAAACCATATTCCCATTTTCTCACCCTTTCACCTCACCATTTAGTTTCAGTCAATCCACATATATCCACTTTTGCATCCTCAAGCACCTGAACAATCTCTCTTTCACTTCATCATTCACTCCTCTCACATCCCACGTTCCCACCCTAAGAATGTCCTTTGTCCGTTCCTTAGTCGTCAACGTATGGTCCGTCCGGGTCAGAGGCGCTTTATTCGCTTTTTTAGTTAGTTCTTTTTACGGGGTGGGCAACCCTTTTAGTCGCCTCGTACGACAAGCAGGGATACTGGGGGAGTATTCTTGATATCCCCCCTACCCCCAGGGGGTGAAAAAAAAAATCACGACCTTGAGATTATTCTCATGGGCTGCCAACTGCTCCACCGAGGAATGAATTTAAGAGGGAAGGAGGGGGGGGGGAATGTTGGGATGATGGGAAAAGGGTAATGAGATGTTAAAACATGAGGTGCTTCGAGGATGTGAAGAAGAGGATGGATTTGCGCAAGAGATAGAACAGTGTGAGAGGAAGAAGAAAATGGAGATAGAAATGAGAAGTTCTGAGAAGAGGAAAACGGGATGGAATGGTGTGATTAGGAGAGATTAAAGTGTGACGAAACTAAAAAGAAATGGTTTTAACTTCGGAAAATTGAAAAAAGGGACTGAATGTTGTGAAGAAAAGATGCAATGAGAGAAGAGAATAAAAAGAAATGAGATGGTTTAGGAAAGTGAAGGAAAAGGTGAGTTGAAAAAAAAAAAAAAAAAAAAAAAAAAAAAAACGGAGAGGCAGGTATGTGTACGTGGAATACGGAAAACAAAAGGTTAATGATCGACGAACGTGAGGAGAAAGAAGGAAAAGGGGGAAATTGTAAGTAGTGATGGGGGAAATCAATGGACAGATAGGTTGAGAAAAAGCAAAGAGAAGAGAATACAATATTAAAGATGAGAAAGGTTGGGGTGGCAAAGGGATAGGAAGGAGAGGATGAGTAAAAATGATAAAGAAATAAAGACATAAAAATAAAAGTGTAAAGAATGAAGTATTGTAGGTGGGGCAGTTACAAGAACAAAAAGAAAAGAAGGAGTAGACGAAAGGAAAGAAAAAAAAAACATGGGATATTGTTGGGGAAGAGAACGGTGATGGTGACTGGCAAAGGGGAAAGCGACGAGACGTGAAGTATAAAGTTATAAGTGCAAGAAATAAAAGACTGAGGAGAGGCAGGGGGAAATGTAAGAAGGGGAGGGAGCGAGTTAGGGAGTGAGGGAGGGTGAGGAGAATGAAGCCTGAGGGGAAGAGGGCTAGGAATAAGAGAGGTAATCTGGGGACGGAAAGAGAGAGGAAAAGAAGGAAACAAGGAAGCTGGGAAGGGAGACTAGGAGAAGGAAGTTGGAGGGAGGGCAGGAGAAAGGGGGAGGAAACTAGCGAGAAGAAGAGGTGTACAGTAGTTCATAGGAATACAATGGAAGTACAGATAACAAGAGATCTATTGGTCCATGACGAGGTTATCTGTTGGAAAAAAAAAAAAAAGCTGATTCTACTAAGATCCAGAGGTAGGTGGGGGCACTCACTGTCCACTCACTCGATGTGGTGCTGCTTTGGTGTCTGCCCTGTCCTCTCTTCCATCCTTCCTCTTCTGTGTTTCTTTCCTTCAGTTTTTCCTCTTTTTCTGCTTATGGGTGACTTTACACTGCCCGTCTTTCTTTCCTTCATTGTTTCCTCTTCCTTCTGCCTATGAGTAACTCTGCACTGAGTGACAAGCCGAATGGTTTTACAGTACACCAGAAAAGCCATTCACTACGCTGGGTGGTAACCATATAACCAAATTATGGCGCCTGGTGGTTTAGTGGGTAATTAAGGTGCTCCAGTCGGAGTGAGCCTGTGTAGGTTTATATCCAAGAAGTGGTTGGGGTTTATTGCTCACGTAATGCCACTCAGGGATAAGCGAGGCTGGTCACTTTCATCCTAAACGTCAGGACCAACTTCCCTAGCCCCGGTTTCAAACGCTCCTCATTGGGCGACATAGGACTGGATGATGGATGGATGGATGAACTAAGATCTAACCAATGTGTTACAGAAAAGGATATGAGAGAGGAGGGCTCTCCCCCACCTACCAGACCATCTGATAAAACCGATAGAAACAAAAAAAAAAAGAGATAGGAAAAATATGTTTGTCAGAAAGTATAAGCATGGAAATACATAGGGGAGGCAGAAGAGGAATGACTATGTGCTGTGCAAACACTAGTCAACAGATCCGTAAAAGAATATTCATATTAGCCGAATGTTCTCATTGTTAAGCAAATGTCTCACTGTGGTCAGCATATACTGTACTTCAGTCTGGAAATAAACACCTTCTTAAGTATAGCCTTTTGCGTCGAAATATGAGTCTAGCCAAGTTTTAAGCGTATCAGTACTTTTTGCGTTAACTACTGTTGCTGGTAGCTTTTTCCATTTTTCTGTTACGCCAATATTAAAATTTTCTCTTTAATATTGCTGTATCTCTTGCTGTTGAGTTTCACTGCATTATTAGTAGTCACAGTATCATTCTGTAATTAGAACAAAATATAAAAATCTAACAGTCAAAATTGCTAAGAATTTTAAATACTTTTATTATATCCCCTTTGAGTCGTTGCTTTTCAAGAGAAAACGTATTTAATTTCACTGGCCACACTTCGTAGGGTAAATTTCGCAGCGGTAAGATTATTTGGTGATTCGGTGTTGCACTTTCTAGAGTCGGTCTTCGTCCATACTTAGGTTTGGGGACCAGTGATGCGCAAAGTATTCTAGGTATGGTCTAGCTTATGACACATAAATGCTTAGGTATTACATCAAACGTTTTATTATCGACGATCCTTGCGATGAACCCAGGCATTTTGTTTGTCTTGTTACTGGCTGCTATACACTGTTAAGAGTTTCGAAGCCGGTACGGATCATAAATCTTAAATCCTTCTCGTTCTTAACTTCAATGAGGTATGGGATATGCGGTTTTCGTATTTCGCTCCAATTTATTAATTTATCTATGTCGTTTTGTATATATTCACAGTCTGTTCCCGTAATTACTTGTGTCTATAATCTCCGTGTTATCTGCAAATTGGCATCTTACAAACGAGTCCATTTCCTAAACCACTTATAAAACCAGTAAAAAGAACTGGTCGTAGAAATGACCCTCGAGGAACTCCACTTGTTACTTCGAGCCACTCTGATGATCATCATTTATCAGTATACGCTGCATACGATTCGTTAACCAATCGCCAGTCCATGAATATAATTTGTTAGAGGCTGTGGGTTTTCATTGTTTCTAGTATGCTATTATCAGATGGGGAACCTGATCAAAAGTTTTCTGGAAATCTCCAAATTTTTGGGGGGAGTGGGGAGAATCCCAGTTAATGTATATGCTCGAAAAAATTCAAGAAACTTTGCAAGACATAATATACTATCTGGAAGGCCGTGCTGATTGCCTGTTATAAGATTATGCCGTACACGAATGTGGTAATCTTATCTCTAACATTCATTTCAAAACTTTACTTGGTACTGACTGTATCCTCACTTTGCTATAGTTTGTGATGAGTTTTATTTTCTTATAATATTTTTTTTATTCTTTTTAGATTGGTTATAAATTCTATTGGGTAGATATTTTACATTCGGTTAATGATTTATTGAATATTTTAGTTATAGAAGGGGCTAACTGTCTGTAACATTCATGCTGTATGCGAGGAGATAGCTGGTCTGTGCTGGTTGTTTTGAGTTGATTCTCTGAAGATAATTAAATACATACATCATGTCCTGCCACTTCGCTTTTTGATAATTTATCATCTTCTGGTCCGTTCTCCCCTTTGGGGCTAAGATGCGAATGAATGTGTTTGAATGGATGAGTAAATGGGGAGTGTGTTGTCCTGTCTCGGCTACCTCCCTTTCCTTGGGGGAAGCAGCCTAGGTATACAGATAGATAGATAGATCATCTTCTGGTCCTGAGAAAACTGATTGTGGGATGGAAATGATTATGGTGTTTTCTTTTGTGAAACCGCTACGAAAAGAGTTGTGTAGTATTGCTGCTATTGTTTGGTTACCAAGAATGAGATCCCTTCCGAGTTTAGTAGAGAGCCTTTACTCTCGTTAACACTTTTCTTGTTCCTTATATAATAATAATAATAATAATAATAATAATAATAATAATAATAATAAAAGATCTTGACTTTCACAATGAACGAAAAAATTTTGCCTCACAGTCCTCTTAGGTTTTCCGCATAATTTTCGTACAGTGTTGCTGTAATTAAAAATATTCGATGCTGTTATCGTGATTTCCTGTACCTTTATATTTTTTATATGCTTTTCCCTTGTGGCCAATGATTTCTTTAACATTCTTCAATGTTCAAGCTGGTTTATTAATGTTATTATTTCTTTGGGTAATTCTCGGAATGTTTATCATTCGATAGACATGAGGCGATCAGCGAATATGTCCTGCATTTCTTTCACGTTATCGAATATACATAGTGCTGCCAATGGCTTTTCTCACATTAACGAATTTAGCTTCTTTGACGTTAGGGACGAAGATGCTATTTGAACTTGGTTTCCACTTTGTTCATTTAAAGTCTGAATGTATTATGATCACTGTTACAAAAATTTTCACCAACACCACAATTTTATTATATCACTGTCTGTTGCTAGGGCTTGGTGGAGTGTATTATTACGGTGTATTCACTGTCTGACTCAAAAATGAATCGTCTACCAGTTATAGCAACATATTCCGTTCTTTGTCTGCAACTGAATTTTTCCAGTACTGAAGTCCCCTACATTACGCCATCCTTCTTTTCTATCATTGACTTTATTTCTTTCTCTAGTTATTTATCATTTCTCTCATCTAACATGACAGGTCTGTATAAAACACCAAGAAGAATGGGTTAACTACTCTGTGAAAATTTTGACACACAAAGAATCGTATGTTTAAACTACCAGTTTACTGATCTGAATTGTATTTACGTGGTTTGTAATGTATATTATTGATACTCCACCACTTCTATGCTGTTGTGATTTTTCAAATATTTTATTGTTTTGTTGCAATACTTCTCTAATAAAGGGCTTGTTACGAAGGTGTAACCATGATTCTGCAATCATAATCAAGTCGGGATTGTCGGCAGTTGCGTAAGTAATTAACTCGTATCACTTTGAAATACTACTTCTTATATTCATGTACATAATATTCATAGTACGGCTGGATATAGTAGGGTTGTAAGACAAACTAAAATTAGCCCTGTTTAATCTTTTAAATCCTCGGTAGAGACTGCAGCACTCCTACGAACCACTGATGTGACATCCCCTCCTTCTCCAAAAATCCCAATGTTTATCTCTATCTGAGGTGAGGTCATGTTTACCTGACATGACATCTAAACTCGCCTCACTTACCCTACCACTATTAGCAAAGGGATTGGATTGGTAACAGCTAAGCCATTAAGTATTCCTCTTTACACTATCTAAAGCATACTTAACACTGTCATCTAGAGTTCTGCCTAACCTAGCATTACCTACCCCGCTGAGGCGAAAGCCGCCTCTGCCATATAAACTCCTGTCAAGTCTAAAATTGCCCCAAATGTCAACAAACATCGCACCCTCCTTCTTGCACAGACCTTCCTGCCTACTAGTGATTCCTATCATTCTATTGACGATCACTAGAACCAACGTCAAATTTTGGTAACAAACCACAGATAACTAACTTCCTACGGCTTCCCGAGAACTTCCTAATTAGGTCCATATACTCCCTAAACATCTCCTCTGACCTGCCTGAAGTTACATCATTAGTTCCTACCACAGTAACAAAGACCGAGTCCACTGAGGTGTTGCTAAGTCATCAACTTTCTCAGCCACGTTCTGTATCCTTCACCTAGGAAACCAAAAACACTTCCTCCTGAAACCTTTAGTATAAAACTCTTTCTCCTGATGCCTCATCAACGAATCCCAAACAAGTATGAGGCTAGGTTCATCCTGCACTTCAGCTTCTGGAACTCGAAACCTATTCCTAATAGTTAAATTGCTATCACTGTTACTTATCTTATCCTTGCACCCTGCCTTGACTGGTTGGAAGACAACACTATCTAGCCTGGTCTCTGTCTTAGTCATCATAGTTTCCACGTTATCTGCCTTGCCCAACACTTGTGCTTTCATTTCCCCTATAAACCCTGCTTAGCGCTCACCATTCCAGCCTCACTTCCCTACTCTTCTGACCAGTCACTTAGCACATTAATGGCCTCATGATACTTCCTAATTTTTAAATTAAGTCTATTCGTTAACTTGCAAAACGAACAACAGGTATGCTCATCTTGTTCTTTTAGCAAGGTCTCGGATGAACTTCCTTGTGCAAGAGGAGCAAGAAAATCGCTGGGCAGGCGCCATCTTAAGGGAGGATCGAAGAGTGCGGTGGAAGTACGTCTTAACTTGGGCACGTAAGAGGATCAGCCTGAGCAGATCAAAAGTCCGACTCAGCGTGTCAGAGGTCAGAGCAGGTTAGAGATCAAACTGCGCTGGTCAGAGATCAAACTGAGTATTTCAGAGGTCAGTCTGTGTTGTTGTTTGCACTCCAGTTGTAAGATAGGAGATGGAGGAGGTAGAAAGAGAGAAAAAAGCTGGTACGGGAAACAAGGAAGAATATGGGGAGTGGAGGAAGTTGGGGAGGGAATATGGGTGAGAGGAGAAGGATGCTGAGAAAGAAAAGAGAGGGAAAGAGGAAAAGGATATGGGGAAGAAGGGGGTGGAAGGAAGGAGACGGGGAGGGAAAGAAACTGGAGATGGGGAATATGGTAAGGAGAGAGTGATAATGAAGAGGAAGAGAAGAGAAGGATGTGTGTTTGTGTGTGTGTGTGTGTGTGTGTGAGAGAGAGAGAGAGAGAGAGAGAGAGAGAGAGAGAGAGAGAGAGAGAGAGAGAGAGAGAGAGAGAAGGAGGACACTGAGAAAGGTTGAGAAGGGATAGGAGGAGAAAATGGATGAGAGAGAGAAAGTTGGTAAAGGGAGGGTGGATGGGTGGGAGAAGGAAAAGACTCAAAGTAAGGTTGGGAGTGAAGAGGGGAGGGATTCTAGGAGGAGTGCCAACTACATGGGAGTACAGAGAAAGGCAAACAGCAACAGACGTAATGGACCTTAAGAGACTGTTGTAATAGAGACGCCTGTGACTATGGTATATATGTCTGTGAGTTGAAGGCAAGGGAAAGAGGAGGGGGAGGGGAAGATGGTGAAGGAATGTAGTGGAGAAAACTTTAGAACGTAAGTTCATAATAATAAAGGATGGCCCATACTAGCTACATCCTGTTGAAAGGTATGATTAGATTACAACGAAAAACATGAAGAATAAAGAAGGACGCTCATCACCGCACAGTAAGTCTTCAACCAAGTCGTTCCAGAAAAAGTGGACATGAACAACGTGCAGTATACAAAACTACCGTGAAAATTTATTGGAAAGGAAAACATTCATACCGTAGTTAAGAATGGAAAACGAAAAATATTATCACTGCCCTACATGTTTTGCTGACTGGGACGAGTCATACGCTCAGATGGTAGAAATTATATGCAAATACTGAAATTGTGCTTATAACCAAGTTACAATCACTATGCCTGAGAGGGTTATAGTAGAACCGAAACTGTATTATTTTCATAAGATAAAACCTCACATGTGGTTTTAATTTCTGTCACGTTAATTATTTATGGCAGTGTGACGTACTGAACATCTTACACATACTATCATATTCAAAGTGTCTAAAATTCGTTACACCTCTTTCTTGATGATTTATTTCGTACATTACATTCCCAGCATACTCTTCTATTGTACCGATCCAACCAATATCAGTATTAAAGAGGCGTATACAAGAAAATGCTGAGGCGTACCAAATACGTAGATCGCTAAAGCAGGTGTGTTACGAATCCTCCAGTGCCACTAAGAATACGGTTCCTGGGCCTTTCTAGAAGGGATGGGGGAAAGGCGATTACTGGAGAGTAGGAACAGGCGTGTGAGTGGAAAAGAAAATAGGCAGTAACGAAATCTTCCTTGGCTAGCTCTTAAGGACACGAGAGTAAGAACTGGGTACACGTTAAAGCTTTCCACGATATGTCTGGGAGATAGAGAGATTTCAGTGCTGCTTGGTGGGGTTATTTGCACGTCAAAATGAGAGAGAGAGAGAGAGAGAGAGAGAGAGAGAGAGAGAGAGAGAGAGAGAGAGAGAGAGAGAGAGAGAGAGAGAGAGAGAGAGAGAGAGAGAGTAGAAGACACTTAAATGGAACCGGAGGAAGGATAGAAAAATACAGGAGAGGCGTGTGCACAGAATATATAGCCTACTGTATATAAGCTTAAGGAGGACCATGAAATCTGAGCAGTGACAGTTTCAGTAGCAAAATCATCATCATCATCGTCACTTCCTTCTCGTCCAGCACTGTCATCAGCATCAGCATTATCATTTCATTTCCTTAATCATCATGAACATCCCACTTCCCCTCCTCCAGCTCATCAGCAGCAGCACCATCATCATCATCATAGCCTACTTACCACTACTATATATGTGTTTGGTAGAGGCCAAAGCAAGGATAAGGTCTATCTCTCTATCCATCTATTTACTAGGCTCCTTAATTCAGTCAGGTGTGACCACAAACAACTCTCCTCCATGTCACCCTGTTCCCTGCCATTTCGCTGCCCTTCCCCCAGCTTACTACCTCCTCTCTCATATATCTCTTTTCTCTATCCTTCCATCTCATCCATAGTCTCCCTTTCCCTCTCTCCCTTCCCCCTCCTCCTCACCCGCGTACACTCTCCTAGTTAGTCTCTCATCTCCATCCTCTCCAGATGGCCAAATCACCTCAGTGTATTTCTCCCAACACTATCTATCATATCCACTTCCACACCATAACCCCCCTTCCTTTCCTTGTTTGTCGGTCTCTTTCTCCATGTAACTTCACATGAGTCATTTCCACCACTCTCACTCTTGTGTCTTTCCAACATGGTCCAGGCTTCACTTCCATACGTTAGAGTAGAGATCACAATGCTGTCATGCAGCAGTTTTTTTTTTTTTATTTCCATGCTCACTTCCCTATGTCTTATCACTGCTTTAATGTAACAGCAACCTTTCTTCCCTACTGTAACCTTTTCAAGCATTTTATCCTCCAAACGTCCATCCTTACTCATCACACTATTCAAGTACTTTAACACGCTCAAATTTTCCACTTCTTCACTATACAGCCTCACCGTGCATTCGGTGACTTCATTTCTCTCGATGACCACTACGTTACTCTTCCCTACATTCACCTGTGGATCCCGTTTCTTGCATACTCTCCCAGAGCTGGGATTCTAATAGGTGTCTTTGGTCTCGTGAGAAAATATAGAGCTGAAGAATCTCTCCTCTATCTCACACAGTAGAAAAGTTATTAGCCTCTGAAAACCATGGCGGTCGGGCCGTGTCGTGTCGGGCAAGGCCTGGTTGTGTCGGGTTGCTCATTTCTCAGCTGAACGTAGAGTAAAAATCGCTTTGGTCGAGCGCTTGTACTACAAATACTACTACTACTACTACTACTGTTATTATTATTATTATTATTATTATTATTATTATTATTATTATTATTATTACTATTATTATTATTATCATTATTATTATTATTATTATTATTATTATTATTATTATTATTATTATTATTATTATTAATCGTAATATAATAATAATAATAATAATAATAATAATAATAATAATAATAATAATAATAATAATAATAATAATAATAATAATAATAATGATAACAACAACAACAACAACAACAACAACAACAACAACAACAACAATAATAATAATAATAATAATAATAATAATAATAATGATGATGGTAAGTGGTAGGTGGGGGCACTCACCATCCACTCACTCAATGTAATGCTGAACTCGGGTGTCTGCCCTTTCCTCTCTTCCATCCATCTTTCCTTCCATCCTCTTCTGTCTTTCTTTCCTTCAGTCTTTCCTCGTCCTTCTCCCTATGGTGACTTTACACTCCCTCTTCCGTCTTCCTTTCCTTCATTCATTCCTCTTCCTTCTGCCTGTGTGTGACTCTACACTGAATGACAAGCCAAATGGTTTCCTGTTCACCAGGAAACCATTTACTACGCTGGGTGGTAACCATATAACCAAATTTTGGCGCCTGGTGGTTTAGTGGATAATTATTGCGCTCCAATCGGATTGAGCCAGTGAAGGTTTATATCCAAGGGATGGTTGGGGTTTATTGCCCACATAATGCCACTCAGGGATGAGTGAGGCTGGTCACTCTCATCTTAAATGTCGGGACCAACTGCCTAGCCCCGGGCTCCTATGCTCCCCATGGGGCAACGTAGGACTGGATGATGGATGGATGGATGGATATTGATAGTAATAATAATAGTACAAAGTGTTAATAACAATAATAATAATAATAATAATAATTAATAATAATTTTTTTTTCATTCATTCATTGCCAGACGCCATGTATCCCAAACAGGGTGGCCAATGGCTTAGAGTTAATTGTTTTACAGGGAGGGGCACTAATCCTCCACCAACCCCACTTATTATTATTATTATAGTTCATCTTATGTATCTCAAATCTCCATTTCTCCAGTATACTCTCAAAACCTAGAAAAATCAGCATGCCTATGAATTCATAAATAGTATTGTATCGTGCTGGTGATAAGGATGTATTAAAGAATCCATAGTGCTGAATGCAATACCATCTTTACTTTCAGGTTTCCTTTCTTATTTTTTTCTTGTTACTGTCTGAAGATTTTTATTCAGCTTACAGTAGAAGGGGCAGTTGATGAAAAAGAGTATGTGTTTAACTTACCTTTTCAGTACGAGAAATATTTACTAAGTAGGAGAATTTGAAACTCATAAAAAGAAGCTAACAACAACAACAACAACAACAACAACAAGAAGTCGTTACTCTACTGAGGGAGAGAAGACCGGCGACGAAGGACGAAAAAGGACAGAATTTATGATGTTACGTGGAGACATGATTCCCACGTCCACATGCGTTGGCTTCACAAGAAAACATTTGGAGGTCTAATCTGACAACCCTACATTCAATAGGCCTCTCACTGCTGCCCACTCCCCTTTGATCTTCCTCTCATCTACTCTACCCTGACCTTCCCCTCTCACATACACTCCCTTCCTCCTCCACCCTCCCCTGTCTTCCACTTCTACTCCTTGTCCCATATCATACTTCTCCCCTTTCCTTACGTTGCTCTGCCGCTCTTACACCTCTCCCTGCCCCCAGTCTACCGTACTCTTCCTCTCTCCTTCAGTCCTCTCTCTCTCCCATCACTCTTTCCTTCCCTCCCTCCCTCCCCGTTCTCTGTCTCCAATTCCTCCCTTCCCATTCCATACCATACCATACCTCACTTCCTTCCCCTCCCCATCCCCACCTCAAACCCACTTCATAGTTCTTTCTCCACTCTTCCTCCTTTTCTGCCCATTTCTCTCATTCGTTTTTACCTTCCCTTCCCTTCTTTCCCTCTTCTGTTTTGCGTTATCTCTCATCCCTGCCGTGCCTCCCTCTCCTTTTATTTACTCTTTTATATCTCTATCTCCCCTTCTTCCCTCACTATTCTGACCTCTTTCTCTGACCTCTTTTGATCTTTCTCTTTCTCCCTCATCAACCTATCTGCCACCTCACTCAGCCTGCCTGGTAGTTCCTTTCTCACTTTCCCCTATTTGCCTCCCCTCCCTTTTCCCTTCCACATTCCTACCTTACCCTACTCTTGCGTATCTTGCCCTACCTTACCCTACCCTCTCCCTTACTCTTCCTGTCTTCCTTATACCACTGTATGATCCCTTCTTCCCTTCTCCTTTCATACCCTATCCTACCTATCCCCCCACCCTACCATCTCTCTCTCTCTCTCTCTCTCTCTCTCTCTCTCTCTCCACCCCACCTCCACTCAGCCTCTCAACTAGTCTCTTCCAATACCCATCTCAGTACTAGCTTACCGTATCTCTTTCCACCCTTGCCTTCTTCTCCTACTTTCTTTCGCACCCAAATCCTTTTTTTTCATTACCCTTTCCCCCTCCCCCCGTCTCCCTCTCCTTGAAATCTCCAGGCCATGCCATTTTTGTGACTGTTAAATAATTTTCCTCCAAAAATGGTTACACAAAATTTTCTTGGTTAAAAAAAATCCGATCCAAATTTATTGTGGGATTAACAAGAGGACATTTGGAAAGTACCCAAGCTACATTGTTGTGCGTGACTGAAAAGAGCGTACAAAATGCATAAACTAAATCATTTTGCCTTCATGAGCCTTTCGACCAGAGAGAAGGTATGTGCAAAGTATACAAGAGTTAACCGTTAACTCTAATGCAAGAGTTCACCGTTACTCCCAGTCCTTCATTTATGCAACAGGTCAACTCTGGAACAGTCTCCCTCTGTCTTTCAAAGGCTGTGTATGCAGGCATCTCGAATTGACGGATCTTGAATTTGGCTGTCTGTTGTTGTTGTTGTTGTTGTTTTTGTAAGGAACGGTTTGGGGGCTCCTGGCCTTTGGTTCCTTCTTCCTTGCATTAAAAAAAAATAAACCACATGACTTGGAGTTTATGGTGCAAAAGTGGGGATGTTGGAGACTACGGGAGATTGTGCAAAATACCTGTACAGTATGTGAACTAGTTTACTTTGAAGTCCGTCTGGATGAAGGAATAAAAAAAGAATGGAATATGTAAAAAATAAAAAATAAATAAATAATTTAGGGTCTGCGTGTATGAAAGAGTATGCGCGTGCCTGTGTGTGTGTGTGTGTGTGTGTGTGTGTGTGTGTGTGTGTGTGTGTGTGTGTGTGTAGAGTCTTAGCGCCCTAACACTCTAATCCTGACGAACATTTGAGCAAAATATTGATAATCAAGCAAAAGTGTTCTTTTTCATATATACTTACATGTAATTAATAATCGTACTGGTATTAAAGGAAGACTTAGATACGAAAAGCATGTCCGCCCGGTAATTATCCACCTTAAGCAGCCTGATAATTGCGGTGTTGAGGAAGCTCAGAACAGAGCAATAATTATACTCCATAAGGGACGAGGAAGAATATAGCAATTACCTTCTGTTTTTGTCCACCGCCTGGGATTTCTTTGATAAATAAGCAAAATTTCGTGAGGTTCCATCTCTCTTTCCTCTCCTCTCCTGGTCTCTCGATTGATTGATACAGAAGTATAAGGCAAGGGTCATAAAGTTTGATTGCGTTTTCTTATCGCCCATATAAGAAATAAATTGTCCTGTCCTTAGTAAGCGAGTCTGAAAGTGTTTCGGTCTACCGCCTCCTTAAATCTCCACTGTGGCTCGTACATTCGAAATGAAAACGAATTACTGCAATACAAAATCTTTCCTACACCTGTCTAATAACAAAAGTTTTGCTAACTGGTAACTTTCAAAAAATGCAAGACATACGCTATCAATAATTTAGGTTACTAGGTCGCCCACATGTGCATCTTAATTATAGAATGTGACTGCAGTCAAATGGAAATAGTACGGCTTTCGGTTAAAATCGTGAAGTCTCCTCCAAGGTATAGCCAGGCCACCCTAGACCCCATAGTATGCGTGGTCACCTAGCTATATGACATGGCCTATTGTACTCAGAGAACCCATAAAGTTTTGAAATCTAGTGCCTGGATTCATATACCGATTTACTATCGTCTATTCGCAACTATATATTGTTGTAGCAGGAGAGAAAAAGAAATAAGAAAAAAAAATTACCATATCTCTGTTTCTTTCTATAAAAAACAATTGTATATACTTATTGTTGGGAACTGATTGTATGTTTGTGTCTCTGGGGCTAGAACGGGATGAGATTTCAGCTCCCATCTCCTGGCTGTCTTTCGCTCTACTGTTACAGTAGCACAAACTCACTAATTCAGACGATCGCAAAGCAAAATCCCAAAGTCTTAGAATAACAGCTTCATAATCTGACCGCCTCTAAATTTTGAAGGCGAAAGCAATTATGCTTTACAGATCCAACAGCTGACTGGAGTCAAAATGAGCCAATCTGTTATCCCTCTCCTTTATTTAGGGTCTCGTCATGGGAAATAATTATCCTCCCGAGTTCCTCATAAGCGTAATCCTGGAGGGCTTAATCTCGCGGTTAGGTGCTTGCAAATTAGCCGGGTGGTGGGCGAGGTGGCTGACTTAGATGATGGAGGAGATCAAAGGGGTGCGAATGGTGGTGCAAGGAGTTGTGGTACAGTGGTAGTGGTAAAAGTGGTGAGATGCTTGGAATGATGATATGGTGGTGGGAGTTGTGATGGTGCAGTGATGGAAGGGGTGGTAATTGGTGCGGATGGTGGTGTAAGGGGTTGTGATGGTATAGTGGTGTTGGTAAAAGTGGTTAGATGGTTGGAATGATGGTGTGGTGGTGGGAAGTGTGGTGATATAGTGATGGCTGGGGTGGTAAAAGTGGTGGAAAGTTGGAGCAGTGGTGGTGCTGCTGCACAGAGCAGTGGCTCTAGAAGTTTTGGTGTGGTGGGTGTGATAATGGTATAAATGGTGAGATGATATAATGATGTTTGTTGTTACTGAAGATATGGTGATGGTGATGGTGGCGTTAATTGTGGATACCGGTAGTGGTACTTGTGTTGGTGTAATGACTGCCGGACCCTTCCGAAGGCCGACCTACAAACGCCTTTGTGAGTCACTTAGATTAGCCAGAAGTGAGTCACTCGTTTTAATTACACCTCAACCAGCTCTGTGCCACACCAATGTAGTCTAAACTTATTACTGTAACACGGTGTCTCATGTGAACATCTTGTTCAGAGCCTCTAATTATTTATTGTTCGAGCGAGCGAAGCGAACGATAACCCTAAATTTACTCACAGTTTGGACCCCCGCCATATGTACCCAAGCAAAAGCTTTACCGCATCAGCAAGAAATGGGGGCAGAGGTCGGGAGGAAAACTCTGTAGTGGAGCAGCGAACTTTTTTGGATCTCTAAGCCAATTTTGAAGTTACAAGAAAAATAGGCACCAATTTGGAATTCACATAAAAATCCTCAATTATTTTCATTTCATAGACAACCGGGAATTCCTAAACCTTTTTCCGCAAATCGCGGAAATGATGTTTTATAAGGCATATTAGCGTAACAGCAGGCTGCGCAAGAAGCAACGGTCAAAGGTTGCGTGAGTCGCGCAGGAGTATTTTCCAATGATTGCTGAGAGAGTTGGTTTTAAGAAGTGTGAGGGAATATTTTTGGCATAATCCAATAAGCTCTTTTTAGTATTTCAGGTCAAGAAATCAGAGGAAGATGAATGAGCCACATGAGACAATATTCAGCACTGCTTGACTTGCTCTCTTGCTCGCTCGAACACATTCCACACTTTCAATGTGGACGCCTATTACATGTTATTACATATAAATACATTGCATACATACCACAAAAATTCGGCTAACCAATTAAGTAAAGTAACAAAGCTCAGTGCAAAAAAATGCTCAATTTGTAAACCTCTGGCATTCCACAGCAGGCCACATCCCTCCTCTCTCTCTCTCTCTCTCTCTCTCTCTCTCTCTCTCTCTCTCTCTCTCTCTTCTGTAGGTGGGATGGAGAGAGAGAGAGAGAGAGAGAGAGAGAGAGAGAGAGAACTTTCACGGGTAAGTTCCCTTCCCATCCAGTCAGGATCAGAAAACATCTTCAACACTCTTGCTGCAAAAAACATGTCCGCTAAGAAGTAGTAACCACTTGAGTACGATGGAGCCCGTCTTTTAATTATTTACTCTCTCTCTATGTGATTTTATTCATTTGTTTCACCCATCAAGTTAATGAAGACTTTATCTAACCCCACCAGCTCTAAATGTTTCTTTTTTGATGAGTATTATCGTTTGGAAAGTGTTAGAACAGCATTTTATACGATGTCGTTGAACTGAAGGGTTCAGTAGACATTGTTTCCAACTTCTCCACCTCGAGACGTTTTCCATTTAAACACACACACACACACACACACACACACACACACACAAAACCATACATACATACATACACACAAACACATAATCATATATACGAATGCATATATATATATATATATATATATATATATATATATATATATATGTAGGAGGAGGCGGTAGCACGGGCCGAACAGGGTAGTACTCCTGAGGGGAATGGGAATGCTGGTGATTGGGAGAGCTGGCGCTCCTGTTTCACTAGCTGTCTAACCATCCCCCTTTGCTGACCTTTTCAGTGTGACAGTAACATGGAGAGTAGATCAGCATACTCTCCCAAGCATTTCCTCTAACTATCTATGCACTTCACCACATGCACTTTACATTTCACACAACGTATCCCACTACAATACAGGGGTTGGCGCCAGCAAGGGCATGCGGCCAGAAAACTTTGCCCCCGCTACCTAGTGGCGGACTTCTGGGGGGGGGGGGCGTGGCGTGGGTTCCGCCGGCATAGATCGTGGGTCCAGGACGAGATGGGGCTCTGGCCTGTGCTAGAGGGTACAGGGCATTGCAGTTCCCAGGCTGCCGCTTCCGCCCAATAGAGAGGGGCCCGAACCTGGGAGTAGCGCCCCATGAGGCTGCCCTATCAGTGGGTGTATAATGGCGGGATAGTCGCAGTGCTAAGGTGCACTTGGAGGGTGTCCCTGCAGCTGTCCTGGCAGGGTGCCCCGAGGCCACTACCACAGCCACTGGTAAGCTGGTGGGCTAAGGGTCTCAGATCCATTGCCTGGACCTGGAACTGTGCAGTGAGTGGGACCTGTGCTATGTCTGTCCCCCTTTATTAATACTGAAGATGACAAAGCAAAATAAGTTTCAAAGCAAGCCTGAGGACAGTAAATCACCCATGGGGATGAGGGTGGGTTCATGAAATGTGGGAAGTTTGAGGGGAAGAGCGGGGGAAGTCATTGAGGCATTCAGTAGGAGGTGGGTGGATGTGGCGTGTTTGCAGGAAGTCCGGTACAGGGGTGGATCAGCCAGAAAGATTGTAGGGAAGGACTGTTGCTATAAGTTGTTTTGGCAGGGGGGGACAGACGGATATGAAGGTGTTGGTGTGATGGTTGCGGAGAAATGGGTGGAATATGTTATGAATGTTTTGAGAGTAAGCGATAGGATATTGGTAGTGAAAATTCTGTTGGGTAGAAAGATAGCTGCGATTATATCGGCATATGCTCTATAGGCAGGATTGGATGAAGCAGAGAAAGATAGATTTTGGGATGATTTAATACATGTAGTGGGTGGTATGCGGGATGATGAGATAGTGATTTTGGGAGGGGACTTAAATGGTCATGTAGGTGAAGCAGCACAAGGTTATGAAGGAGTGCATGGGGGATGTGCGTATGGTCTAAGGAATGCAGAAGGGGAAAGGATACTCGAGTTTGGGGAGGCAACGGACATGATTGTATGCAACACATATTTTAGGAAAAGAGACAGTAGGTTAATTACGTATGAGTTTGGGGGAAATAGCAGTCAGATAGATTATTTTCTGGTTAGGAGGGCCGATAGGAGGTTAGTGAGGGATGTTAAAGTTATAGGAAGTGAGGAGTGTGTGCAGCAGCACAAACTATTGATTTGTGATATGGTGCTTAAAGAACAAGTAATGAAAAAGAGGACTTATGTTGTACCAAGGAGGAAACTATGGAAGCTGAAAAACCAAGTAGTAAGGGATGCCTTCTATAGCGAGTTGAGGAGAGTGGTGGCTGAACAGGGAGCTGTAGACAGAGGCGTTAATGAACAATACAGAGCCCTCAAGAACAATTTCTTGAGAGTTACTGATGTAACATGCGGTTGGACAAGAGGACCACCAAGACATAAAGTAACTTGGTGGTGGGATGAGGGTGTAGGAGCTGCAGTTAAGGAGAAAAGAAGACTTTTCCGGGAATGGAAGAAGGGTGGTAGCAAAGAGGAATATTTGGCTGCCAAGCATAGGGCTAGAAGAGAGGTATACAGGGCAAAGTCTGAGTCACAGAGACTTTTACTTGATAACCTAAATCATGGGGAAAGGAAAAATATGATATTTAGGGTGGCAGGTCAAGTGAAGAGGGATAATCGGGATATAGGTGAGCAGTGTGTGAAGAATGATGAAGGAAAGGTAGTGGTGAACAGTGAGGATATTAAAGATGCATGGAGAGAGCATTATAACCGGTTGTTGAATGAGGAGTTTGACTGGGACAGGGAAGGTTTGGAGCCAGCAGATCCAGTGTCTGGCCCTTGGCCTTTGATTGATACTGCTACTGTGAGTGAGGCAATAGGCAGGATGAGGGTGGGGAAGGCAGCAGGTGTGTCTGGGTTGACTGCCGAAAAGTTGAAGGCCTCAAACGATATAGGGGTGAGTTTAGTCACTGACCTGATAAATAGGATTATTTATGAGTGTGTTGTCCCAGATGATTGGCTGAAGAGTGTAATTGTAAATGTGTGTAAAGGGAAGGGTGATGCCCTGGAAAGAGGAAATTATAGAGGTATAAAGCTTTTAGATCAGATAATGAAGGTAATGGAGAGAGTTTTAGAAGGTATGATTAGAGAAAGAGTGAATATTGATGAGATGCCAGGTAGGGGGACCACTGATGCTATATTCATTGTTCGTCAGCTTCAGGAAAAATATATTGGTAGGAGAAGGAATCTTTATTTTGTTTTTGTTGATTTGGAAAAGGCTTTTGACAGAGTCCCTAGAGAGGTGGTGAAGTGGGCAATGAGAAAGCTTGACTTGGAGGAGTGGCTGGTTAGGGTGGTTATGGCTATGTATGTGGGTGCTCACTCCCAGGTAAGAGTGAATGGAGATTTGAGTGATGAGTTTTCCGTGAATGTTGGTGTGCATCAGGGGTCAGTCTTGAGTCCCATGTTGTTTATCATGGTACTTGAAGCACTTTCACGTGACTTTAGAAAGGGAATTCCGTGAGAGTTGTTGTATGCTGATGATTTGGTGTTGACTGCAGAGAACGAAAGGGAGGTGGAGGAAAGGTTTAGGAAGTGGAGAGTTGGTATGGGGGACAAGGGTTTAAGGGTAAATGCAGATAAAACAAAAGTGATGATATCTAGGGTTGGTGGCGATACTGTCAAAGACGAGGGAGAGTGGCCATGTGCAGTTTGCCACAAGGGCGTGGGAAGTAATTCCATCTTGTGCAGTAAGTGTGATAAATGGGTGCATAAGAGATGTAGTGGTATCAGAGGTAGACTGCGAGATAATGTTGATTTTATGTGTACGGCGTGTCGGGGTGAGCAGGTGGAGATTGTCAGACGTGAAAGGATTGAACTTGCTGGTGAATCTCTTGAGTGTGTGGGAGAGTTTTGTTATTTGGGAGACATGTTGTGTGCTGGAGGTGGGGCTGGAGCTAGCTCTGTGGCTAGGGTGAGAAGTGGTTGGAAGAAGTTCAGGGAGCACTTGCCTCTCCTGACATTGAGAGGACTCTCCCTACGTGCTAAGGGGTCTTTGTATGCAGCATGTGTTAGGAGTGTAATGCTGTAGCCTATGGTAGTGAGACCTGGGCAGTGAAGGAGGAAGAAATTCGCAGGCTCAGACGTACAGAAATGACAATGATTAGGTGGATGTGCAGTGCGTTCCTGCGTTCAAGGCCTGGAGGGGCTGGGTTTACAATGGAAGAGTTGAGAGGTAGGATAGGACTGGAGTGTATTGGTGTTGTGATGAGGAGAGGTAGATTGAGATGGTTTGGACATGTGGAGAGGATGGGGGATGATAATAGGGTGAAGAAGGTGAGAAGTGTTAATATTGGGGGTGGGGTTATGAGGGGTAGACCAAGAAAGACATGGGACGAGGTCATTAAGTGTGACCTCAGGGTTAAGGGACTGAACAGGGAGGCTGCAAAGTATCGTGCAGCATGGAAAGCCGCCATTAGGTGACCAAGGCCGACACATGCAAGCATGTTGGAGCCTTTAAAAACGAATGAAACGAACGATATATATATATATATTTATATATATATATATATATATATATATATATATATATATATATATATATATATATATACAGTGTTACATAGCCTATGATTTCATCATCCTTTGTATAATTCTAACGTACAGTATGCTGCATGTTTGATCACGATTCGCCTCATGGCTTCCATAGTGACCAGGCTTGCGTGTTCTACCTCACTTCCCCCTTCTCCCCTTATAGTAGAGTAAGTCGTTCTTTCTGTTGTTCAGAGCAGGAGTGTCAACTCTTTGTCCTCTGTGCCCTCATTTGTGCGTCCTTCTTGCAAGTTGAATCAAGCTCTACCGGCCCCTATATAATGAGCTCAATCTCTGCATTATTGCCACTTAGATCTACTCCTCATTTGGTTCACATCTCTGTCCTCCCCTGTATAGTGTATTATCTTTGTGAGTGCTCAGGAAGTCTCCAACCATCTAGCTGCTGTATAATTTGAGTATGAGTGTTGTTGCCGTTTTTCTTGTGCTGTGTGGCCTGGGGTGTTGGTTCGTGGGCCTGGTGAGGTTTTTGTGGTTCATGTGGAGTTTTTGATGTCAGCCATTATTAATAATATTTTGTATCTGTAATAATATATTTTGCATTAAGCGAGCATTATCCGTTTTTCTCATTTTATGAGGGCTGACTTAGATAAATTTACTCTTGCTAATTTCGTGTTACTAGAGGCTATTGCAGTTAACCATATATTTAACCTGTTTTTTTGCCATTACATTATCCTTATGAGTCCTGAATGTTTAGTTGTTAGTTTGAGCATTAAACTTTAACTTGTAATTTTACCTAACTCTTTTGTTTTGAACCTGAAACTTTGTGGGACAGTAGAGATTTTAGTATTCTCACTTGAAGTGTTCATTATCTCTCTCTGTTCCGTAACATAAATTTGGCGACCTCTTATCAGGATATTCAGGATATTATCATAAGGATATTGCTTGATATTTTGTGACTGTGATTTATTCATGATGTCTACTATTACTACTCTTGATGAAGCCAAAAAATTTTCGTCAAATGTGCAAACAGTGTGTGATGTAGAAAACAGAACAAAGAATGAACTTAAGCTTGTTGCTCAACAATTGGAAATTGCTGTTCACTCTCATCATTCTAAAGATCAAAGTGTTGGCATGATTAATGAAAGCTTGTTTGATGTAACTCCTCCAGATGAGCAAACGCAGATTGAAATAGCTAAGTTACAGCTAGCCCTGCAGGAGGCTCGTGCTAAGGAGGCTGAGTTTCAGGCACGTGCTAAGAAGGCTGAGTCTCAGGCTCGTATTCAGGAGGCACAGGCACAGGCTGAGTCTTAGGCTCGTATTCAGGAGGCACAGGCACAGGCTGAGTCTCAGGCTCGTATTCAGGAGGCACAAATTGAACTTGCTAGGATTCAGGCAGACCATGAATATCGCATCAAACAAGGTGGAACTGGATCATCTAGCTCTGATGATTTTGATGTGGCTAAAAATGTTAAACTTGTCCCTCCTTTTAATGAATCTGATTTAACAAAGTATTTTCAGTTGTTTGAGAGGGTAGCTACAGGTTTTAATTGGCCCAAAAAGTATTGGCCAGTACTCCTACAGAGTGTTCTCACCGGTAAAGCTCAAGTAACTTATGCATCTTTGCCTCAGGATCAATCTGATAATTATGATGTAGTTAAGAGCTTGATTCTTAAGGCCTATGAGCTTGTTCCTGAAGCCTATAGAGTAAAATTTAGGACAACTTATAAGCAAGATAAGCAATCCCATGTTGAGTATGCTCTGTTAGAGCAGTGGTTAAATTCTAAGAATGTGAATTCTGATTTTGATAAATTTAAGTAGATGATTTTGCTGGAGGACTTCAAAAGGTGTATTACTAAAGATGTAAGCCCATATCTTGATGAGAAAAGAATAGATAATTTGTCCGATGCTGCAGTTTTAGCTGATGAATATGTTCTCACTGACAAGAGATATGCTAAAGAAAAAAGGAAAGCTGAGAGTAAGTACGTTGCCTCTACTCAGAGAACAGGTAACAGGAAAGGGAATAAAGATGATGTTTCTCAGGAAGTAAATACCAGCTTCACCTCTATATTTCAGAAAAGTAAATGTACATATTGTAGTAAGCTTGGTCATACTACGGAGAAATGTTTCAGGAGACAGCGTGATGTGAAAAAAACGGAGTCTTTAAATATTCAGTCAATTGGTCTAGTGTCCACCCTTAAGAGTTCCCAGAATTCTTTAATCGAGTTAACTGAACCTGGTTTGAGGGGTAAATTAAATTCTCATGATGAAGCTCCTCTTTTGAGCAGTAACGTGGGTGACACTCTCAAGAGTTCATGTGCTAATTTCCTGTCTGATGGTTTTGTCAGTCCTCTGGACAGTAATGACAGGAAATCAGTTAAAATATATCGTGATACAGGTGCTTGCCAATCCCTTATGCTGACCAGTGTTCTGGGCTCTAATGTTAATTCCTCTGATGAAACTGTAATCTTACAAGGTGTAGGGAATAATTACTTCTCTGTCCCTCTGTGCAGAGTGAATTTAGAGTCTGGTTTTGTTAATGGTTCCGTTATGGCTGGGTTGGTTGAGACACTCCCAATGTCAGGTGTAACTTTCTTACTTGGAAATGATATTGGTGGAAGTCAAGTGTGTCCAGCTCCTCAGTTGTCTAGTGAACCAGTGACTGCGACTCAGGATTGTGATATCCCTGATGTGTTCTCTGCATGTGCTGTCACTAGGGCTAAGTCTAAAGTTACTGGTGACTTAGAGGATAATGATGATGATGATGTTATCCTAGCTGACACTTTTCTTGCCAATTTGGACCACTCACCAGATGAGGCAGTACCCCGTAGTGTTGATAATTTGTCTCGTCAAGAGTTGGTTGAGTTGCAGGTTGCTGTCCCTGAGTTGAAAGGTCTAGCTAACTCTGCTTGCAGTGAGGAAGAGTCAGCTGGTGCTTCTACTTGTTATTATATAAAGTCAGGGGTACTTATGAGAAAGTGGAGACCCCCAACAGCATCAGCCGACTGTGAATGGGAGGTTGTACAGCAAGTTGTCATCCCTCGTGTTTGTAGGCAGAATATCATTAGAGTGGCTCATGATTCCAGTTTGGCAGGACACCTTGGAGTGAGGAAGACTGTAGCACACATTTTGAAACACTTCTACTGGCCAGGTATCTTCAGGGATGTTTCCTGGTATTGTAAGTCTTGTCACACCTGTCAAGTTGTGGGGAAGTGTAATCAGACCGAAAAGGTTGCACCTCTAGTTGCCATTCCTCCTTTTGAGGCGCCATTCACCCGTGTGTTGGTGGATATTGTGGGCCCTCTTCCTAAGACTTCTTCAGGATTTTCTTATGTGTTGACCCTGATTGATATGGCTACTCGTTATCCTGAAGCCATTCCACTTAGAAATATCTCAGCAAAGAACGTGGTTAAGGAAATGCTAGGGTTCTTCAAAAAGTTTGGTCTGCCCAAGGAGGTACAGTCAGACCGGGGAAATAATATCATGTCAAATGTTTTCAAGCAGTCTCTGAAAGAGTTGGGCATCACCCAAATCACGTCTTCAGCTTATCATCCCCAGACCCAAGGAGCGTTGGAGAGATATCATCAAACACTCAAATCGACGCTCAAGAAATACTGTTTGGAATATCAGAAAGATTGGGATAAAGGTCTTCCATTCTTTGTATTTGCCGCAAGAGAATCTCCAAATGAATCACTGGGCTTCTCACCTTTTGAACTACTGTTTGGCCATGAAGTAAGAGGACCCCTTAAGCTACTCAAGGAATGCTGGCTGTCGGAGGAAGATGACGTCAACCTGCTGGAGTATGTGATGAAGTTCAAAGAACGGCTGTCCACTGCTTTACAGCTGGTGAGAGAGAATTTAGGAGCTGCTCAGGAGAAGATGAAGGCTTGGTATGATAAGAAGTCCAGGTTACGCCACTTTCAGCCAGGAGATCAGGTTTTGATTCTGCTACCAGTGCATGAGCAACCTCTTCAAGCCAAGTTTAGTGGTCCTTATTTCGTGGAGAAGAAACTCAGTGATGTCAACTATGTCATCGCCACACCAGATCGTAGAAAGAACAAGCAACTTTGTCACATCAACATGCTAAAGTTATATCACAGGCGGAACGAAAATAACCCAGTCTGCACTGTAGCTGTTCCACCCGAGTCTGCAAGTGAAGTTCTCCCATGCAGCATGAACCTGAGTGATAGTTTAGGGAAGAATCCTGATATCATGAATGATCTCCAGACTAAGCTTTCTCATCTAGCTCCCGAGGAAAGGCAGGAATTTTCGGCATTACTGCAGGAGTACCTGCAAGTGTTCCGTGACAGTCCAGGAAGAACCACTGAGTTGATGCATGATGTCGAGGTTGGAGACACAGAGCCAATTAAACTGCCTCCTTACCGTGTGAACCCAGTGAAAGTTCCTCTCATCCAGAAGGAGATTGGCTACCTGTTGGACCACAAGATGATTGAGCCCCTGTCAGAGCGAGTGGAGTTCTCCTGTCACTCTAGTCCCTAAGAAATGTGGGTCACAGCGGCTTTGCATCGACTACAGACGTGTTAATCAGATAACCAAAACAGATACTTACCCTCTCCCTCGTGTGGAAGATTGCATAGACAAGATCGGAAAGGCTAGGTACATAAGTAAGTTTGATTTGTTAAAGGGATACTGGCAAGTACCTATGACTGAACGTGCTAGGGAGATCTCATGTTTTGTAACACTAGGAAAGACTTTTGCATGTTCTGTAATGCCATATGGTGTGAAGAATGCACCAGCCACTTTTCAGAAGCTCATGAATGTTGTAACAGAGGGTTTGGCAGGGTGTGTTGTTTATATTGATGATGTATTAATCTTCAGTGACAACTGGAAAGATCACCTATGCCATGTCAGTAAATTTCTTGAGCGTTTGGTTCAGGCTAATCTTGTAGCTAGTTTATCAAAGTGTGAGTTTGGTCAAGCTAAAGTTCAGTACCTTGGGTACGTAATTGGTGATGGACACGTTGCACCACCAGGAGCTAAGGTTTAGGTTATAAGTGATCTTCCCAGACCTAAAAGTAGGAAAGAGCTACAAAGATTTTTGGGAATGGTAGGTTATTACAGGAGATTTGTTCTTAACTTTTCAATTCTTGTATCACCACTTACAGACCTACTGAAAAAGGGAGTTAAATTTGTCTGGACCGATAACTGTGAATCCTCTTTCAGCAAACTTAAAGCTATCCTATTAAGTCAGCCAGTGCTCGCTACTCCAAATTTTGCTAAGCCTTTTAAGATGGCTGTTGACGCAAGTGATACAGGAGCTGGGGCTGTTTTGCTGCAAGAGGATGATCAGGGTATTGAACACCCTGTATCTTATTACAGTAAGAAGTTCACTCCACCTCAAAAGAACTACTCAACTATTGAGAAAGAGCTTTTGGCCTTGATTTTGGGTTTACAGCATTTTTCATTTCATTTGTGTTCTGGTTTTGACCCCATAGTCATTTATACCGATCATAACCCACTGAAATTCCTTAGTAAGTTTAAAGATAAAAATCAGAGATTGACAAGATGGAGTCTACTTCTTCAGGAGTATTCATTAGACCTACAACATGTCAAGGGGAAAGAAAATGTTATTGCAGATTGCTTATCTAGACTTTAGACAGATTGTTTTAGAGTAATAAGAAATATCCTTTGTAAATTTCTTTTTCTTTGTGGGGAGGTGTTACATAGCCTATGATTTCATCATCCTTTGTATAATTCTAACGTACAGTATGCTGCATGTTTGATCACGATTCGCCTCATGGCTTCCATAGTGACCAGGCTTGTGTGTTCTACCTCACTTCTCCCTTCTTCCCTTATAGTAGAGCAAGTCGTTCTTTCTGTTGTTCAGAGCAGGAGTGTCAACTCTTCGACTTCTGTGCCCTCATTTGTGCATCCTTCTTGCAAGTTGAATCAAGCTCTGCCGGCCCCTATATAATGAGCTCAGTATGCATTATTGCCACTTAGATCTACTCCTCATTTGGTTCACATCTCTGTTCTCCCCTGTATAGTGTATTATCTTTGTGAGTGCTCAGGAAGTCTCCAACCATCTAGCTGCTGTATAATTTAAGTATGAGTGTTGTTGCCATTTTTCTTGTGCTGTGTGGCCTGGGGTGTTGGTTCGTGAGCCTGGTGAGGTTTTTGTGGTTCATGTGGAGTTTTTGATGTCAGCCATTAATAATAATATTTTGTATCTGTAATGATATATCTTGCATTAACTGAGCATTATCCGATTTTCTCATTTTATCAGGGCTGACTTAGATAAATTTACTCTCGCTATTTTCGTGTTAATAGAGGCTATTGCAGTTAACCATATATTTAACTTGTTTTTTTGCCATTACATTATCCTTATGAGTCCTGAATGTTTAGTTGTTAGTTTGAGCATTAAACTTTAACTTGTAATTTTACCTAACTCTTTTGTTTTGAACCTGGAACTTTGCGGGACAGTAGTGATTTTAGTATTCTCACTTGAAGTGTTCATTATCTCTCTCTGTTCCGTAACAATATATATATATATATATATATATATATATATATATATATATATATATATATATATATATATATATGTCTATCCATCTATCTATCAATAAATAATAAGTCAGTATATATTTGACAGAGCTTAGACTAGTCTTTCCGTTAGATGAGGCCCGGTAGCCTTAATATTCATGACGTGTCAAAAATTGAGAGTTACACGCATTAAGAAGAAGAAGAGGAGGAAAAGGAGGAGGAAGAAGTGAAAGAAGCACCGAAGAGTAGGAAGAAAAGAAAAAGAAGGATGAGGAGGTCGAGAAGAAGGAGGAGGAATAGTAATGAGTATAAAGGTGAACAAATGAAAGCAAAAAAAAAAAAAAAAAAAAAGAATAATGGACCCAGTGATCTTATCGGAGCTGTTTGTTACAGACAAGATAATGACTAAGATACCTAATTCTATGAGCTGGAGATAAGGAGAGCAAAACAAGAAGGTTCGAGGAGGAGGAGGTGGAGGAGAGGAAGAATGATGTAGCCAAAGAAGGAATAAGTGGAGGACGAGGGGTAGGGGGGAGGAATACAAGACCAGGAACAGTATATAGCGGGGAGCAAGGAGGATGGGGAAGATGAGGATATAAGATCAAAAATAGGAATGGAAGCGTAGGAGGCAGGGAGAAATGAAGAGGAAGTGAAGGGGGCATATGGAACAAAAGATGAGGGGGAGAAAGAATACCAGGGAAGAGGAAACAGGAAAAGGAGGAAAAATCGTGAAGGGGCAGCAGCAGGGTGCACACACGTACAGTACCTCGCTCCTCGTAGTTCACATCTATGGTAATCGTAAATGCATCGCAATGAGAGCCGTGTTTTTGTGGCTTATTTGCTTTTGTGACTTTATTTGGCTCTACATTTACAGCCTTTTTCATAATTATTTCCTCCAACCCAATGGCGTCTAGTTTTTACACCTATCTTCGTGGATCGAAAAGGGTGTTATATTTTGAGCGGTACGTGTGTGTGTGTGTGTGTGTGTGTGTGTGTGTGTGTGTGTGTGTGTGTGTGTGTGTGTGTGTGTGTGTGTGTGTTTTAGCAAATTAACTCAATTTTTTTTCGATTTTTACCGAACTATTTGGAATGGTGGAGGAGCAGTCTATATAGGAACCTGTTATTTTTTTTCTAGAACAATAAGCCATGGGACAAGGTCACAGATGAGGGTAAATTGACCCAACAAAATCATATGCAGTTTTTATTAATTTTAGACAAAGTTTTGGGGAGGGGTTAAAGATAAGGCAGATATGAAGTGACTCAATTTTGAAAACAGTCAGTTCAAGGACAAGATTAAGTTTCCATCCGTGTGTCTGTGAAGGGAATAACTAAGCAGTTTTGATATGATTCGGATCAAACTTGGTGGATGAATTAAGGATCACACAAGAGACTGATTTATAGTTTTTGAAAACAATGTATTGTTTTTTAAAACAATAGGTCAAAGGTCAAGGTCAATTTAAATAATTGATATCCGACATAGACTAAATTTTGTAGAGTTCGTACTTATACAAAGATACAAGGATGCAGAGTCGATAATAAGAACAATCAGTTACAGTTCTAGTTCACAGGGAAAGGTCAAATATCAAGGTCGCTAGAAGGGTTAATGGTTAGGTAGGGAAGAATTAACTTATATGATTTGATATTTTTGGCACTGGTGAAAGTCAGATTCACAGACAAGGATACTTCTTTTGACCAACTGGTGTGTGCGGGTGCTGCACTCTGAGTATCAGACGATTTAGCTCAGTTTAGGTGATGCTTCTTGAAGTAATGGGGGTTAAGAAAGACTTTATTTATTTTATTCGGTTCGAAAATCTTCTCTAGGCTGATCTAATTCGCTTGGAATCAACAAGAATACAGTGTAAAAGACATTATCACGACCGGTATAGTGTTAAGTACATTATCCTGAATGCCAAAGTGCTTTGGGGCGATTCGACAGTAAATTATGAAGTAAGACCTAGCAATCGCTGGCCTTTTGACTTGCCTCTAATTCCATCTAGTGGTAGAAGCCTCAGATCGAAGAAGGCCGTCCATTAATAGGATGTGGTTCGAATCCGAGAAGTGGTCGGAGGTTACTATATCATGTACGAGCAAAACGCTGCCAAAGACGTGAGATAGTCTCCAACGGCTTATATGATCTGGTTTAGCGCAATCTATCTTAAGGCACACTTACGCCCAGTGTGATCTGGAATTGGGTATCAAAGTCCCAAATTAGATTTCCACTGCCATCTTCCAAGCTGATTTACCCAGGGCCTCGAAGTTTAGGTATCAGTTATATGGAGAAATTGGCGGTGTCTTGAAACGTACCCTTAACCCAGGGCAGAATCCAGCACTCTGGAAAAGAAGGGAAGAGGACGTGATTCCCATCTAAATTACCTCAAGTTTTTATCAAATTCCTGAAAATTCATTAACAAACCCTTCATTGCATTGAAATGATTCTCTGAAAACATTTGTGTAGGATATTCACTGCTTATATTATGGCGAATAAATTTTACATTAAATAACCATTAGTCAGCTGAAAATAGGAGGGCGGACGCTTCTCACCCCCAGCCCTTCATCCGTTCCTGCTGAATTGCTGTATAATGAGAACTGCTGAGCTTTACGTTTTCAACACAAGAGACTCTCTACAAGAATGAGCACAGTTATCTGCGGGTAGCCTGAACAGTGGTTATGCATTTTTTAAAATGCCATCAACAAGTGGATCGTTTAAGCAAATTACTGTCAGGTAATATGGAGGTAGCAAAAGATTATTGAAAATAGTGTTAATGTACTGAGTGAGATGGACAGGACACAGAGTGAAATTCGAACGGTAGTATCTGAGCTAGAACAAAAAAAAAAAAAAAAAAAAAAAAAAAATCTTTACCGTGCGAGGGTGATCTTTATGATTTATTCTTGCAACCATCAGACGGTTAGGCTGATCATCGGATCAACTGCCCTTCTCGTAGTGGAGGAGTAAAGGAATATTGTTACTAGCCTATTCATTACAAAATGTCTTTCCTAAGCTGAATAAAAATGCTGTAGTCAGTGAGCCGCAAGAAAAGAGGAAAAGGTTAAATTGTCGACAGTGCAACCGAGAATTTTTAAAGCGGTGTGAAAATCGGACAATAAAATATATGACTATGTATACACGCATCAAAGAAACAGGCAGTTTTGGAAACAGTGAGAAAAGCGACGTTAATTTACAGCTTTTGAATATTTAAATGAGCAAGAGAGAGAGAGAGAGAGAGAGAGAGAGAGAGAGAGAGAGAGATGAATGTGCAAACTACGTGTAATGCAATGCTACTGAATTTAACAGGATGTTGAGTATGTTACAATGAGATGTGTGCGAGACTGTGAGCTTGATAATGTTCTGAAATGTTAGGCATATGGAGTAATGTGCAGAATGAGAAGGTGCAGAAACTCTAATGTGTCAGATATGTGCATGAAATTAGCTCCACTGGCAAGGGGTTTTTGTGTGATAATTTGATGTTATGGAGGGTGTGAGAGAGATTTTTGTGGAGCAAAGAACATGTTTGAATATGGAGATTTTATGGAGATATCAGGATGCTGGCAATATGCAGCCTGTTTTGGATTTACCTCTTTCTGAATCCTATCGACCCCATAACTGGTGGTAGAGAACTGAATTATGATGATGCTGATGATGACAGCAACATGTACGATGACGAAGAAAAAGAAAATGAAAGCGATAACAAAACAAAGAAGACAACCAAGACGACTATGATTCGATGTTAATGTTGGTATGAAGTGCAAAGTGTGTACAAGATTGAACACTGTGGACTATGAGGGCGTAAGTGCAGAACACCAAACTTAAAACCTCTCTCACCTTCCTACCGCCATGAACCTCAGCTCAGTTAAATGTAACTGACTTCACCAGTACTGATGAAGAGAGAAAAAAATCTCTCCTCCCCCTCCTCCCCACCTCTCTCTCTCTCTCTCTCTCTCTCTCTCTCTCTCTCTCTCTTTCACACACACACACACACACACACACACACACACACACACACACACACACACACACACACACACACACACACACACACACACACACACACACACACACACACCGCCTTCCTAGTCATAAAACCCAAGTGCGCTCATCCATCCTCCAACAGTGTGGTACTTACGTGGTTTCGCCTGAAGTAGTGTGTGGTTGTGTGGTGAAGTGGTAGGTGCACATGTATGGTACTGAGTGTAGTTGAGTGGTGGTGGTGTGATGGTACTATGTAGTACAGGTTTGGTTATGTGGCAGTAGTGTGGTTGTGTGGTAGTGCTATATGGTAGTGGCGTGGTTGCAGGGTAGTGATGTAGTGGTATGGCTGTGGTGACTGGGTGGCGTAGCTATGCGGTGATGTTCTGGAGTAGACATGTGGTTATAGAGGAAAGCAGGTGTGGTTATGTAGTAGTTATATGGCTGTGTGGTACTAAGTCTCTAATGGTTTCTATAGCCAGACGCCTTAATCTTGGAAGAGGTGGCCACAAACGAAGCGTCGCCATGCCATTCTGTTTTCTGCAATCAGAGGCGGTCTGCTGTCCCAGGGGACCCGGGTTGTAGAGATGGCTGGGGCAAGGAACAGTTTAAAGTATTTGAATTTCGGTGAATTAGACTTTCCTGATCTACTGTAAGATCCACCGACATTTAAAGATAAATTCCATTGATACTAGTACGTCATTCCTATGTGGGAGAGCCCTAGCATGCATGCAGTATGAATGGTGGATGTAACGCCAACCCAGTAACAGGTGAAGGTGCACGGTGCGTAGACCACAGGGAACGGGCGAGCTTATACCCAGAGTTGGAAGCATTAATATACCTATACATTTACATATATCGGTGTAAATCTATCTATCTATCTATCTATAATATATCTATCTATCTATCTATCTATCTATCTATCTATCTATATATATATATATATATATATATATATATGTGTGTGTGTGTGTGTGTGTGTGTGTGTACGTATATATTCGTATATTTCCGAAGCAGGTTCTCCTTTAGACACATCTGATTGAAAAATACAACAAAATCTGCATTTCACACTCAAACACACATTTACAAAGTTTAATATTAACTCTCAACCCAGTACAGCCATCTCCATAAATTAAGACTTATCTAAGATCAATGAATGGGGACAAAACAACCTTGTCTCATTTAATGCTTGTACGAACGTAAAACCAAATATATACAATATACCAATAGACAGATGTTGTCAGATTCATATATTACCTTCAATGCTGCTAATATTTCTATCTCCAAAAGCGTTGAAATTCACGGTGTTTCACTTAACAATGCCCTCAGTTGGACCTCTCATCTTAGATCACTCCTAAAACCTTCTCAAAGAAACTTGGATTATTGTACAGAGTCCGTAACTTCTTCACTGACGAGCAGTTAGCTATAATTTATAAGTCACGTGCGTCTCTCAGCTTTAGTATTGCTCACCCTTGTGGAATGGATGTGGAGAGGTTGCACTGAAACAATTAGAAAAAATGAAGATGAAAGATGCTGGAATTATTAATAACCCCGCTATTATAAATAAACTACCTTCCCTGCAAGTAAGAAGGAATGTTGCCTCCCTTGCATTATTTTACAAATATTTTTATGGCAAATGCTCAGACAAAGTTGCGTCCATTGTGCCACCTCTCCATGCCCTCCCTCGTGCTACACGGGCATCTGGTAGCGCTCATGACTGAAATGTCACACAGCAATATTGCAGAACTTCTGCCTATTAGAATTCTTGTATTCCCCGAACTGTATCTCTCTGGAACTTGCTTCCCCAGAGTTATCCCCCCAGACTTCAACCTACGGCTGTTCAGGTCCAACTGTTACAGATATTATTTGAATGGTGGACGCCAGTAATCTGGTGTATGGATTTTTTTTGTTCATTTGTTTTTCCTTCCTCTCTGATTATATATATATATATATATATATATATATATATATATATATATACAGTATACTGTATATATATAGGTCCAGTGAATAAAAAATGTCCATTGAAGAAATAGGTCCGTAAGAGAAAAAGTCTATGAGGAAAATTAATCAAAAGTTAAAATGTGTCCATGCATGAAAATTAGTTCTTGGGGTGTTAATATGTCCATGGGGAACACAGGTGGTGAGATGACCTCTTGAGGATGTAACCGGAGACGGGCATATTTGCTAGTGTACTGTACACAATAGAAATTACTGTGTGTGTGTGTGTGTGTGTGTGTGTGTGTGTGTGTGTGTGTGTGTGTGTGTGTGTGTGTGTGTGTATTTTTTCATATTTAAGATCTCACACAGAGCTCCCACATTCTTTTTATCCTGTGCTACTAAGGTGTAAAATTATTATACCCTGGAAGTATTTAATTCCAGCGAGTGTGTGCAGTTGCTCCGTATCGGTGCCCAGTAGAGGTTCACAGCGGAATGATTGACTGCTATGCGAGATGAGAATGCTGAACCTCTTTGCTGTGAGAGGTCCTTCATCGCTGAGTAAAATCGTCTGGCAGTAGCGAAAATAAAATGTAGAGTCGTCATGGGACCGGAACGCGGTTGAAGGTTGCTTTAAAACGACCCAGAATAATTAATCCCTTCAGTCCGAGGCCTTATTTATCATTTAACTCTTGCTACCTCAGGTGATTTTTTTAAACTCAGAGGAGACCTCCCGAAGTGAAGGTATTAATGAATGTTATGTCTAACCTCTCTCCAGCTAGGAAACAGTATATTTTGGTACCACCAACAATAATATTAAGTTTGTCCTTCAATTGAGGGATTAATTTCCTCATTCTGAAGACGTAGAGTTATAAGCTTTCTGTCTGTAGACGATTGTATTTATTTTAAGACAGACTTTTCGAACCAGAGAAGTTATAGATGTAGCTTTCATTAACCCGTTAGCAGCTAACTGTCCTCCCTTTCTCGAATGAAATTGGCTAATGGCAGCAAGAATAATAAAAATGGTGTCCTCGAAGTGAAGGCGTTTACCAGGAAATGTTTCGTAAAGCTAGATGTTCAAGGTTTACAGATGAGTCTAGCGAACGACAGAGAATGCTTACTACTGACTGGGGGATATGTACTGTACTGATCAAAATAGATACAAAGTTATACTCAGGGTAGATAGTTTAATATATATATCAAACTGTTCTGCAACTCACTTTCCTTCCCTGAGTAATATTCCTAAAGTGTTAGTTGAATGGTATGTATCTCGACCCACACAGGAATCTCCTAGATATGATGCATCAGGGAAGAATATGACGGACATGCCGTAAGAGTGAAGCAGGCGAATTGGAACAGTAGACGAACTTTCGTCCCTGACTGTACGTAATCAGAGGAACAGATCGTGAGAATGAATGATATGAGAAAGGAGACTGGAGTGATCAGATCTTAACTCCTGAGGACTAAGGGAATCGATAAGGCATGTGGAGTGACTGCAAGCTCTGAATGTGTGAAAAGTTTCCTAAGATATCGTGGGCATAGTTCTGTATAATGAAGCTAGATATCATTGGCTATAATCATTGCTGAGTAATCTGGTAAGCTCTTCCCTATTACATTCTTGAGGTTCCGAAATGATGAGACTCAGAATTCTTTTAGGAGAACGGCTGGACCTCGGGTAAGTAACGGACAGATCTTCACCCGGAACTGTGTGCTTAAAAAAAAAAAAAATGTGATTTTGCAAAATTTCATCGGATTTTAATGAATTTTTTAGAGTTGTTAAAACTGATACTTCACGTTGAGAGGGTAGGGAGTATTGAAGAAAGAGTGGAAATATGGAAAAAGAAATATCACATCTATGGGCCAGTTCTAGAGTTTATCCAAGGTGAGTGCGGCCCTAAAAAATTAAAAAAGCCTCTATCTCAACCCATTAATACTCCTTACTTCCAATCTAAATCACCCCCTTCTTGTACCCATCTGCTTTATCCTTCAGTCAAATTGTCGGCTGTTATGCTGTTGAACTAATTAGATGAATAACTGGGAGAGGTAGCTGATTTATCACCGTAGAAGGGAGATGGAGGGATATGTGAGGGAGGGAGGCATGGGAGGATGTGGAGGGATCGTTACTGAGTAGATACACGATTCTGTAACTAAAGGTCTGTAGTCGAGGTTACTCCTTATAGAACGCAGCTTTAGAAATGAACTAACAGTCTGACGTACTGAAAGCAGAGAGAGAGAGAGAGAGAGAGAGAGAGAGAGAGAGACTGCCAGTTGACTGGTTAAATAAAACAAAGAAACAGGTAATATTTTGCCTGAAAGAGAGACAGGCGATAGAATGACTGATTGAAAGAATGAGAAAACCTAAAAAAAAAAGATGGATGTTTGATAAGACAGGTGGGGAGACGGAGATAGTTGGTAGGTTGGCCGATCAATAGGTAGGCAGACAAATTTAGAATATTATAAGATGACATACTGGGACAGACATAGATGAAGATAGTAGATAAACAGAGACAGAAAAATACAGAGTATGAGGAACTAAAGAAAAAAAAAAGCACATCAAGTAACGTAAGGAAAAATGTAGTAGCCATGAATACCTGTCTGAAAGTCCAGAGACGGACAGGTAGGCTAACATAAAGACTGACAAACAGACAGACAGTCATATGTATGTGTATATCTATCTATCTATCTACATACAGATATAGGTAGATAGATGGACAGATATACGTGGAAGGCATAGACAGACATAGATAAAGAGACAAACAGATAGACAGACAGACAGACAAACGAACAAACTGGTACATGGAAAGATACAGTAGATACAAATGCAGATCAGCATCAAAGTTCCCCTCAACGAGAATGTTGAGGCCATAAATAACTTCGCCTGCCTGTCCATCTCCCACTGTTCGCAGTTGCGTTCCACAATTCGATCCACTTTGCAGCATACAGGTCACGCTGTCAGGAACTTATCACAGACGGGTGCTGCGATAGGCTGGGTGGGATGCCATAGCTGAGTGGGGATAGATGTGAGAACGTTCAGGTAAGTGAAGTCATTGTGGGATGGAGTAAGGGTGATGTAGAGTCTTTGAGACCTTTTTACAATAGGTGTCTGTCCGTAGAGTTGGGCGGCAGGACAGAGGTGGCTCGCCGGGCGTAGATATTTCGTTTGCCGGAGAGTATTCAGAAAGTATTCATTATAGAGTCATGAAATTTCACATAATTATGTGTCTTATAGTGAACTGGTGCCTTTTGATAGGTAGAATGCTGTGTCTTAAGTTGTTTTTTTTTATGAAAAAGTAAACAAAAAAAAATCATTTTATCAAATTTCAGTGCGACCTTCACAAGAATCTGATGGGTCCAGGTTATACTTAGTATTGACTGATTAGATAGTTTCCAAGTTGTTACCCTCCATCTGACACGAGTCAGAGAAGGATGTGGCTATCACTGGGATCAATAGGTGTCCGTCTATAGAGTTGGGAGGCAGGACGGCTGGCCAGACAAAGAGATTTCTTTTTCGGGACAGAACTCAGAAAGTATTCACTACACAGTAGAGTCATGAACTTTCACATAGTTATGTGGCTTATAATGAACTGGTGCCTTTTGATAGGTATAATGATGTCTTAAGGAGTTTTTTTTTTTTTAATGATGATTAAGAACAAAAAATCTCATTTCCAGGTTAGAACTCAGAAACCAATACAGGTACAGGCTTCAAACTCTCCAGGAATGTGTGTTAATATGCCCGCTGGTTCCTTTTGATAGAATGGTATGAGATTATAATAATCTTATGCAATTGCAAAAATGCATAAAACTGATTATTTTAATGCATTTTTTCTATTAAAACTTTGCAACTATTACACCTAGGGGGCAGAAATTGTACATGATAAATGATTACATGAATATCGAATTATGTATGAACTTTCATGACTGTGCTTATTATGTAGTAATAAAAAAATGGCTGCCTAAATGAAACATAGGCAGTGCTACGCTGTTGGAACCCTCCACCTGACGAAGCACATACTCCCCACTTCCCTGCACACTTAACCATGCGCATAACGGACCTCAAACCCCCAATCCTTTCTTTTAAAGGTGGGCGTTAGGAGAACGCCTTGCACATGTCTCACTGAAATCTCTGGATTATTTGTTTACTTTGTCATTATTTTCAAATAAAGTACTTAAGACACAGCATTCTACCTATCAAAAGGCACCAGGTCACTATAAGACACAAAGCCTAAGTATGTAAAGTTTCATGATTCTACAGCGAATATTTTCTGAGTTCTGGCCCGGAAACGAAATCTCTATGCCCGGCTAGGTGCCCTGCTGCCCAACTCTACAGACGGACACCTATTGATCCCAGAGAAAACAACACCCTCCTCTGGCTTTGTCACGTGGAGGGTAAAAAAGCACCAGTCAAAATCAGGTCGTAAGTTCATCATTACCATGGATAAAGTTCTGAGTTTGTTAAGTTTTAATGGCTGTGTTATACAAGCAGGAGGGGGGGTGGGTGGGAGGGGAGGCAGTTATGACCATGGTTAGGTGTGCAGGGAAGTGGGAGATACGTGCTCGGTCAGGTGGAAAGTTGCAACAGTGTAGCGTTTCTTATCTGTTTGTATTTTATTGTTAAATTCTCATCAAAGATTTGCAGATGTGAGTCGGGTAAGAGCAATGTGACTTAAATATCAATGATAGATATTTATAAACAGATAGATAGATAGATAGATATAGATAGATAGATAGATAGATAGATATCAGAAGGTAGCTGTACTTCCAAGAAACTAAATGTGGATCAGTTAAAGGTCAAACCTGTCCTATCACACCGGACCACACTGGCTGAAAGGCTATTGAGAAACTAATACTAACTCTCACCTTGATCCATAACTCCTAGCAGGAGTAATTTTACCTGAGAGAAAAATAGATAGATATATAGACAGACAGATAGATAGATAGATAGATAGATGGACAGACAGATAAACAGATAGACAGAGAAACAAACAGAGGCAGACAGAAAGAGATATTTGGGGTGGCATTCACTCGGGATTTATTTCGAAAAGATCATTTTACCTCGCTTGCAAAATCTGCTTCCAAGAGATTAAGTGTGTTGTGCCGACTCCATGACTTCTTTGCCTCAGCCTAGTTGTTGACTTTACATAAGGGTTTCATTCTCTTCTGTGTAGACTCTCATATGGAGGGGGGAGGGGCTCCCCACATTAATCTTGTCTCAACAGAGTGGAGTCAAAGGCTGGTAGTATTAAACAACCTCTTCCCCTTCTCGCGAAGCATCTTCGTGAAGAGGCCCTTCCCAGTTTGGTACCTTTAAACCCCAGCCGAACAGCCTCTTCCCAGAAGGAGACTACGGAAGGGTTGGTATGCTGCTGGGGTCTAGGTCAAGAGAATAGGCTGGGGTGCTCTCTGGGAGAGAAATCGTGAGATTGGTACGCCGGAGGTGCGCATGTTGCCGTTATCTGTTTTATGTTTACTCTCTCGTGTGATATATTGCGAAAATATTATACTAAATCTGATAAACAACATCTCCGAATCAGTCCAGTGGTAGGAAATAGTTTTAATACTTGATACTTTAATACTTGAGAGGGGGTCCAACGGTGGTTAGAATTACGGCAACTAGAATTTAGCGGTTTTGTTTGGTGGTTCAGTTAGGTTAGAAATAGCTTAGTTTAGATCAGGTCAGGTTATCTAACAGACTTGTACACCATTCCACTTTTCATTACTGTTTTCAGAAAGGTAAGAACGTGGTATAATTTAAGGCAGTGATTAGGATTACGGCAGTTAGAATTTAGCAGCGACTTCCTTAATCCTAACCATGGTTAGGATTACGGCAGCTAGAATTAAGTTGTTTGGTTTGGTGGTTCAGTTAAGTTAGAAATAGGTTAGGTTAGGTTAGGTCAGGTCTGTTTTCGTTAGGTTATGTTCATACTGCTACAGTTCAGCATCAACCGCTAGAATTTAGCGGTCATGTTTGTTTTTTCTACTATGTTAGAAATGTTAGGTTAGGTTATTTAGGTTAAGTTATGGCTACCGTAAAAAGGCAGTGATCAGGATTACGGCAGCTAGAATTTAGCGGCGATGGCAGTAATCTAACCACGGCCCTAAATATACCACGTGCTTGCCTTTCTGAAGACAGTAGTGAAAAGAGGAATGGTTTACAAGTCTGTTACATAAAGTGCTCTCGGAAATACGCCGTGAAGTTGCCTGGATCACCACTGTATGAGACACAGGTAACTTGGGAATGATAGAAGTCAACGACTGGGCTGTCCGCATGTAGCAGTCACTGAGCTGATCGTGAATGGGTAGCACCAGTCTCCTAAAAATCTATAAATAAAGATAGTATCACACAAAAAAAAATGATAACAAACATTTAAAAAAATTCTAAATGCATTTCGTGACTGTAAAGGTACTAGCTACTTACATGAATATATCAGTATAAAAAAAAAATACGAAGATATTTGGAAAGAGGCGGGTGATGCTCCTGCTTCATATTCCAGTACTTTCAACCCCGAGAGACCTCTTTGCGCGCCGTACGAGGAACATCTTCGCTTTAAAACTACGGCTGGCGCAACGAAGAGCTTGCTCGTGTGAAGACGTAGTTTAATACTACCAGCCATTAACTCTCCTCCTCTTAGTGACTCCCTTCAAACTCTGTCACCTTCACTGCGCTGTTGCATCTCAGATCTCTTATATCTCTACTTCAGTGGTCACTGCTTTTCTGAACTCTCTGCTTGCATCCCCCCTCCATTGCGGCGGGTGCGTAACACCTGTCTGCCAACAATCTCTCATCCCTTTTCTGTCCAACTTTAATGCAAGAGTGAACCCATCCTGTCAGTGGTGGCTCAGCGGTTAGCATTGCTGACGTCGAAGCTGCAGGCCCATTAGCACCAGGGTTCGAATCCTCGTGCGGGCAGCTGGCGTCACCCGACTCAGGTGTTCATCCACCCTTTGTGGGGTTGGTAGGTATAAAGAGTACCTAGGACAACACCTAGGGCAGGTAACTGTGGTGACATGGATGATGCGGTGGCCTTGTATCTCAGGATGCTGGATGAATAACCCACCACAGGCTCAATGGCCTATGTTACGGGCTGAGCACCGTGGCTAATTGTTTCGTGTCATCTGCGCCACCTTTACCTTTCCCCAGCCCTTCATGTATGTAGTAGGTCAACTCTGGAATTATCTTCCTCTGTATTTCCCTCTGCCTATGGCATTCAGTCTTAAAGGCAATGTACCCTGGCGTCTCGAACGAATCTTGATTTTTTTCTTCTCTGGAACAATCTTACTGGATTCGAGCCTTTGGTCTTCTTCCTTACTCTGAAAAAAATGTAATAATAAGTAACGCCCCAGATATTTCAATCCTTCACTTCTTCAGTCCGTCACCTTTACACTTTGATTGTCTAATTTTTTCTCTATTAGTGTTTACCATACGTTCGAGTACTTCGATAGTCAACGATGATACCTAACCTGGAAAATGTTCTCCACATGGTCCGTATTTGGCAAATTAAGTAATGTTTCCCCTCCTTAACCTGAATGGCGTGTCCTCATATATACCAGTATTTCTAATGATTCTGTGTGACTGGAGTCAATCAATCAGTCAATCAATCAATCATCTTTATTTCGTATCTCGCGATGCATAAAATATATATACTGCATATTATCATCGTAAATATTATAGATAATCTTTTAATCACTGAAACTAATATAATATTTACAATCAGACGGAGGAGTGGATCCAGTTTCATTGATTAAAAAAAAAGAAAAAGACTAAAACCCATACATACAATCTGCATACATACACATACAGAATCAGCTGTTATCTATCTTATTCAAAATTTAAGTTAACTCCACACCGCTTATTTCCTCATGGTTTTGCATCCATTGAATTCTAGCATGTATAATGTCCATAGGATTATCTAATATATCTATCTATTTAAAATGATATACATTATCAAAGGCCTTTGATTGATCCATAAAAGCAATATATGATTACTGGACCTGAGTGACACTTCTCTGTATGCTCGGTGTGTTTGGGTCATTTTGAGAGGCCAGAAATAGTTCTGAATAACGCTTCTGCAAATGTTTTGATGTAGTTGGTACTTCAAAGTGACTAAAATTGGAAGTGAGCAACTGTTTCTCTGTATGCTTTGGTATGTTTGATAAATAATAGTTTCTGACCCATCTTTTCTCCGTACGTTTTAGTTTGTGCGGTAATTTTAAGCAACTTAATATTCAGCGTGATCCCATGCTGTTTTATAATAATGAATCATATACTTGGTGGTAGTATACAGTTTTGAAACACGACGGACAGAACAATACAATTATTTTGAAAGTTTTAGTCCTTGTTTCATAATAAAACGTACAACGAGAGAGAATCAGAACTTTTTAAGGTGATTAACATTCTAATCCCCTTAGGCCTGATTGATCTCAACTTTCTAGAATCATGAGGCGTTGGTCAAAATACATCATTTTAAAAAGTAGGCTAAACTTTCATACTGAAGGGGTTAACATTATTCATGATACTTTGACTGCCCGTTCCAGATGTTCGAGTTCTTCATCGCCCTTCACCTTTCTCCTCTCGCATCGATTATCTTTTCGCCATCACCTAGGCAGTAACCAGTCGTAAATCAAGGGAATGAGTTATCACAGAGCGAGATATTCCATCCACAAAGCTTCTACGTTCACCTATATGGCCTTCTACACCTACATATTCCTCACCGTTATCCACCGCTCTCAAGTATCTTGGCTACATCTGCTTGGTAGTTTTGTGTAATAAATCAAGGTGATGAGCTACCACGCGGGCGCGATATTCCCTTCAGGAGGTATTTGCAACGCCATTCTAGAGGCACAATGGCCCCCTGTATTCACCTATCTCGCCGTGATTAATGGTCCCTTTGTGAGGTAGACGAGCCTCTGGTAGCTGTCAATTCAGTTTTCATGAATGGCGCCTTGGGATATATTAGTACGGTACTCTTTCCACAGAAATAGCACCAGCTGCTGCTGCTGCAAGTGCTGCCACTGCTGTTGCCTTTGTCATTCCTGGAGCTGCAGTTGCTGCTGCTGCTGCTTTAATTAAACTTTTGTCTGCTTATACTGATAAACCTATACGCTTTATTACCCCCGCACTATCTCATCACCTACCATCACATGACCTATCTTGCCCACTCCTCTCCACTCACCCTACTCCATTTTCACTCATAAACCGAACTTCTAAGAAAAAAAATGTGTACTATGGACCTTGCCATCGCCGACGTCACCCCTTATATATAAGACGCCCACTTTCCGCCCGCCCCACCCTACTCCTGCTACCTCACCTTTAATTTTCAGTTTGCTGGCACGTCCACAGCATCAGTCTTCACAGCATATACTTACTCCAGCATGCTCCACCACTCACTATTATCCCATATATATATATATATATATATATATATATATATATGTGTGTGTGTGTGTGTGTGTGTGTGTGTGTGATTGCAGAGACAAAGTTTCAGACGTTACCCACTGGAATAGGTCAGTAAACTGCCAATTTTCCCATTCACCACGATGGGGGCTTCTGCTCAACTGAATAAAATCGTCTGGTGGTAATAAGAATAAAAGAGAGGCGCCACAAACTAGAGGGTTTAATAGATATTGGCTTAACTCCCGTCATTACGAAAAGGTCCTAAGTCGAATAAAATGGTCTGGATGATGGTAGCATCAGTAGGACTAGAGAGGTTGCATCGCACTCAAGAGGTAAACTCCTGTGCTGCAGGGAAGTGGGGAAGGTCTGGTGTGGATTCAGAAACAGACTTACGATTAGTTTCCTGTCCTAATTAAGCTTTGTTTTAGTCGGGGAGGACAAGGAAAGACTAGAGCAGAATCTTTTATTTTTTTATTTTTCCTGCATCTCAGTCTTGGTGTATCAATTCATAAACAGATGTGCAATCAATATCATATCGTCACTGAGCTATACTGTATTCTTTTACATGATGACAAACGAAAGGCGAATACAGAATTTTTGAATTTCTCTTGTTATTTCTGTTTTAAAACATTGAAGTTAGGGAGTGAAATCATCCTCTCCATCCCGAGTACGCCTAGCCATAATTTCCTCTCGTTACATCGTGTATTAAGGCCAGACTATCTACATTAAATCTGCGGGGATGAACATAAATTGGAGCTTGTTTGTAAACGTATGCACCAGAAAATAATAATTGAAAAATATGAAGTTTAAAGGTAAGTTGGTGGGCAGAAAATTGAACGTCGCCTATTTAGATATATGAGCTACAAAACTTACACTTGAAAATACAAGCTCTGAAAATAATTGATAATTGGTTTGGGTTTTATCTAAGTATTTATCAGAAAATGAAAATTTATAGGCACAAATAGGAGTGTGAGCTCATAAGATAATAATAAAATATTGGGACATGTATATTACTTCGCGCACCATGAGAGAGAGAGAGAGAGAGAGAGAGAGAGAGAGAGAGAGAGAGAGAGAGAGAGAGAGAGAGAGAGAACAAACTATGAAATTAATTTAAAAATAATATAGGAGTTTGTAAATATTTAGGTCAGGAACGGGAGTTTCGAAATGTAACTCTGAAAACAGATAGTAATTGGAATTTGCTGATGTATATGCACAAGAAAAAAAGCAGACTATGATCTCAAAAAAATATTAAATGTATTTCATCATCCTCGTATGAATGCCTTAGGTAACGTGTATTCAGGCATGAGTTATAAAAGTAAATTTCGATTGGACTATTAACTTCCCCCCCCCAAATACGGCCTTTGTAGTGTCGGCTATAAACTCAAACCAATATTGTCTTGTGCTTAGATATAGATATGCAATAGAAAATGAATCTGGAAACGTAGCCTCCAGAAGTGAATCAGAGTACGTTTGGATGGTCGAATTTTAGGATCGAAAATAATATCCTCTTCCCAATCGACCCAACCCACCAGGTACGGTAATCTTGACTGCGTAGCCTCTGAACATAAATAAAAATGGGATATGTTTATGGCGGCATACGCTAGAAATGAAAAATTCAAAACATGAGCACAAGGTACGAGAAAAAAAAAGTGTAAACATGGTAGCGCCGTGTTCTCATTATGCACAGACGCTACTATGCATACTGGGGCAGGCGGTGGCAGCATCGGTAGAGAGGCGGCCTGCAGTCCTGATGAACCCAGGTTCGAATCCCGGCTGGGGCAGGGAATAGTTTAAGGACTTGAAATTCTTTAAAAAAAAGCAGACGTTTCTTATCTACCATATGAACCGCCGACATATCATAAAAGTACCCCCGCTAATATCAGTACACCAGTCCTGTATGAGACAGCCCTAGCATTGTTTCAATATGGATGGTTGGTGGTAGCGCCGAAGTGGTGACATGTGGAGATGTAGGAGGACTACTGAGACTTGGGCATAGGCCCTGATGCCTTTGCCCAGAGTCGGACACGTAAGAAAAAAAAAACGTTTTCAAACTGGTCCAGTGTGTGTTCAGACACACACACACACACACACACACACACACACACACACACACACACACACACACACACACACAGAGCAGGGGCATTTCTTCTCTCTCTCTCTCTCTCTCTCTCTTTATATATATATATATATATATATATATATATATATATATATATATATATATATATATATATATATGTCCGACTCCGGGCAAAGGCTTCAGGGCCTATTTCTCGGGAGCAGTGGTCTATCCCAAGGCCAAGTAGTCCTCCTACATCTCCATATGTCACCACTTTGGCGCGAACACTCACCTTCCAGATTGAATACGTGCTTCTTTTTGCCCACAGTCTGACACTTAAAAAAAAAAAAAAAGTATACCGTTTTCGAACTGGGCCAGTGTGTGGTTAGACACACACACACACACACACACACACACACACACACACACACACACACACACACACACACACACACAGAAGAGGCACTTCTTCTTCTTCTTCTACTTCTTCCTCTTCATTTTTCTTTTAATATGTCCGACTCCGGGCAAAGGCTTCAGGGCCTATTTCTTGGGGGCAGTGGCCTATCCCAAGGCTCAGTAGTCCTCCTACACCTCCACATGTTATCACTTCGGCGCTAACACCCACCTTCCATATTGAAACAATGCTAGGGCTGCCTCATACAGGACTGGTGTACTGGTATTAGCGGGGGTACTTCTACGACATGTCGGCGGGTCTTGCGGTAGATGAGGAAAGCCTGCTTTTTCATGATTTTCAAATCCTTAAACTGTTCCCTGCCAAAGCCAGGATCCGAACCTGGGTCCACTATACTTCTTTCGCAGCAAGAAGTTCGTTCGGTCGCTCTCGTGAGGTCAGAGGAGTCGCTCTCGTGAGGTCAGTCTGCTCAGACGTGCCAGAGACCTGTGGTAGTGTTGTGCTAGTGTGTTTTAGTGATCTGTGTTAGTGTGTTGTAGTGATCAGCGATAGTGCTGTGCTAGTAATCCGTGAAAGTGTTGTGCTAGTGTGTTGTGCTAGTGTGTTGTGGTGACCCGTAGTGACCCGTGATAGTGCTGTGCTACCTTGTGTGAACTAGTGCGTAATGGCTTCCTCGGCAGAGAGCTGTGTCCCCACTGCAGGTATTGAAAAGGACTACCTTGAATTAAAGGAGCAACTTCTCGAACTGAAGCGGGAGGTACAAATTCTCAGGCAGGATAAGGCACAAATGAGGGAATTGTTGGAGGAGATATTGGAGGAGAAAGAGAAAAAGGCTGAAGGTTGGACACTAGTTAACAAGGGTGCAACGAAGTTCACTCTTAAGAAGCAAATGGAAGGTAAGACCACTAATGCCTTCGACGCACTACGGGACGAATGTGAAGGGAAGGCAGAGAGGGAAGTAGAGGAGAAGGAAGGTGAGAGAACTTCCAGTACAGGTAAGTATAATCAGAACAAGAAAGGTAAGAAAAATGTTGTTGTTGTTGGAGACTCCCAGGTGAGATATCTGAACAGGGCCATGTATACTCCACTCGCTAAACATGTGTGTCTTCCAGGGGCCAGGGTGGCTACTGTGATAGAAAAAATATCAAATATCGTAAAGGATAGTGGTGACAAACCCACTGTGTGCCTCAGTGTAGGAGGCAATGAAATTAGTAGCTGTAAGAGTGAGGTACTGTGGCAAAGGTACAAGTTGATGTTAGAAAAGGTTAGGGAGAGGGGAGGAACCTCTGTAGTGCTTGGTATTTTACCCAGGTGGCGGGTTGGAAGAGAGTGGTTGAGCAGGGCAATAGAGTTTAATTGCCGCCTTGAAAGGTATTGCAAAGATAATGCAATACCTTTCATAGACAGCTGGGACCGGTTTTATGGACGGAGTGCCTTGTATAGTTGGGATGGGACTCATCTTAGCATGCAGGGAGTTACTGTTTTAGCTGGAATGATAGATGGGGAGTTGGAGGGATTTTTTCGAGGTTGAGAAGTAGGTGTACAGGAAGTTGCAGCAACTACACTCAGAAATCATTATTACCATGTTTGGATAGATGCATCAATACTTGCAAAATTAAGAACAAAAGTTCAACCATTAGTGTAGATACATCCACTCAGGCACCTCAAATTGAGCAGGCGATGATAGATGATAGAACAAGCGATGATAGAAGGGCGATAAGCGATAGTACAAAAAAATGTTATATTAGTAAAGTAAAGAGTTTCCCAGTTAGTAACAAAATAAATAACAGTAAATGCCAAGGTCAAGGCATAACTACTAGTAATAATCTGAAAGTGTACTACACAAACAGCCGGAGTTTACGTAATAAAATGGATGAACTGAGGGTTTTAATTTGTACAGAGAAAATAGACATTGCCGTTATTAGTGAAACTTGGATGAATACGGACACACGAGAATTTTTAGCAGAATATCAGATAAAAGGCTATAATATTTTTGTGTCAAACCGTCAGGGAAGAAAGGGGGGAGGGGTAGCTATTTATGTAAAGGATTCATTAAACTGTTACAATAAAGCAGACATTAAAGTAAATAGGGACACAGAAAGTGTCTGGGTTGAAATTAGTAACAATAGGGAGAAATTAGTGTTAGGAGCAATTTACAGATCTCCTAAATTAAGTAGAGCTGACAGTAAATACCTTTGGGAGGAAATTAGGAAAGCATCACAGTCCAGCTTAGTAATAATTGTAGGGGACCTTATTCTACCAAGGATAGATTGGAGAAATCAGACAGGGGATGCAGAGTCAGAGGAATTTCTAGAGGTAGTACAGGATAATTTTCTTTATCAGTATATCAGGGAACCCACCAGAGGTAATAACATACTAGATTTGGTTTTAGCTAATAAAGAAAATATCATTAGTAATATAGAGGTTGGTGGACGACTTGGTAATAGCGATCATGAAGAAATTAAGTTCAAATTTATTTGGGATGTCTGTTCCACTGAAAATACCTCCACCGTTCCTAATTTTCGTCTAGGAGATTTCGATGGCTTAAGAGCTTATTTTCGAACGGTATTCCACAGGGAGATTAGCTATTTGAGGGAATGCCAGGTCAGTGAGGAACCCCAGGTCATAGGTGTGCAGGAAACACGTGGGAATGTCCGTCAGGTGTCTGTGAGGGGGGAGGTGGTAGATAGGAATGTAGTCCAGGTGACGGGAATTAACTCAGCTCCAGTACCAAGCAGACGTTCGACCAGTGAGAAGTATAACGAGTTAATAAATATAATATACGGAGGCCAAGATAGATATATCCCTTCAAAACCGTTTAGAGCGAATAATTCAGAACCAAGATGGTTAAATAACAGATTAAAATCTCTCATAGGCCAAAGGAAAGGAATATATAGAAAAATAAAACGTGGAGAGGAACACTTACGTAACCGATACACAATTTTAAATAGAGAAGTAAAGAGGGAGATAAGAAAAGCAAAGAGAAGTTATGAAATTAAGGTTGCTAGTGAATCAAAAGAAAACCCCAAGGGTTTTTATCAAATGTACCGTACGAAAAATAAAGATAGGATAGGACCACTCAGAACAGAATCAGATGACATTACCAGTGAAGATAAAGAAATGTGCTCCATCCTAAATAATTATTTCATATCAGTATTCACCAAGGAAAATCTAGACCTGGTCCCTCAAGCAGCAAATATTTACGATGAGAATACGGAAAATATTCTTAGTAAAATAACCATTAGTAAGGAGGAAGTATTGAAAGAAATTAATAAATTAAAACCTCAAAAATCGCCAGGTCCGGACGATATATATGCAAAAATTATAAAAGAAACCAAAGAAGAATTATGTCAGCCACTTTTAACATTATTTAATGACTCTTTAAGTTCAGGAGAAGTTCCCGAGGCGTGGAAGACCGCAAACGTAGTGCCCATCTTTAAAAAGGGCGATAAATCAGCTGCGTCGAATTATCGTCCGATAAGTCTAACGTCAATAGTAGGAAAAATGTTGGAGTCAATTTTGGCAAATAAGATTAGAGAACACTTAGAAAGATTTAATCTTATAAACGAAAGTCAGCACGGATTCAGGCAAGGACGATCCTGCCTCACAAACTTGTTGTCATTCTACTCGGAGGTCTATGAGGCAGTAGATAGTGATAAAGCTTACGATGTTATTTATCTGGACTTTAGTAAAGCTTTTGATCGGGTCCCACACGAAAGGTTAGTTAGAAAGGTTCGAGCACACGGTATAGACGGCGATATCTTAAAATGGATAGAATCCTGGCTGAAAGGACGAAAGCAGAGAGTATTAATAAATGGAACTAAGTCGGGCTGGGGATTAGTAACTAGCGGTGTACCACAGGGTTCAGTACTCGGTCCCTTATTATTTATCATATATATAAATGATCTAGATTTAGGAGTCAATAGCAGCATCAGCAAATTTGCCGACGATACAAAAATAGGGCGTATCATTAACTCGACTGACGATTGCCATAACTTACAAAAAGACCTCGATACATTGTCCAAATGGTCTAAAACTTGGCAAATGGAATTTAACGTTGAAAAATGTAAAGTACTTAACGTAGGCAAGACCATTGGAGATACTAAATACAGCTTAGATAACAAAGAAATTAGCAAATCGGAATGCGAGAGAGATCTAGGAGTTATGATTAGTAACGACCTTAAACCAAGGCAACAGTGTATTAATGCGAGAAATAAAGCAAATAGGGTCCTAGGATTTATTTCGAGAAGCGTGAGCAATAGATCATCTAAAGTAATACTGAAACTTTATCTAGCATTAGTAAGGCCACATTTAGACTACGAAGTACAATTTTGGTGTCCTTACTATAGAATGGATATTAACTCGTTAGAAAATGTACAGAGAAGAATGACAAAAATGATTCATGACGTCCGGAACCTGTCATATGAAGACAGACTGAAAAGACTAAGTCTGCATTCGCTAGAGAGGCGTAGAGTAAGGGGAGACTTAATTGAGGTGTTTAAGTGGATGAAGGGTATAAATAAGGGAGATATTAGCAAGGTACTTAAAGTGAGCATACAGGATAGAACTAGAAATAATGGTTTCAAACTAGAAAAATTCCGTTTCAGTAAGGAAATAGGTAGAAATTGGTTTGATAATAGAGTAGTAGACGAATGGAACAAGCTACCTAGTAAAGTAGTTGCTGCCTCTTCCATTGAGAGTTTCAAGCATAGGCTAGATAAGCATATGACTAATAAGGGGTGGATATAGAAAAAAGAAAATCTTATAACCAATACTAATTCATAATTTTTCCTTTTCAGGTTACACTATGATAGTCTCTATTCTCCTTTCACACTTTCCTGTAAAATGTCCACGCCAGTTTTTCTATACGGCGTGGTGTTCTTTCTGACTTTTTCCTGCCGCTTCGGCTGGAGGGTTTGGAGGGCGGGGGAGAGCCTTCTTCTTTGCTATCCTTATCTCATTCTAGTAGTTCAGTTACTCTTCTAGGAGCTGCCTAGCATGGGCCAACCGGCCTACTGCAGTTATCCTCTCTTCTTATGTTCTTATGTTCAGGGTGTGGCAGAAGTTGGAATTTCCCCGAGTGCGACATTGCCAATTTGACCACCAATTATCGGATTATCACTCTGTCTCCCTACCTACCCCCATCCCACCCGTTTCTCTCTCTCTCTCTCTCTCTCTCTCTCTCTCTTTCTCTCTCTCTCTCTCTCTCTCTCTCTATATATATATATATATATATATCGTATATATTTTTATTATTTATTTTCAACTTTTTTTCCACACCACCTATGAGGTAAAAGTCTAAGCGCGTTTTATTTTTAAGAGGTTTCCCCTGTAGGCCTAATCCTCTCTCTGATCTTTAATCATAATCTTCTTCGTCATCAGAACTTTGTTATATTGACGAGAGAGAGAGAGAGAGAGAGAGAGAGAGAGAGAGAGAGAGAGAGAGAAACAGGTGGGACGGGGGTAGGTAGGGAGATAGAGTGATAATCCGATAATTGGTGGTCAAATTGGCAACTCTACGGCGTGGCAACTTGGGAAAAAAGCACTGCCACGTGTCATAGAATTCATTCAAATCGTTGTTATAATTCTAAAAAGTGATACTCAATGTACTATATAGCTTTCTTTACTATATACAGATTATAAAAAACAATTTCAAATAGCACATAGATGGGAAATAAGAGAGAGAGAGACATGTACTACGGTTGATTTGGCAGCATCGCTAGAGGTGATTCACCAGGTGGGCCCCACCCTGAACGGACTTCTTGCGGTGAAAGGACTATAGGACTGTAGGCCGCCTCTCTATCGGTTCAGCCACCACCGTTCACTATACTATACTATATATATATATATATATATATATATATATATATATATATATATATATATATATATATATATACTGTATATTACCATTCGAACAGGTCAGTACTCCCAAGGTGGATGTAAAGCTGATGATAGGGGGAGCTGGAGCTCCCGTTTCATCAGACCTTGGGACTGGCTTCTAACCATCCCTCTTTCCTAAACTTTTTCAGTGTTTCAGTAACACAGAGAGCAGGCCAGCATACTCTTCTATACAATATTCCTCCAACTACCACCACCAAACTTCATGCACGTTACACATCACACTTCCTTTTCTAAAAAAAAAAAAGAAAAAAAAGAAAAAAGAAAGAAAGAAAGAAGAAAAAGAAAGAAAGGCATCTCAACACCCACCCTCTGGGTCCCCAAGGGGGGTGAAGGGGAGGACCATAAAAGTCCCCACCTTCCACCCCTCTGCCTGTGATGGCTAAGAGATGCTTGGAACCACTGTCTGACTCGGTTCTTCTCCATTTCTGCAACATTCGCGGCCCTTCCTCTAGTTTTCTGTTGAATACCACCTATTTTCTTCTAAAGCTCACCTCCTCTTCCTTACTGAGAATCAGTTGTCTGAGGCAACTGACAGCAATGCCTTCTCTTTACCATCCTACTTTCTCTACGCTCACTTCAAAGCCAAAGGTGCTTGTATAGGAAAGTGGCAACATATACTGCTCTCCTGTTCCTGAACTTGAATCTTCAGTACTCTCTATTCTCTGACTTCGGCCATCATGTCACTCTCTGACTAGATTTCTTTGCGTTGTGTTCTAATCCCATAATTCTTCTGACGATGAAAAATTTATTGACTATCTTACTTGTAAGATGGAACACATCCTATCAATTTCTCCTTTCCCTGAAATCCACATTCTACTTTATTTCAACGTTCATTGCCACCATGGGTTGTCCTCTTCTTTCACTGACCTACCTGGTGAACAAGCTTACACCTTTTCTATTCTGAATGACCTAGGGCAGCTTGTACAGCACCCTGCCCGTATCCCTGACCGTCTTCAAGGGAGTTCGAACATTTTGCCCCTTTTCCTTACAACAAATCGTTCTGCTTACTCTGTTAATCTTTTCTCTCCATTGGGTTCCTCTAATCACAACCTTATCACCTTAACTTGTCTTATCGCTCCAGTAAGGCCTATGGACCCTCCCACGAAGCAGCGGCTTTGGCCACGGCCTCCTCTACAGGCCTGCTCAGTGGGGGGGGGGGTGTAAAGCACTATGTCATCTCCCGTGGGCCTACTCACGGTCCACCTCACTTGGCCCAACGTGACCTCAGTACAGGAGAAAACTGTGGTGGGGTCACGTTCTTGCCTGTATTAAAAGCATTTTTTTACGTTTAAATCACCTAATATTCTAGTACAGAACAAACACAGTGTTAGATAAACAATGCCCTTAAAGTGTTGTGTACCCCTGTGAAAGGGTAACTACAAATCGGTACCTAAAGTCCATGTATTTAAGTTCCCAAAGTGTGACAAACAATCTGCACAGTGGCTGACCGCCATTAAACGGGAAGGCTATGTTATTTCTCAGTACGGCAGGTTGAGTGTTTTGAATTATTTTGTGTTTCTCATAAAAAAAATGATATAGTAATAACGAACACATAATGGTATCATATACTTGTTCGACGTAAACTGTAGAAATAGTAAATACGATCTACTGGAGAAGTGAATATTTTTTTTTTCGTGTGGCATACGAACTAAGAATTTATCGTTTTGCCAGACATTCTCTCATTCTAGATGAAAATATAATAGTATTAAAAAGTATATTATCATTATTATTAGTATTATTATTATTATTAATGATAATGTGCGGAAGTGAAGTAAGTATTTTTTCGTGCGGCATTGCAACTAAACATTTATCGTTTTGCCAGACATTCTCTCACTCTAGATGAAAATATAATAGTTTATCTATCTATCTATATACCTAGGCTGCTTCCCCCAAGGAAAAGGGAGGTAGCCGAGACAGGACGACACACTCCCCATTAACTCATCCATTCAAACACATTCATTCGCATCTTAGCCCCAAAAGGGAGAAGGGACAGATCCTCACCGCAACACACCGCACAAGGGTCAATTGCACAGTGCACTCAGTGACATCCGCAGCAGGGCCCGACAGCAGAGCTGGTTTACTCCTGCCACATCATAATAGACCCATCCTCTTACCCGCATATATATATAATAGTGCTAAAAATATATTATCACATTATTACAGTTATTAGGATTATTATTAGTGATTATAATGTGCAAGAGTGAAGTGAATATTTTTTTCGTGTGGCATATCAACTAAGAACTTATCGTTTTGCCAGACATTCTCTATTTTTTTATGATAATAAAATATCATTAATATCATATTACCATCATTATTATCGCTGTTATTAGTACCAGAATTATTATTAATGATCATAATAATGTGCGGGAGATATGTGAATATTTTTTCGAGTGGCATACCAACAAACATTTAATCATTTTGCAAGATATTCTCTCATTTTAGATGAAAATATAATATTATTATTAATATATAACCAGTAATAATAATAATCATCATCATCATCATCATCATCATCATCATCAAAATAATAATAATAATAATAATAATAATAATAATAATAATAATAATAATAATAATAATAATAATAACAACAACAACAACAACAACAACAACAACAGTAATAATTAGTATATTAAAGTTGCACAAATATTAACGGTTGTATAAGAACACAGTAGATGAAATAGGTAGATTATAGACAACTCGTGTTCCAGGTATGTGACCAACATTTCCAACCCGAAGGTATTGAGTTGGAAACCTCGTATTTTGACGAACAGACAGGCAGACGAATTGCTGCTCCGTTGAATATCCCCTGGCTTCGTGAAGGTGCAGTCCCTTCCAAAATGCCAAATTGTCCTGCCTACCTCTCGTCAACGGTACATATTATGGAATCCCCAGATGCTAGGAGGTCTCGACTGGAGGAATCTGCCCTCCAAAATGCCATTGCACAGAGTGTTGCTGACAATATGCAATACAGGAAAGAGAGGAGCTTTGCTTCTCTAAAGGAACTGAAGGAAAAACTCCACTTTTTGGACACCACATACTGGACAATTACTGAACAGAAGGATTCTTTGGTGTCATGTCACATTGTCCGCTCGCCATATCCAAATATAATGTCAACTTTGGTAATTGATCCTACCTGTGAAATACATACATTTGTTGGTGGTGTTGAAATGCAGGCTTTGGGAGACTACAAGGTCCCCTCTTGTGTAAATGACATAAATGTCCTTGAACAAGTGTTAACAAACCTCAAGAAATGTGACATTAAGGAACCAATTTCTAGCCCAAGCACAGTAGTTTTCGTGCTGCGGCTTGTCATTTCAATGTTATCCCTCATACAAGATGAAGGTTATAAACACATCCATACCTTGATATTAATAAAGGAACAGCTTTTTCTGATGACTTTAAATAAGTTAAAGTATTCTTCAGAGCTCATCATTTTTTCCTCTCTTCATTATAATTGTGCCCCCCAGGGTTAACGACTTTTAAGAAATTCAAAGCACCTTCTTCTATCTAGTCACTCAACCGTCAATAGACTTACATTATCACAAAACATGCAACTGAACAACATGATGAAAAATTCTTGATGTAAATAAAGGGCAAGTTCAAATTTTTATCAGCACTTCACAAAACTGTCACATTAATGATTGACGAAATTCACATTAAGCCTTTTTATTTATTATAATGGTGGAAGTGTACTTGGTTCGGCTTTTGACAGTTCTGCAGCAGCAACGAGTGCTCTTGTTTTTATGCTAAATAGTGTGTGTTCTAAATACAAGGATGTGGTACACATTATTCCAAGCAAATCAATGAAAGCTGAGATCCTCTTTGCCTTCATAAAACAAATCATCATTGGTCTAGAGCAGGGGTTCCCAACCTTTATTTACCCATTACCCCATTTTCCACACCTCCCTTCACTCATTACCCCTCATTGCTTATGTTTCCACAATTGCATTTTAGCTGCTTAACATTTTGATGCCTAGATTTTTGTTTGAATGTAGGACTTAATTAAAGGTTAGGCTAAAACCAAGAGAGTTATTGCAAGGAGTAATTTATTTTTATTATTAACACTGATACCAAATAAACATGACTTTAAACATTCATCTCTGAATTTTAGTATATGTCTGAAAGTCTATCATAACTGGTATGATTTTTTTTTTTTTTTGTTACCTCCCCCATTACCCTTCACAAAAGACCAAATTACCCCACTTGGGGTAATTTACCCCAGGTTGGGAACCCCTGGTCTAGAGAATATAGGCTTCAGAGTAATCGTGTTGTAACAGATAATAATGCTACTAACAAAAAGGCAATATCATATTTCTCTTCACCACCTAGGTTGTCAATTGTAACGTATATCCACATCCTGCACAGCACACAAAGCCTTTGTTTTTCATATTCGATTCGGTCCATCTGATGAAATGTATTGAGATCAATTGGCTTGGGCAGAAAAACATTGAAAAATGCATGGTATTTTCAAGGTTTAGCTTTGATGGCATGAGTGACAGCATAACTAAAATCTTGAAAGCCCCTTCCATTTGTTTACATAAATTATGCAACTAGAAGCTGATTCACTACTAAAGCAATCATATAAGCTGTCACTTAAGACATTATCTCCCTCTAACCTTGAAAAACAAAAATGTCAAATTAGTTCTCCAGATTTTTAATGAATATGTTATTCAGGCATTATTATGTGTTGGGGAAAAACATGGCTTTCTATTCTGTAATGATGTTGCCGGGTACATTAAGATATTTTAAATTTCATGGACTGTCATGAATGTGAAATCAGCATTTAAAGGTAAGCGACTTAATAATGTATATGCTATCCCTTTAACAACTGATGAAAATGATGAGAAATATAAATTTCTAAACAATTCCCATTCCTCGCTAGAACTGTGGAATACAATGACAGAAACTAAAGGAAAGCTGACCAAGCAGACCTTAACAGCTCTTAGGCATACAACACATGCATTGTTAGAGATAGCATCATATTGCATAACTGAACTAAATATGGATTTTAAATTACCAGGCCAGTTCCAAACAGACCATTTAGAGTCAAGGTTCTCGCAGTATCGCCAACTTGCTGGAGCCCAGTATCAATTATATCAATGTGACAGGTTTATGAATGTGAAAAAAAAAAGGATAATTTCTGTACTGAAATTGCCTTTTGGTAATGAAAGTGTACAATTTAAGAATTCTGAAGAAATTAAATGGGAATAAATGGAAAATAAGCATAATTTGGATGTCCATAAAATAGCTGTAGATGTATCACAGGATGATATGGAGAAATGTATGGATGTTCTACCTGTAATAATCTACTTGGCAGGCTATTGCTGTTTGTCACGAATCAAATTCGCGACATTTCCCTTTTGTGAGAAGCCTCGAACTATTAGTGGAAAACTCACTGTGTATTGCTCAGTTAACCGTTTCTCTCTCCATTTTGGGGTATACTTTTCAAAACATTCGTCACTGTTTTCAAAAGTGACCGATTTAATGCACGTCACTAAGTGCTGTACTGAGCGATACTATTGTTTCTTTATTGTTCGCCCCTGCTTGCCTCGACCGTTAGAAAATGCGGCCTACTGCTCCCCCTTTGTTCCCACGACTTAGGCAGTCCAGTGTTTGCTCTGACGGAGGAAGAACCTGTGCTCCAGCAGTGTGAGAGGTCAACCCAAGCTCCACAAGACCACAGCTCCAAGCTCCCACCCTTGGTGATACAATGTATTCATCGACTATAGTATTTCCTTCTTGTACTTCCCTAGTCTTAAGAGTTTAATTAAGGTGTTTTTTTTTTTTAGGCGTAAGGATTTAGCTTTTGCGTGAGTGAGTGAGTGCGATCTCATTAATTTGATTTTGAATTGTAACATTAAATTTATTTTTTTGTAATCAATAAATTTAACAGTTCTTTTTCTTGAGCTTAATGTAAAGTAAACTCTTGTTTCATTTCTCCAAATTAAGCTTATTTTCCATATCGCTCCTAGCTTGCATAAACGTTTTACTATTCATAACTGGTACTTAGACCAGTCTTGTTGTATTAACTTAAAATCCGTTGTGCCACCTATGAGTTAAGCTTTAGCAAGAACTTGATGTTAGTATTAGTTATTTATTGTCAGGGGTGAAGTAACTTTCTCCAGAGGCTAACAGTACTAATTCAGCATTTGTGAGTAATTAGTCTCTGCTGTGTACTGTTGAGAAAGTTTATAAATTCTCGTTCTTAGAGAATCGTTGCTCGATTTAGCAAGACAATCATTGTCCCTACTCTTTAATATTATTGAATATTATTATCAATTAAATAATACATAGCATTTATTTTAAAAACCCAGTCATATTTTAAAAACCCCGTGACAATTGGCGACCTCATTCCAGGATATTAACTCCTAGCTATAAAGCTATTCACGAGATTGTGCTCACTCGTTCATATTTAGGAATTTATCATTAAAGTTTATAGGCACAAGTTTACTGGTGTTTACCGTTAATTTAGCAAGTGAATTTTTGCTTTATTAATCTATAGAGTACTTAACTCTAGTTTATTCTTGGTAATGCCAGACGATTTTATTCGCTCCTGGGTAGCCGCCGTACCCATTGTGTTAATTATTGAGAGTTCTTAGTTATTTGCATTTTTGCTTTAATCTTTGCCAGTTAACTAGATAAGACTGGTCACCACTAACTTGTGTCTGTACTCTTTACTTGTGTTTATTAGTATTCGTTTGCGAAGCAGTCAGTACTCAGTTTCAGTTTGCTTAATAAATTAGCGCCATGGCTACCACCATATTTTTACAGGAAGCCAAAGATATGGGTCTTACAGACCCAACCGAAATTAAAGAGTATATACTCTCAAGGCATAATCAGGAGCAGCAGCGTGAGAATGATGCCCGTGAAGAGCGTAAGATTCAGCGTGAATAAGAGCGAGAACAGTGCGAACAACGTGAAAGAGAGCGTGCATATGAACAAGAGCAGCGTGAGAAAGAGCGCGAATACGAGCGTGAACAACATGAACGCGAACGAGAACAGCGCGAATACGAGCAGAAACAGCGTGAACTCGACTTGGAACATGAGCGAGAACAGCGTGAGGAACGAGAGAGAGAACGAGAACACGAACGTGCTGAGCGAGAAGCACGCGAAAAACATGAACTTGAAATGATGAAGCTCAAGCGAGATTCCTTGGCTTCAGACACGTCTGGTGCAGTTGGTCCAAGCTCCACGAGCGTTCCCCCTGCACATGTCCTGGCGACCCCACGCATCAAGCTTCCTTCATACAAGGAAAGCGAGTGAATCGAGCCGTACATAGCTCGTTTTGAGGACATGGCAGACATGTATCAACTGGATGAGGCAGCTAAGTGGATCCAATTTCTTAGTTTATTTGAGGGCCCTGCCCTCGATATTCTCCACAGAATTCGTGGAGACAATCTCACGTATGAGATGATGAAAGCTGCACTCATTAAGGCGTATGGTCTCACAGTAGACAACGCCAAAGTTCAGTTCATGCGAGCTTGTCTCCAAGACAAGGAGACAGCTGTTCAGTTCCTTGATCGTCTCACAGCTTACTTAAATGAGTGGATGGAGAAAGATGAAACTCCTTCCACGCGTGAGAGCATAATTGACCTTATGCTGCATACATAGCTAGAGAGGTCGTGGCCTGCTGAGCTCATAGCACAGCGTAAGATCTGCCAGGTGAGAGATGCCAGCCAAATGGCAGAAAAAGCTGACGCATTCTTTACTGCAATACGGGTATCAAACTCGTAAGCAAAACACCTGGAGCAGAAAAGATACTGCCAAGTCTGGGAAGCCGTCTCAGACTGAATCCCAGCACCAAGGCCGTTCTCAGAGTAATGGTCAAGGTCCAAGCAAACCACAGAAGGACCAGGGGCAAAATACACAGCAGCCTGCTTGGAAGCGGTACAACAAGCACCCCAACCAGCAGCAGTTCCGCAAGCAGCAGCAGCAGCAATACAAGGACAAGCCACGTAACCCTCAGTCAGGTCAATTAGTGTATCGGAGGCAGGAGGCAAATGCAGCCTTTATTCTACAAGTACCCGGTGGTGCCATCTCTACCAGTACAGGTACTTCCCAACAGTTCACAAGTCCCCCTCCGACCATGAACTCTCCTCAGACACCTAGTTCCCAGGGCGCCACGTTTGCTGCATCGGTTGTTCCGCAGTCTCATGAATGACTGGCTGCTACCTCCTCAGACCCTTCCACCAGCAACACTGCCTTTCTCGTTCAGCCAGGGTATGTGGGAGGTGTTTCTGTAAATGTCCTGAGGGACAATGGTTCCTCAGGTTGCTCTGTTAAGCAGAGTTTAGTTTGGCCTGATGAGTATACAGGTCGACAGATCCAAGTTAGACTTATTGGTGGATCAGTGAGATTGTTCCCTGAGGCACGTATCCAGGTGGCGTCTCCATTTTTCACTGGCCTGACAGCTGCAGTTGTCATGCCAGAACCTTTATTTGACCTCATATTAGGCAACATACCTGGCATCAAAAATAGTTGCGCCGTAGATGTTGCTACTCAGACTTCGGCTGCTGCGATAACACGAGCCATGGCCAAGGCTCCAAATCGCGTCACTCCGTTGACCGTCGCAACACCGCAAGATCTGATTCGTAGTCAAGATGTTGTCCAAGAGCAACAGACTGACTCGACACTTGCCTCAGTGCCAAGAAGCTGCAGGGTAAAGTGATCAAGTATTCACGGGGAGGACAAGCCAGGTTCCTTCGTAAGCGAGGACGGCTGTACCGTGAGTCACAGACACCCGAGGGTGAGGTTCGACTGCAGTTTGTCGTTCCTGCAAAGTATCCCCGAGCAGTGTTTGAATTAGGTCACTGTTCAGCGATGGGAGGTCACATGGGTCAAAAGAAGACCTCTGACTGCATCCATGCTGACTTTTTCTGGCCAGGAATGGGACGGGAAATAACAAGGCTCATACGTTCCTGTGATGTGTGTCAGCATACCACTGACCGGGGACGTGTCCGTCCTGCGCCATTGAAGCCAATGCCTATAATCTCTGAACCGTTCGAGAGAGTAGCAGTTGACATAGTTGGGCCAATCTCTCCTAGGGCTAGTGATGGATCAAAGTATATCCTCACTATTGTTGATTTCAGCACACGGTGGCCTGAAGCCATGGCCCTTAAGAATATAGAGGCCGTCACTGTTGCTGAGGCATTAATTGAAGTGTTCTGTCGTGTAGGTATCCCTAAGGAGGTCTTAAGTGACCGGGGTTCGCAGTTCACTTCAGCAATGATGAACGAAGCGTTCAGGTTGCTGTCCATCCGAGGCTTACGAACTACGCAGTATCATCCCATGTGTAACGGGTTGTGTGAGAGGTTCAATGGAACTCTCAAGAAGATGTTGAGGCGCATGACCGCTGAACAGCCAAAGGAATGGCTGCGGTTCATTGCTCCTCTTCTATTTGCTTATCGGGAAGCCCCACAGCATTCATTGAAATTCTCACCCTTTGAACTGGTGTATGGGAGGTCGGTCCGGGGCCCACTTCAAGTCCTTCATGAGTTATGGGACGATGAAGAACCCGACCCTGAAGTCAAGACCACCTACATCTACGTCCTTGATTTGGCTGACCGCCTCCAGTCGACGTGCGAGTTAGCTAAGGAAGAACTGATCAAGGCGCGTGAAGTTCAAAATGCTTATTATGATAAGAAGGCAAAGCTTCGGAAGTTTAGTCCAGGCGATAAATGCTTGGTATTACTCCCCACTGCCCAGAACAAGTTGTTGGCACAGTGGAAGGGTCCATTTGATGTAGTAGAGCGCATTTCAGACCTCAACTACATAATTCAGATGGGGAATCTTCGTAAAAGGTTCCACTTTAACATGTTGAAGGCTTATCATGAGTCAGACCCCGAGCAGACTGGCCTACGAGTAGCTGATGATAGTGACCAGCCACTGGAAGAAACCGGGGCAGCCGCGGTGATCCCAGCTGATGACCATGATGACGAGCCCTTAATCGCTCAGTCCCGTCAGGAAGAGACTGTCGGAGATGTTTTACTTAACCCTGACTTAGCAGTAGGAGACCAAAATGCCTTATGGTCACTGCTCTGTCAGTATGCTGATGTCTTCTCAGACCAACCTAGACTTGCAAAGGTTGCGTGTCATAAAATTGAGTTGACCAGCAATGCTCCTATAAAGGTTAAGCCATATCCGATCCCCATGCGACTACAGGGTGCAGTAGATAAAGAAATTGCTGACATGGAGACTGCAGGCATTATCGAAAAGTCCTCATCTCCTTACTGTAGTCCGATGGTAGTAGTCCGCAAGAAAGATGGTGGAGTCAGGATTTGTGGCGACTATAGAAGGCTCAATGCAATCTCCAAAGTGGATGCTGAGCCAATGGGTGACCATATTGCCATCTTCTCCAAGCTGGCAGGGTCACGATATTTCACGAAGCTCGACCTAGCAAAGGGATTCTTCCAGATTCCCCTTCATCCTGAGAGTCGTCAGTTCACTGCCTTTGCTACTCCTAGGGGGTTGTACCAGTATAAAGTCCTCCCATTTGGACTTACGAATTCCCCAGCAGTATTCAATCGTGCCATGAGACAAGTGCTCCATGGTATTGTAGGAGTAGAGATGTTCGTTGACGATGTCCTCGTTCATTCCGCCACATTGGAGGAGCACCTCAGACTCTCGGAAATTGTCTTCAGTAGACTCCAGAGTTTCAACATGACTGTGAAGCCTAGCAAATGCAAGATCGCTCACAGTGAGGTGGAGTTCCTCGGTCATATTGTTGGCAACAATCACTGCAGGTGTCAGGGTGACAAGCTCAAGAAGGTTAGAGAAGCCCCGAGACCCGTGACCAAGAAACAGGTTAGGGCATTTCTTGGCCTAGTGGGATATTATAGGAGTTTTATCCCCAACTTTGCTCTCATTGCCCAACTGTTGTACGAAGTGCTACGGAAGTATGCTCCGAACACCATTGAATGGGGAGAAGCGCAAGAGAGATCTTTTGCCACCCTCAAGAATATGTTGTGCAAGGAGCCCATCTTGCAGTTGCCTGATTCCAGCAAACCTTTCATACTGCGCACTGATGCTTCACAAGATGGAGTAGGTGCCGTATTGATGCAGGAATCGGAAGGTGGAATCTTCCCAGTGGCATACCACAGCCGTAGGCTAAAACCCGCCGAGAGGAATTACAGTACTGTTGAGAAGGAACTCTTGGCTGTGGTTGATGGTGTTAAAAAATATTATTATTATTTATTTGGGGCATCATTTGTTCTGGAAACTGACCATATGCCACTCACTAGTCTTAGCACGACCAAGACGGCTAATGCAAGATTGACACGCTGGACACTGTATTTACAGCAGTTTAACCTTGTTGTGAGATACATCAAGGGAAGTGATAACGTAGGTGCAGACCTGATGTCTCGCCTGCTAACTGCTGACTAACATGAGCAGTTGTTGTATGCTGGGTTCCGTGATAGGCATCCTCAGAGATTTGAGTAATCCAAGGACCAGCCTGGTTCCCAGTCAAAAGTGTAGACCTGATGTCTCACTTGTTGGCCCCACAGGACACAGTATGTCCAGGGCCTGTACATATACGTGTACTGTAGGTTAAGGGGGAAGTGAGAATTTTGCAGAGGCGACTTGAGGCTATGGAAGACCCGAGTTTGCACAAGGATTCTCAGCTCCCCGATACTAATATAAGTACTGTAGGTTAAGGGGGAAGTTCGAGAGAGAACTCCGCAGAGGCGACTCGAGGCTATAGAAGACCCGAGTTTGCACAAGGATTCTCAGCTCCCCGATACTAATATAAGTACTGTAGGTTAAGGGGGAAGTGAGAATTCCGCAGAGGCGACTTGAGGCTATGGAACACCCGAGTTTGCACAAGGATTCTCAGCTCCCCGATACTAATATAAGTACTGTAGGTTAAGGGGGAAGTGAGAACTCCAGAGAGGCGACCTGAGGCTATGGAAGACCCGAGTTTGCACAAGGATTCTCAGCTTTCCGATATTATTATAAGTACTGTAGGTTAAGGCACAGGTTGAGGACCCGTGTGCAGTTCGAGGCTATGGAAGACCCGAGTTTGCACAAGGATTCTCAACTTGCCAACACTAATCGTGTGCTGTAATTAACGGCGACCTCGAATGTACTGATTGCTGGGCAGAGAGAGTAATTGTACATAATAAGAATTTTGTCTCATTGACACTTTTGATGCTCCACCTTAATTGGTTTTGCAGGTACAGCAATGGGTGTAGCAGTTTTGCTGTGCAGGCCAGCTGATCGTCTGCCGCACGCTGCCGCCTCTTCTCCTCTGTCTTCGTCGTTGCCATATTATTTACTGTGTCATTTTACATGTAGGTACAGTTACACTACAACTGTCACACCTACACCGTGTATTACATACACCACGCTACACAACAATTAGTTGTCAGTGTAAATGTAACGAATTTTCGCTCAGTTTGAACTGAGTACAGGATTTTCACCGTCGTCACGGAGTGTTTCCCTCAAGCTTGCTTCTATTAACGTAAATACGAGGTTTTTTTCGCTCACTGGCGACTGTGACTTTCTCCTGTAGCAGGATAGCACACACACCACAGTGTGAATCTTGTGTGACTGAGTTAGGATGTGTACATATATATATATCCACAAATTTTTTCCCATAAGGAAAAAATTTAATTTTGTAGGGGCGTAATGTCACGAATCAAATTCGCGACATTTCCCTTTTGTGAGAAGCCACGAACTATTAGTGGAAAACTCACTGTGTATCGCTCAGTTAACCGTTTCTCTCTCCATTTCGGGGTATACTTTTCAAAACATTCGTCACTGTTTTCAAAAGTGACCGATTTAATGCACGTCACTAAGTGCTGTACTGAGCGATACTATTGTTTCTTTATTGTTCGCCCCTGCTTGCCTCGACCGTTAGAAAATGTGGCCTACTGCTCCCCCTTTGTTCCCACGACTTAGGCAGTCCAGTGTTTGCTCTGACGGAGGAAGGACCTGTGCTCCAGCAGTGTGAGAGGTCAACCCAAGCTCCACAAGTCCACAGCTCCAAGCTCCCACCCTTGGTGATACAATGTATTCATCGACTATAGTATTTCCTTCTTGTATTTCCCTAGTCTTAAGAGTTTAATTAAGGTGTTTTTTTTTTTTTAGGCGTAAGGATTTAGCTTTTGCTTGAGTGAGTGAGTGCGATCTCATTAATTTGATTTTGAATTGTAACGTTAAATTTATTTTTTTTGTAATCAATAAATTTAACAGTTCTTTTTCTTGAGCTTAATGTAAAGTAAACTCTTGTTTCATTTCTCCAAATTAAGCTTATTTTCCATATCGCTCCTAGCTTGCATAAACGTTTTACTATTCATAACTGGTACTTAGACCAGTCTTGTTGTATTAACTTAAAATCCGTTGTGCCACCTATGAGTTAAGCTTTAGCAAGAACTTGATGTTAGTATTAGTTATTTATTGTCAGGGGTGAAGTAACTTTCTCCAGAGGCTAACAGTACTAATTCAGCATTTGTGAGTAATTAGTCTCTGCTGTGTACTGTTGAGAAAGTTTATAAATTCTCGTTCTTAGAGAATCGTTGCTCGATTTAGCAAGACAATCATTGTCCCTGCTCTTTAATATTATTGAATATTATTATCAATTAAATAATACATAGCATTTATTTTAAAAACCCAGTCATATTTTAAAAACCCCGTGACACTGTTACTCAGTGTACAGAACAATGAAATGTGACTTTTGCAAAAGGCAAGTGACTTGCGCTGAAGATGATGACACGTTGCCAGACTACCATAATTACATCCAGGGAATTACTATAGGTTCTCTATTATACCCTGGGCACACTGCAGTAACTATTGTTATTTACAATTATATTGTCATGAGCAAATTAACTATGATTCATGATTTCATTAAATCGACTAATCAACGCAGTCTAGCAATGGCACTTATATTTAATGTACTGGAAGATGATGATGCACTTTCTCCCAGTGACTGCTGTGATGGAGGTCAGAGTACTAGAAAACTTGAGAAGATGATTGTGCGGGCATCTACAAATGCTTTATTGAATAATTTCTGTGTTAAAGAAAACAACTTACTCTCTGTACCATTGAATTCAGGTAAATAGAGAATGCTTCAAACACTGACCAAGCAAATGCCAGAAATATTTCAGTATATGTTATGATGAAGTATCAGATAACAATTATGGCTATAACTTATCAGAATCATGATGTATGAATAGCAAAATGTATTTATCATGATTATTATCCCTGCAGTGTGTTTTATGGTGTGGTAGGTGGGGGCGCTCACCATCCACTCACTCAATGTAGTGCTGCTGTCGGGTGTCTGCCCTTTCCTATCCTCCATCCTTCTTTCCTTCCATCCTCTTCTGTCTTTCTTTCCTTCATTCTTTCCTCTTCCTTCTGCCTGTGGGTGACTGTACACTAAGTGACAAGCCAAATGGTTTCCTGTAAGCCAGGAAACCATTTACTACGCCTGGTGGTAACCATATAACCAAATTTTTGCGCCTGGTGGTTTAGTGGGTAATTATTGTGCTCCAGTCAGATTGAGCCGGTGAAGGTTTATATCCAAGGGATGGTTGGGGTTTATTGCTCATGTAATGCCACTCAGGGATGAGTGAGGCTGGTCACTCTCATCTTAAATGTAGGGACCAACCTGCCTAGCCCCGGGCTCCTATGCTCCTCATGGGACAATTTAGGATTGGATGATGAGTTTTATGTAAGATGTGGAGACAAAAGCTAGATTTGCCTGTGTTGGGTGTACAGAGATATAGCTGTAAAATTCTGTTACAGTTAATATTTAAGTGTTATGTTAGTGTTATGATGTATCTATAGCAAAATGCTTCTACCATATCCCTGTTGTTAGTTTTATTCTATTCTTTGTCTCTCTTTTACATTTATTCTCTCTCTCTCTCTCTCTCTCTCTCTCTCTCCAGAACCAGTAAAATGTATTATTATTATTATTATTATTATTATTAATATTAATTATTATTGTTATTACTATTACGGTTTTTGTTTTAAACCTCTATTATAATTAATGATAAAGTGTAATGTTAGTGGTATGATGTATTTATAGCAAAATGCATCTATTGTAACCCTGCAGCATTTTTTTTTTTTAATGAAAGATTAAACAAAAGGTGGAGCTGCCTGTGTCGGGTGTACAAACTTTTGATTTGAAGACTATTATAATTAAAGTTAAACTGTTAATAAAATTTGTTTCGTGTTTATAAGTTCAGTGGATTTGTTTCATATTATCCTGGTGAAGAATACTATGGTGTCAGCTAAAGAATAAAGGCAAGATTAATAATCTATAAAAGGTATTACAACCAAAAGCCTGGAATAAGATATTGGCGAGATGTACTGCTGGTGGCAGCGTGGGTTGGCTGGGCCTGTCTCTGCCTAGTGACGTCACGTTTTCTGTGAGGAGGCCTTTTTGGCACACTGGAGCTGCTGATTGGCAGGCCTTCAGCCAGCAGTTCTTTGATTTTCCCTAGAATGATTATTACTCCCGTGGCCGAGAGCCATGTGAGTGTACCTTGTGCATCATGGAGGTTATTCTATCGGTCATGGGAGCATATATTCCATACTCTTATCTTGTTGCTACTGAAAAAAAAAAAAAAGATTATGACGCTTCTTTTACTGTTGTTCACAAAAGAAGAGGGTCTTCTAAAGGTACCAAGGCCAACTCACCCCTGAATCTCATCCCTTTTATGTTTCAGCCCAAAATTGTGTTAAGTTTGTCTTTCGCTCTGCAAAAGCTAATTTCATTCCTACTAAATGCTCCGAACTCTCCAACTAATTCTTGTCGCTCCTTCTGGCACCTTGCCAAAAACCTGTGTAACAACTTTACTTCATTAGCCTTCACTCCTTTTTTCCACTCTGATGACTCTGTAGCTCAGACTGTCTTCCCCATTTCCACCTTAGATGATTCTGGTGCTGTTCGTCACTCATTTCCCACCCCCTGAATTCCTCATGGCTGGCATTAAGATTTCTTCACTTGATGTGTTTTTGCAATCACTGGAGTCAATACTAACAAAGTATAAGAGCCTGATGCGGTCCCTTCTGTTGTCCTCAAGAACTGTACATCTGTGCTTCTACCCTGTCAGTGTAAACTCTTTTGCCTTTGTCTATCAACTTGTACCTTTCCTTCTTGCTTGAAGTTTGTTCTCATTCAGCCTGTCCTAAAGAAGGGTGGCCGTTCCCAGCCGTCTATCACCCAGTTCCTTTAACATTCTGTATTTCTAACTATCTATCTATTGCCAGAAGCCTTAATCTCATACAGGGTGGCCACAAACAAATCGCCTCCACGTCGCCCTGTCCCTCGCCATTTCACTGCCCTGCTCCAAGTTCACACCCCCCTCCCTCATATACCTCTCCACTGACACTCCATCCCTCCATCTCATCCTTGGCCTATCCCTCCCCCTCTCCCCCTTCACCTCACTCACATACACTCTCCTCGTCAGTCCTTCACTCTTCATCCTCTCCACATGGCCAAACCACCTCAGAGTGTTTCTCCTAACGCTTCCTATCACATCAACATCCACACCACAGCGGTCCTTCACATCCTCATTTGTCAGTCCATCTCTCCATGTGACTTCACATGCTCCTCTCAAATAACTCATTTCCACTGCTCTCACTCTTGACTTGCGTCCCTCCAACAAGGTCCAAACTTCGCTTCCATACGTTAGAGTTGGTATCACAATAGTCATGTAGTAACTTTTTCACTTCCATGCTCACTTCCCTGTTTCTTATCATTACTTTCAAGGAACCAGCAACCTTTCTTCCTTGTTGTACCCTTTCAAGCACTTCACCCTCCAAACTACCATCTTTACTCATCACACTACCCAAGTCCTTAAACGTACTCACATTTTCCATTTCCTCCCTATCCAGCCTCACTGTACATTCACTGACTTCACTTCTCTCAAAGACCATGACTTTACTCTTCCCTACATTCACCTTTAGATTCCGTTTCCTATGCACTCTCCCAAACTCATCCACCAAGCCTTGCGGCCCCCCTTCATCTTTGCTTAACAACACAGTATCATCTGCAAACAACAGTACAGGTTGTTTCCAAACACTGCCCTCTCTCATTAAGGCCACTCCAACATCCACTGCCTTACCTTGTATCTCATTTATAACCTCATCCATATACAGATTGAACAACCATGGAGACATGACACATCCCTGTTGCAATCCAACCTTCAAATAGAAAAATTCATTCTGTTCACTACCCACACGCACTGCAGCCTTAGCCCCCTCATACATACTCCTCACAGCATTCAACAACTTCCCATCTACTCCACATATTCTTAATACTTTCCACAATCCTTGTCTATCCACCCTGTCATATGCCTTCTCCAAATCCATGAAGGACGCATTAGATTTCTTTCCCATCTCTAGAAACTTTTCCACTAAGATCTAAGAATGAATATCTGATCTACACAACCTCTTCCCTTCCCAAAACCTCGCTGTTCTTCTCCAACTAATTCCTCTGTTTTTTCCCTAATTCCGTCAATAAGTATCCTACCATATACTTTTCCTGTTACACTAAGAAGACAAATTCCCTTATGATTACCACGCACTTCTTTTTCTCTTTTTCCTTTGTACAAGGGAATTATACCTGACTTCCAATCCTCCGGGACTCTATCTTCCTCCCAGGCCAACCTGCACATCTTCCACATCCATTCTACTACTATCTCTCCCCCATGCTTCAGCATTTAACCACACACTCCATCAATGCCCGGGGCTTTCCCCATTTTGATTTTCTTCGTTGCTTCTACTACTTCCATCCCACCGATTTCCTCCTTTCTTCTCACATCCCTCCTTCTCCCAGCCATTCCCCAGCCACTTATACTCGCATTACTTTCATTCTCTATGTTCAACAATTCCTTAAAGTGTTCTCTCCGTCTGCCCACTTTTTCTCCCTTTTATCTTTCACTCCCTGACTAACTTCATTGCCACCCTGTCTACCTCTCTTTACCTATTTCCAGAACATATTCTTACATTCCCTCCACTTTATACTCAAATTCCTTCCAAATTCCTCATCCACTCTCTTCTTACTCATTTTTACTAATCTTTCCACCTCTCTCTTCCTCTCTACATGTAACTCCCTCTTCCGTCTCTCAACTTCTTCCACACCCCTATTTCTCATCCACTCACTATATACTTTCTTCTTTTGTGCCACAGCCTGTCTCACTTCTTCATTCCACCATGCTGTTCCTTGCACCCCCTTTCATCTTCTCTTCACCCCACACACCACCTCAAATGCTGCACATATTTTTTCTGTAAATATCTTGAACACACCTTCCACATCCTCCATCTGCTCCAATTCATATTTACCCAATCGCTCCTCCACTTCTCTCTTATATTCTGCCTTTTTCTCATCTTTTTGTAACCTTTCCACTCTTCTTGCATCTACTCCTTCCTCCCGTCCTTCCCTTCTTTTGTATCTCTATTTTACTTGGACCTTGATTCTGGCCACCACCAAATTGTGGTCAGAAAGTCCACTCCCCCAGCCTCAATATACTCTTGCATCCATTACACACCTTCGCATCCATTCATCCACACACACTTAATCAATCATTGCCTTCTTTTCATTTAGTTCACCACCGACCCTTCTCATCATTCGCCATGTATACCTGTGGATCATTTTGTGTCTGAAGAGGGTATTGGCTATCACCAGTCCCCTCCTGGCACAAATGTCCACTGAAGCACTGCCATTCTCGTCTATCTCAGCAGGCACACCCCATTCACCAACTACTCCATCCACCTTCACATTCCCTACTTTACCATTCATATCACCAATCAAAAACACTCTCCCATTCCTTTCAAACTTTTCCATGCACACTTCCACATTTGTCCAGAACTCATCTCTCACTCTGCTTGCACGATCTTGTGCTGGAGCATACACGCACACAGTTGCCCAATTTTGTTGTCCAACTTTCAATCTTACCCACACAACCTTTGAGCCAACTGATCCATACTCTCTTATATTCTCCTTCCATCTGTTACTCACAACAATGCACACTCCTTCTTTTGCCCTCTCATTCTCATCTACTCGTGCACGTATACCCCATCCATACTGCCATTCTCTCACACTCTCTCCTCTCCATTTATTTTCAGTTACTCCATATACATCAACTTTCGCACCCTTAAGCACCTGGACAATCTCTCTCTCTTTCACCTCATCATTTGCACCCCTTACATTCCACGTCGCCATCCGTATCATGTCCTTTGTTCGGTCCTTAGTCGTCATCTTTTGGTAAGTCCTGGTCCGAGGCTTCTTGTTCGAATTTTTAGTTAGTTGTTTTTCGGGGAGGGGCACTAACCCTCCGCCAGTCATGTTCCTGTCACGTAGGGAACACGTGTCGGTTGGATATAAGGTTACCACCCAGCGTTGTAAATGGTTTCCTGGTTTACAGGAAATCATTTCGCTTGCCAGTCAATGAAGAGTTTCCCTCAAAAAAAAAAAAAAAAAAAAAAAAAAGTACCACTACACTAAGTGGGTGGATGATGGACGTCTCCACCTACCTTTTTAGTCTACTCTTAACAGAAAAATTTAAAGCACCTTTCCAACCACAATCTTCTTTCTAATCGTCAGTATGGGTTCTAGCCAGTGTTGCTCCACTGGTGATTTTCTCACTTTCCTTTCAGACTCATGATGATCCACTTCTGGGGACTTTGGAAAAAGCTTTGCCATTGCACTTGACATCTCGAGCTTTCGATCGAGTCTTATAAAAATCTTTAATTTCCAAACTGCCATCTTACGGCTTCTGTCCTTCTAGTTGTGTCCTCATCTCTAGCTTTCTTTCTGGTCGTTCTATAACTGCTGTTGTGACGGCCACCGTTCTTCTCCTAAGGCTATCAATATTGATGTTCTTCAGGGGTCTGTAGTATCACCAGCTCTCTTCCTTCTATTCATCAATGACCTTTTTCATCTATACATCTAACCCTATTGACTCATACACTGATGACTCTACCCTTCACCTTTCCATCCCCTTCTCGCAGCATCCATCTCAGCTGTTACTTCAACAAATAAAGGATGAGGCTATGTCATAATTATTGTCATATCTCTGATTTTTTTTGTGTGTGTAGGGGGGGACGAGAGTTATACTCAGTGTTCATTTTTTTTCGATATATATATATATATATATATATATATATATATATATATATATATATATATATATACTATTTATAAACAGTATATATATATATATATATATATATATATATATATATATATACACTATTTATAAACAGTATATATATATATATATATATATATATATATATATATATATATATATATATATATATATATATATACACTATTTATATACAGTATATATGCAGTATTTATATATATATATATATATATATATATATATATATATATATATATATATATATACTGTTTATAAATAGTGTATATATATATATATATATATATATATATATATATATATATATATATATATATATATATATATATATATACTGTTTATAAATAGTGTATATATATATATATATATATGTATATATATATATACGCTATTTATAAACAGTATATATATATATATATATATATATATATATATATATATATATATATATATATATATATATATATATATATATATACTGTTTATAAATAGTGTATATATATATATATATATATATATATATATATATATATATATATATATACTGTTTATAAATAGTGTATATATATATATATATATATATATATATATATATATATATATATATATATATATACTGTTTATAAATAGTGTATATATATATATATATATATATATATATATATATATATATATATATATATATATATATAATGTTACGGAACAGAGAAAGATAATGTACACTTTAAGAGAGAATGCTAAAAGTCACTACTGTCCCGTAAAGTTCCAGGTTCAAAACAAAAGAGTTAGGTAAAATTACAAGTTAAAGTTTAATGCACAAACTAACAACAAAACATTCAGGACTCATAAGGATAATGTAATGGCAAATAAACAGGTTAAATGTATGGTTAACTGCAATAGCCTCTATTAACACGAAATTAGCAAGAGTAAATTTATCTAAGTCAGCCCTGATAAAATGAGATACCAGATAATACTCAGTGAATGCCAGGTAAATTATTACAGATACAAACTATTATCAAAAATGACTGACAAAGAACCCTACATAAATTACAAACTTCACTAGGCCTACAAATTAAACTTATGCTATACAGTACAAGAAAAAATACAACAGTTATACTCAAATTACACACAGCTGCTAGATGTTTGGAGATTTCTTGAGCACTCACAATAATAATATCTGTACAGGGGAGGACAGAGATGTGAACAAAATGAGGAGCAGATCTAAGTGGCAATGATGCAGAGACTGAGCTCATTATATAGGGGCCAGCAGAGCTTGATACAACTTGTAATAAGGACGCGCAAATGAAGCGATGGGGACAAACGGTCGACAATCCCGCACTGAATAACAGAAAGGACGACTTACTCTACTATAACGGTAGAAGGGGGGGACCGAGGCAGAACACGCTCGTGATCAAACATGCAGCAACTGTGCGTTAAAATTACACAAAGGATGATGAAATCATAGGCTATGTAACGCCTCCCCACAAAGAAAAAAGAAATTTACAAAGGAAATTTCTTATTACTCTAAAACAATCTGTACATGGCATTACAGAACATGCAAATGTCTTTCCTAATGTTACAAAACATGAGATCTCCCTAGCACGTTCAGTCATAGGTACTTGCCAGTATCCCTTTAACAAATCAAACTTACTTATGTACCTAGCCTTTCCGATCTTGTCTATGCAATCTTCCACACGAGGGAGAGGGTAAGTGTCTGTTTTGGTTATCTGATTAACACGTCTGTAGTCGATGCAAAGCCTCTGTGACCCACCTGGCTTAGGGACTAGAGTGACAGGAGAACTGCACTCGCTCTGACAGGGCTCAATCATCTTGTGGTCCAACAGGTAGCCAAGCTCCTTCTGGATGAGAGGAACTTTCACTGGGTTCACACGGTAAGGAGGCAGTTTAATTGGCTTTGCGTCTCCAACCTCGACATCATGCATCAACACAGTAGTTCTTCCTGGAGTGGCACGGAACACTTGCGGGTACTCCTGCAGTAATGCCGAAAACTCCTGCCTTTCCTTAGGAGGTAGATGAGAAAGCTTAGTCTGGAGATCATTCATGATATCAGGATTCTTCCCCAAACTATCACTCAGGCTCATGCTGCATGGGAGAACTTCACTTGTAGACTCGGGTGGAACAGCTACAGTGCAGACTGGATTATTTTCGTCCCACCTGTGATATAACTTTAGCATGTTGATGTGACATAGTTGCTTGCTCTTTCTACGATCTGGTGTGGCGATGACATAGTTGACATCACCGAGTTTCTTCTCCACGAAATAAGGACCACTAAACTTGGCTTGAAGAGGTTGCCCATGAACTGGTAGCAGAATCAAAACCTGATCTCCTGGCTGAAAGTGGCGTAACCTGGACTTCTTATCATACCAAGTCTTCATCTTCTCCTGAGCAGCTCCTAAATTCTCTCTCGCCAGCTGTAAAGCAGTGGACAGCCGTTCTTTGAACTTCATCACATACTCCAGCAGGTTGACGTCATCTTCCTCCGACAGCCAGCATTCCTTGAGTAACTTAAGGGGTCCTCTTACTTCATGGCCAAACAGTAGTTCAAAAGGTGAGAAGCCCAGTGATTCATTTGGAGATTCTCTTGCAGCAAACACAACGAATGGAAGACCTTATCCCAGTCTTTCTGATGTTCCAAACAGTATTTCTTGAGCATCGATTTGAGTGTTTGATGATATCTCTCCAACGCTCCTTGGGTCTGGGGATGGTAAGCTGAAGACGTGATCTGGGTGATGCCCAACTCTTTCAGAGACTGCTTGAAAACATTTGACATGAAATTACTTCCCCGGTCTGACTGTACCTCCTTAGGCAGACCAAACTTTGTGAAGAACCCTAGCATTTCCTTAACCACGTTCTTTGCTGAGATGTTTCTAAGTGGAATGGCTTCAGGATAACGAGTAGCCATATCAATCATGGTCAACACATAAGAAAATCCTGAAGAAGTCTTAGGAAGAGGGCCCACAATATCCACCAACACACGGGTGAAAGGCGCCTCAAAAGGGGGAATGGGAACTAGAGGTGCAACCTTTTCGGTCTGATTTCACTTCCCCACAACTTGACAGGTGTGACAAGACTTACAATACCAGGAAACATCCCTGAAGATACCTGGCCAGTAGACGTGTTTCAAAATGCGTGCCACAGTCTTCCTCACTCCAAGGTGTCCTGCCAAACTGGAATCATGAGCCACTCGAATGATATCCTGCCAACAAACACGAGGGATGACAACTTGATGTACAACCTCCCATTCACAGTCGGCTGATGCTGTTGGGGGTCTCCACTTCCTCATAAGTACTCCTGACTTTACATAATAACAAGTAGAAGCACCGGCTGACTCTTCTTCACTGTAAGCAGAGTTAGCTAGACCTTTCAACTCAGGGTCAGCAACCTGCAACTCAACCAACTCTTGACGAGACAAATTATCAACACTACGGGGTACTGCCTCATCTGGTGAGTGGTCCAAATTAGCAAGAAAAGTGTCAGCTAGGATAACATCATCATCATCATTATCCTCTAAATCACCAGTAACTTTAGACTTAGCCCTAGTGACAGCACATGCAGGGAACACATCAGGGACATCACAGTCCTGGGACACAGCCACTGGCTCACTAGACAACTGAGGAGCTGGACACACTTGACTTCCACCAATATCATTTCCAAGTAAGAAAGTTACACCTGACATTGGGAGTGTCTCAACCAACCCAACCATAACGGAACCATTAACAAAACCAGACTCTAAATTCACTCTGCACAGAGGGACAGAGAAGTAATTATTCCCTACACCTTGTAAGATTACAGTTTCATCAGAGGAATTAAAATTAGAGCCTAGAACACTGGTCAGCATAAGGGATTGGCAAGCACCTGTATCACGATATATTTGAACTGATTTCCTGTCATTACTGTCCAGAGGACTGACAAAACCATCAGACAGGAAATTAGCACATGAACTCTTGAGAGTGTCACCCACGTTACTGCTCAAAAGAGGAGCTCCATCATGAGAATTTAAGTTACCCCTCAAAGCAGGTTCAGTTAACTCAGTTAAAGAATTCTGGGAACTCTCAAGAGTGGACACTAGACCAATTGACTGAATATTTAAAGACTCCTTTTTGTTCACATCACGCTGTCTCCTGAAACATCTCTCCGTAGTATGACCAAGCTCACTACAATAAGTACATTTACTTTTCTGAAATCTAGAGGTGAAGCTGGTATTTACTTCCTGAGAAACATCATCTTTATTTTCTTTCCTGTTACCTGTACTCTGAGTAGAGGCAACGTACTTACTCTCAGCTTTCCCTTTTTCTCTAGAATATCTCTTGTGAGTGAGAACATACTCATCAGCTAAAACAGCAGCATCAGACAAATTATCTATTCTTTTCTCATCAAGATATAGGCTTACATCTTTATTAACACACCTTTTGAAGTCCTCCAGCAAAATCATCTGCTTAAATTTACCGAAATCAGAATCCACATTCTTAGAATTTAACCACTGCTCTAACAGATCTTCTTTGATTTTTGCATACTCAACATGGGATTGCTTATCTTGCTTGTAAGTTGTCCTAAATTTTACTCTATAGGCTTCAGGAACAAGCTCATAGGCCTTAAGAATCAAGCTCTTAACTACATCATAATTATCAGATTGATCCTGAGGCAAAGATGCATAAGTTACTTGAGCTTTACCGGTGAGAACAGTTTGAAGGAGTACTGGCCAATACTCCTTAGGCCAATTAAAACCTGTAGCTACCCTCTCAAACAACTGAAAATACTTAGTTAAATCAGATTCATTAAAAGGAGGGACAAGTTTAACATTTTTAGCCACATCAAAATCATCAGAGCTAGATGATCCAGTTCCACCTTGTTTCATGCGATACTCATGGTCTGCCTGAATCCTGGCAAGTTCAACTTGTGCCTGAGCCTGTATCTGTGCCTCCTGAATCCGAACCTGAGATTCTGCCTCCTTAGCCTGAGACTCAGCCTCCTTAGCACGTGCTTGAAATTCAGCCTCCTTAACACGAGACTCCGCCTCCTTAGCACGAGCCTCCTGCAGGGCTAGCTGTAACTTAGCTAATTCAATCTGCGTTTGCTCATTTGGAGGAGTTACATTAAACAAGCTTTCATTAATCATGTCAACAATTTGATCTTTAGAATGATGAGAGCGAACTGCAATTCACAATTGTTGAGCAACAAGCTTAAGTTCATTCTTTGTTCTATTTTCTATATCACACACTGTTTGCACATTTGACAAAAAATCTTTGGCTTCATCAAGTGTAGAAATAGTAGCCATCATGAATATATCACAGTCACAAAATATCAAACAATATCCTTATGATAATATCCTGAATATCCTGATAAGAGGTCGCCAAATTTATGTTACGGAACAGAGAAAGATAATGTACACTTTAAGAGAGAATGCTAAAAATCACTACTGTCCCGTAAAGTTCCAGGTTCAAAACAAAAGAGTTAGGTAAAATTACAAGTTAAAGTTTAATGCACAAACTAACAACAAAACATTCAGGACTCATAAGGATAATGTAATGGCAAATAAACAGGTTAAATGTATGGTTAACTGCAATAGCCTCTATTAACACGAAATTAGCAAGAGTAAATTTATCTAAGTCAGCCCTGATAAAATGAGATACCAGATAATACTCAGTGAATGCCAGGTAAATTATTACAGATACAAACTATTATCAAAAATGACTGACAAAGAACCCTACATAAATTACAAACTTCACTAGGCCTACAAATTAAACTTATGCTATACAGTACAAGAAAAAATACAACAGTTATACTCAAATTACACACAGCTGCTAGATGTTTGGAGATTTCTTGAGCACTCACAATAATAATATCTGTACAGGGGAGGACAGAGATGTGAACAAAATGAGGAGCAGATCTAAGTGGCAATGATGCAGAGACTGAGCTCATTATATAGGGGCCAGCAGAGCTTGATACAACTTGTAATAAGGACGCGCAAATGAAGCGATGGGGACAAACGGTCGACAATCCCGCACTGAATAACAGAAAGGACGACTTACTCTACTATAACGGTAGAAGGGGGGGACCGAGGCAGAACACGCTCGTGATCAAACATGCAGCAACTGTGCGTTAAAATTACACAAAGGATGATGAAATCATAGGCTATGTAACAATATATATATATATATATATATATATATATATATACAGCATATATATACTGCATATATATATATATATATATATATATATACTGCATATATATATATATATATATATATATATATATATATATATATATACTGTTTATAAATAGTGTATATATATATATATATATATATATATATATATATATATATATATATATATATATATATATATATGTGGCAGGAAGGTGAGATTATTTGACACAATCCTCCCAACCAAACATGAGTTCTTTTGCAAAGTATTTGACGGGCGTTCCTGTTGGATCATCGTCTATTAAAAGTCCAACCGCACTGCCTCCTGTGCTTATGGGCAGTGTGCCACCGAAAGTGAGTAAGCATTGTGTTGACAAGATAGAGACTGGGATATTAAACACTCTTTAATCAATGAAGATCTATGCATACAATGTGAGAAGCCTCGCTGAAGATTACAAACTTGATAACTTAATGGCTGAACTGGAAAACATTAGTTGGGATATTGTAGGTTTGAGTGAAACCCACAGAAAATAAGAAAAAGTAATTCAGCCAAATGACAGTGGCCACCTATTTTACCACAGAGGAAGGGAAAATGAAAGAGTTAGTGGTGTAAGATTTCTAATTAACTGAAATCTTGCAGACAGCATTGTTAAATTCAGCAGTGCATCTGACAGAGCAGCAGTGGTTGTAATTAGACTGTGCAAAAAATATACCCTGAAAGTGATACAAGAATGCACCAACTTCTCAGAGCTCAGATGAAAAAATTGAAACATTCTATGATGACATCTCCCAGATTATGGAAGAAGAAAAGACCACCTATACTATACTCATGGGAGACTTCAATGCAAAAGTTGGAAAATCAAAAAATGGAGAAGCATGTATGGGAAAATTTGGAGTGGGAGAAAGGAACGAAAGAGGAGAAATGTTGGTAAACTTTGCAGAAATGTTTAACATGAGAATAATGAACACATTCTTTCACAAAAGAACAGGGAGAAAGTGGACCTGGAGAAGTCCAAATGGAGAAACAAAGAATGAAATCGACTTCATTATAGCAAATAAGAATAACACGATCACAAATGTCACAGTTATCAGCAAAGTAAATATTGGAAGTGACCATAGAATGGTGGGTTGCACAGCAAGATTCAATTTCAAAAGTGAAAGAAAGAAGATGATTAAAGACAAAAAGATATGCCCAATAAAAGTCAGAGAAAAACAAACCAGCTTTTCAGTTGGAATTAAGGAACAGATTTCAGGCTCTCAGTTATGCTGAATGTGACATTGATGAGTTGAATGACAGACTAACAAAAGTCCTAAAAGAATCAGCGGAGGTAGTAAGAAAACTTAATACAACCAAAGCCTGGAAGTATTCAGAGAAGACACTTGAGCTTACAAAAAAAAAGAAAGGTAATGAAAGTAAAAACAAAGAATGATGAAATAGAAGGAGCGGAATTAAATAAGCTTATCAACAAAAGACAAAGAGTAGAAAAAAGAAAGAGAAACATGGATCAAATCAAAGAAATCATCAAAAAAGGAAAAAGTCTGAAACAGGTCCGAAATAAAATGGCACTTGGAAAGCAACAAATTACATCACTAAAAGACGAAAACGGTGAAACCATTAAATGCAGAGATATGATGCTGAAGCGAGTTGAAGAATTTTACAAAGAACTGTATGCATCAAAGACAGTAGTACCAACAGCTAACTTTTCTGTTGACACAAGTGAAATACTTGAGATAACGCCAGACGAAGTAAATATTTCTCTTAAAAATATGAAAAGAGGGAAGGCTCCGGGAGAAGATGGAACAGTAGCAGATTTACTGTTGGATGCAGGAGCAGAAGTGCAAAATAGGCTTGCTCACTTATTTACTTAATGTATAAAGCAGAAGAAAATTCCCAAAACATGGTGTAATGCAATTGTTATTCTACTTTATAAAAAAGGCGACTTAAAAGACCTTAGTAACATTCGACCCATTAGCTTGCTATCAGTCATTTACAAACTTTTCACTAAAGTCCTTACAAACAGAATAGCTACATATTTGGAGGAAAACCAACCTCATGAACAGGCAGGATTCCGATGCGGGTATTCGACCACTGATCATCTGCACACAATGAATCAGCTAATTGAGAAAACTACAGAATATAAAAAAACACTGTGCTTAGGTTTTGTTGATTACGAAAAGGCTTTCGACTCAGTGGAGCACATAGCAATTATAGATTCATTGCGAGAACAAGGAGTAAATGAGAACATTGTAAAACTGCTCGAAAACATATATAGAGAGGGAACTGCTACAGTTAAATTACATAAGGACTCAGAGAAAATTAAGATTGAGAAGGGCGTGCGTCAGGGAGATACAATTTCATCAAAGTTATTTACAGCATGCCTAGAAAGTATTTTCAGAAAGCTAGACTGGGAAAACAAAGGAGTAAACATAGATGGAGAAAAGCTAAACCATTTAAGATTTGCAGATGACATTGTCCTCATCTCAGAAAAAGCAGAGACGTTGCAAGAAATGTTAAATGACCTGAACAGAGAAAGTCTCAAAGTAGGGCTAAAGATGAACCGGAGTAAAACTAATGTTTAATCCACAAACACCAAACAGCGTCATCAGAATAAGTGGGGAAATTCTTGATGAAGTTGAGGAGTACAATTATCTGGGACAAATACTAAAATTAACGAAAGATAATGATAGCGAAATAAAAAGACGCCTTACAATTGGATGGAAAGCTTTCGGTAAACATAGAGACATTATGAAAAGTAACTTGCCAGTTTGTATGAAACTAAAAGTATATAACGAATGTATAATTCCAGCTATGACGTATGGTTGTGAGACTTGGAAACTGACAAAATCGATGGAAAATGAATTACTTCGTTCTCAGAGAGCAATGGAAAGGTCAATGTTGGGAATATCTTTAAGAGACAGGAAAAGTTCAACTTGGGTGAGAGAGCAGACTAAAGTCCAAGATATTATAGAAGTTATAAAAGAACAGAAATGGAGGTGGGCAGGCCATGTAGCAAGAACAAGGGATAATCGATGGAGCAAGAGGTTGACTGACTGGACACCAAGAGATGGTAATCGTAGCAGAAAAAGGCCAGACAGGAGGTGGAGAGATGAGACAGAGAAATTTGCAGGAAAACGTGGCAAAGATTGGCTCAGTCAAGGAATTCGTGGAGAAGGTTCAGCAGTGGACTTATAATGGCTGATGATGATGATGATGATGATGATATTATATATATATATATATATATATATATATATATATATATATATATATATATATATATATATATATGTATGCCATCGGTACGTATAATTATGGCTCATCAACATTCCTTGTCCCATTGCTATTACCCATTACCACCAATGAGTATACTGTGAAGGATTCATTTAGTTTTATTAAAGAGCTGATAAATAAATCCTTCGGTGACTGTGTTATGGCCAGTTTCGATATCAAGTCTCTCTTTACGGACATTCCTGTTGTGAAACTATCAACTTTTGTTTGGATCGTTTATTCTCCAGTACTCATAACAGTAATGGATTTGATTCTACTCAGTTTAAGAAACTTCTGGAACTGGCAACTAAGGACAGCATATTTTAATTTGACAATAAAGCATATAAACAATGTGATGGTGTTGCCATGGGATCACCTTTAGGACCGACACTAGCCAATGCTTTCCTGTGCTACCACGAAGAGCGTTGGTTGGCTGAGTGTCCTGTTGATTTTAAACCCTTGTTTTATCGTTGTTATGTTGATGACACCTTTTTGTTTTATAGATCTACTGATCATATCCCGTTGTTTCTTAGTTATTTGAATTCTCAGCATGGCAACATCAAGTTCACCTGTGACCTAGAAAGTAATAACAGTTTAGCATTTTTAGATATAAATATTCTCCGTAGGGACAATAGTTTTGAATCTACCTTATACAGGAAGCCAACCTTCACTGGATTATGCATGAAATTTTCCTCATTCCTCCCATTGAGCTATAAACGTAATCTAGTCAGCACTCTCACCCATAGAGCTTATGAGTTATGCTCGAATTAATTTCACCTTGATAATGAACTTAATTTTCTTAAACATTTGTTGTTTAAAAATGGTTTCCCCAAAAGATTCACCGAAACGTACATTGGTAAGACCCTTAATAAATTCTTTAATGCTTCAAAGGTCCATGTCTTCACTGTTCCGAAAAACATTATATACTTTCCCATAACATACACGGGACCCCTTAGCTTCACACTGAGGAACAAACTTAAAAAACTTCTAGCTGAACACTTCCCACAAGTGTCACTTAGAGTTGTATTTAAAACCCAAAAAATTATCCAGAGTTTTTTCAAGGTAAAAGACACCATTCCCTCACACTTACAAGCATCCGTTGTTACCTCTTCACGTATGCCAGCTGTAGGGCGGCATATATAGGAAAACAAAAAGACACCTAAAGACACGAATCCATGAACACTTAGGTCGTTCAGTTCGTACAGGCCAGTTAATCACCAATCCATCACACTCAGCAATACGGGACCACTCACAACAACACGACCATCCTTTCTCTCATTCCCATTTTACAGTTCTTGGTGGTAGCAGCAATGACACGGACCTTCCCATTATGGAAGCTTTGTACCAATATCGTTTTAACCCTTCGATCAGTGACATGGCTTCCTGTGAACTGTTTTGTTTTCCACACTAGGTAAGTTTTTTACAGTATTGCACTTCCTGTTTTACTGATACGTTTTGCATCCTTACTCCTACCCCATTCATTTTAGATTTTATTACTTATTGGTTTACGAACACAGTATTTTAACGGACTTCGCTTTTGTACTTTCATGTTTTTAGACTTGTTTTGATCGTTATAACATATAAAAATCTTAACTGTGTATATTGCTCGATTGTAGATTTTGCTCTGACGATGGAATAAGTATTTTCCGAAACGTCAGCAAATAAACATCCTAACTTCGCCACCATGTTTGTGTTCTGCCTGGTGATCCTTTTCATATATATATATATATATATATATATATATATATATATATATATATATATATAGAGAGAGAGAGAGAGAGAGAGAGAGAGAGAGAGAGAGAGAGAGAGAGAGAGAGAGAGATAGATAGATAGATAGATATTAAATACTGCTCCCTGAGAAAGCAAGAAAAATATACATATAATTTCGACATCCCGCTATATAATACCCGTTAGACTTTCACAAGAATAAGATTATGTGATTAAAATTCAAAAAAATAATAGACAGTCATGTAATTTCAGTGCTTCATCTTTCAAAAAATAATGATAATAATGATGATCATGGCTGTTTGTACATACAGCAGCAGAAGCAGTAGTAGTAGTAATAGTAGTAGTAGAGGTAGTAGTAGTAGTAGTAGTGGTAGTAGGAGTAGTGGTAGTTGTAACTGTGTGGACCTCCCTCCAAGAAAGGGTAAAAAAATAGCATATACAGTACAGTATATATTTTCTGACTTCTCCTCCTTCATTCCTGAAGAGAAAATACCGTAACGGTAATCATCATCATCATCATCGTCATCATCCTAAATATAACAATGAGTCGCCATCAGAAACCCGCCGAGAAAATGTTTATACTGTATAGGAAAACCGGACAAGTGCTCCCGATCCAGACAGCGGTGGGTGAAATTGGCACATCGAGAGAGAGAGAGAGAGAGAGAGAGAGAGAGAGAGGGGGGGAGGCTGAATTTTTGAATTATTATTTTACATCATGCAGAAAAAGTAACCGATAACCAACTATCTAGCTAGCTAGCTAGCAAGATAGATAGTTAAACAGACAGATAGACAGACAGATAGATAGATAGATATAGAGGGAAGGGGGTGAGGGAGAAAGAAGGAGAGCCCAAGCAAGGAGCAGGAAGAGTAGCCAGTTTCGCAACCTACGTCCTGCAAATACAACACATTGTTAATTTATCGTTATCCGGCAGCGATTTACTTGCTTCTCGATATCATGGGAGAATATACTGCGAGACAGCAGGTGGGAAGAACTAGGGTGGAGGGGAAAGATTTACGAGTGTTGAGCATGAAATTACCTACTTCACTACAGTGACGGCCTTTCTTTCAGAATTTTCATATTCCAGCTTATTCAGTATAAATACAATTTTCAAAATCCTATCGGTGCATATTAAACCCATTCGCTAAGATTATGTCTTTCAGGCTATAATGTTTCTTCCACCAGAAGATAATGTTCTGGTTAGCGAACACCATTCTTATCGAAAGGGGTAGAACCAGTACCCATTAACCCTGTCAGTATGATGATGCACATTATATATATATATATATATATATATATATATATATATATATATATATATATATATATATATATATATATATATATATATATATATATATATATATATATATATATATATATATAAACACCAGAGCAGCAACGAACAGCATGTTTATTTGTAGCACCAACGTTTCGGCACAGAGACTATGCCATTTTCAAGCTTTACTGAAAGTTAAGAAAAGTGTGTTACAATAAAAAAAAAAAAAAAAAAAAAAAAAAAAATTATTAAAACACTGAAAATTTATGCTATGTACAATGGACAAGCTGATGTATTATTATTTAATTTGGGGACATATTTCTTGACGTAAAGTGACTCTAAAATCCTAATGTCGGTACTGCAACAAGAATCTAAGATACCAAAATATCTTTTTTTCTTCGGAGGCACATCACACTAACAAGTGTTCCCTTACTGCCGAGTGAGGAGGGACTAGCAGAGGGCGACCGGTCCTGCTCAACTGGCCCAAGTGTTCATCTGTCCTGCTTTTATAGGCTCGCACTGTGCTGTCTATATACCTCGTCTGGCAACTGGGGCAGGTGAATTTATAAATGACAGATGACCTTCGGTCTGTCGGCAGGCAGTCCTTGAATTTAAAAAATGAACCTATTCTAAAATCATTGACAAATACAAATTTAAAGTCGATCTGAGGGTAGAAAGAACTTATTACATAGGCGATGTTTCATCTCCAAGGAAGCATCGCCTAAATAGGGCAGTCTAAAGAACAGATTGCTTCGGAACCGTGTGAACAACAGGCTTTTGCTAGTACCTCATATTCAAAAATTTGCGGACTAAATTATCAAAAACATGTGTCGGAAAGCCATTCGTTAAGAAAAAAGATTTTAAAAATTCTATTTCATTGTGAAATCTGTCATAGGTTGAAGTTAGATTATAAGTTCTATGTAGCAAGGGTTTGGTGGCGTTTGTCTTGAATTTATGACAACAATAACTAAAATAACTAATGCCAAGTCCCGAGAATGTCGGTTTACGAAATATACTAAATTCTAGTTTACCGTTACATTTTTCTATCATTAAATCCAAAAAAGATAGTTTACCATTTACTTCACTGACCATAGTAAATTTTATATTATTATGCTGTTTATTAATATACTCCAAAAATTTATTAGCTTACTCTTGTTTTCAAAAATGACGAAAGTATCGTCAACATATCTACGGTAAAATAATGGTTTAAAATTATCCGGACAGTTTCGTAGCCAATTCTGTTCATGAAAGCCCAAAAATATAATAGCAAAAGTGGGGCCTAAGGGGGAACCCAATGCTACCCAATCAGTCTGTCTAAATAGTTCTTTATTAAAATTGAATAGGCCATCCATAACACACAATGTCAATAAATTCTTAAACAGATTATTTCATGCCAGCAAATACCTGTAGGCCCTGAAAAGCTACATCTATACAGTAATTAATGGTTTCATCTAATGGAACATTTGTAAAAGGGATTTGGCATCATAGCTCACCCTGTAGTAATCGTTATGGAAAACAAATTGCGAATGAGACTGCTTAAATTCATAGGAATTGGAAAGAGAATACTCGTTGGTGGTAAAAGAACTTGAAAGCAAAACGACGAATTTAGCCAGATGATAGGTAGCAGTGTTATAGGCAACCATAATAATATAAAATTTACTACAGACAGTGAAGTTAATGGTAAACTATCTTTTTTGGATTTAATGATAGAAAAATGTAACGGTAAACTAGAATTTAGTATATTTCGTAAACCGACATTCTTGGGACTTGGCATTAGTTATTTTAGTTATTGTTGTTATAAATTCAAGACAAACGCCACCAAAACCTTGCTACATAGAACTTATAATCTAACTTCAACCTATGACAGATTTCACAATGAAATAGAATTTTTAAAATCTTTTTTCTTAACGAATGGCTTTCCGACACATGTTTTTGATAATTTAGTCCGCAAATTTTTGAATATGAGGTACTAGCAAAAGCCTGTTGTTCACACGGTTCCGAAGCAATCTGTTTTTTAGACTGCCCTATTTAGGCGACGCTTCCTTGGAGATGAAACATCGCCTATGTAATAAGTTCTTTCTACCCTCAGATCGACTTTAAATTTGTATTTGTCAATGATTTTAGAATAGGTTCATTTTTTAAATTCAAGGACTGTCTGCCGACAGACCTAAGGTCATCTGTCATTTATAAATTCACCTGCCCCAGTTGCCAGACGAGGTATATAGACAGCACAGTGCGAGCCTATAAAAGCAGGACAGATGAACACTTGGCCAGTTGAGCAGGACCGGTCGCCCTCTGCTAGTCCCTCCTCACTCTGCAGTAAGGGAACACTTGTTAGAGTGTGATGTGCCTCCGAAGAAAAAAAGATATTTTGGTATCTTAGAGTCTTGTTGCAGTGCCGACATTAGGATTTTAGAGTCACTGTACATCAAGAAATATGCCCCTCAAATTAAATAATAATACATCAGCCTGCCCATTGTACGTAGCATAAATTTTCAGTTTTAATAATTTTTTATGTTTTCACATATTTTATTGTAACTCACTTTTCTTAACTTTCAGTAAACCTTGAAAATGGCATAGTCTCTGTGCCGAAACGTTGGTACTACAAATAAACATGCTGTTCGTTGCTGCTCTGGTGTTTATATATATATATATATATATATATATATATATATATATATATATATATATATATATATATATATATATATATATATATATATATATATATATATATATATATATATATAGGTGGGGACGCTCACCATCCACTCACTTGATGTAGTGCTGCTCTCGGATGTCTGCCCTTTCCTCTCCCTCCTTCTTTCCTTCCATTCTCTTCAGTCTTTCTTTCTTTCATTCCTTCCACTTCCTTCAGTCTGTGGATGACTCTACACTGAGTGACAAGCCAAATGGTTTCCTATGCACCAGGAAACCATTTACTAAGCTAGGTGGTAACCATATAACCAAATTTTGGCGCCTGGTGGTTTAGTGGGTAATTTTTGCACTCCAATCGGATTGAGCCGGTGAAGGTTTATATCCAAGGGGTGGTTGGGGTTAATTGCTCATGTAATGCCGCTCAGGGATGAGTGAGGCTGGTCAGTCTCATTTTAAATGTCTGGACCAACTGCCCAGCCCTGGGCTCCTACGCTCCTCATGGGGCAATGTAGGACTGGATGATGGATGGATGGATGGATATATATATTTGTGTGTGTGTGTGTGTGTGTGTGTGTGTGTGTGTGTGTGTGTGTGCGTGTGTGCGTGCCGTTACTTTCTTCAGCTAAACTGAGACCACCTCCGGCTGACAATGTTAAGTGATTTCCTCGTCCACTTGAATGATGTTGAAGAAAGCAGCTACTGGCCTCGGGTTTACGATTTTAATCACTAATAGTCGAGTTTAGTACACTTTGTTTTCGAGGAGTTTCTGAGGCTCATATAATTAGGATAACTTAGACTAGGCTGTTAGGGGTGTTAGGTTAGGCAATTAGAGTTAAAGTAGGTTAGGTTAGGTCAAGTAACGTTTCATTAAATTGGGATAGGTTGGGTTCGGTAAATTAGAGTAGGTCTGAAATAAAATAAGTTCGTCCACTTGGTTTTGTGACGTCATACATTTCGGCAATCTGCTCAGTGAGTTGGGTTAGGTAAGGTTAGTGTTGTCTGGCTAGGGTTTGGTAAGGGTTAGGATAAGTTAGATTTGCTTAGACTAAGTTAGGTTAAAGCGTTGTTAAAATTTACATAATGAAAGCACGATTATCCTAAGAAGGGAAGGCACGGTAACCCATAGTGAAACGGCATATACTTCAGCTATATGCTCCTCCGGCGTTCAGGAATTCTGTACCTTGCTCTTGTTTATCATGGCCCCAATCACACGCCGCCATATGTGTCCTAAGCCCTTTCACCACAAAAAGCCGAACTGTGGGTCTCTACCTGCTTTCTTTTTTTCTTTTTTTCTTTTTTCATTTACCGCTGGGAGGTGAAGAAGACGAGAGAAATATGAACCGTGGAAAACCATCTTAAAATTTCTGAGGCAGCAGCTGACAAACAAAAATCAGATTAGTGAGAAAACTGACACCGACTGCTGATGACGAAATGAACATTTACACCAGTTTAACACAAGTTATATTCATCTCAAATAAATTCATTGGCATAAAACTGCAACTACTTTTATTATTATTATTATTATTATGATTATCATTATTATTTAGAATTAACCACCCAGTATTGTTTTCCAGCTAACAACAGGTTATTTTATTTACCCTACAAAACCCATCGCAGCAAGAAGGTTAAAATTTATATTTAATAACGTTTTTTGTCGATAATTATGCCCTAATATTGTATTGTAGGTAACGCCAAATGATTTTAGGCAGCTGAAGATAATCCATCTCCAGGCGAGGGGTTAGGCGCTAAGTCTTATCTTTCCAGGGTAATCGCGCTGACTTTAATCCCTAACTTTGCACAACCCAGTCCGAACAATAGTTCCTAATCTAATCGAACCCAACCATAGGATATCTCAAACAACTAATCTGTAACCCAGACCGCATGACCCTTACCAAAGCAACCTAACGTATACTTCTAAGAAGCCGTGCTAACAAACAGCCAACACCTGACTCAACCCAAACAACGTATCCAAATGTACAGTAGCTGAATCTAAACCAACCCCAACTGCGTCACCTAACATAATCTAGGCCATCTGAAAAGTGCCTAAGCCGAAAAAAAGTACCTAACCCAAATATTGTTCTGAAAATTGCCTCCCGAGTGTGAAACAAATGAGTGAACACAAGAACACTTCCAGTTGTTTGGTGAGACATGCACACTATATAAAAATTACAACATATTTTAAAGTTTGCACTACGGTGACACCTTGTGTATTTATTTTTGCTGCCCAACAGACAATTTTTTAAAAGCGTAGGAGGGCCTCCGCGAACTCAGTGACGTAATGCAGGCAGTTCCTAGCCCCTCCAATACAAAAGTGTCTCCTGGGCTGAATAACATCATTCGGAGATAATAGAAATACAGTGACAAACGTGGCATCGAACTGAAGCTCAAAATATTAAATAAGGCCGGAATACAAATTTGCCCACGTTCTGATTTTCAAAACATAAAATAAACCAACCTCCGTGTTTTCCGTACAGAGCTGAATAAAATCGTCTGTGGTTGCCATAATATAAATTATATAAAAAAAAGAGATCGTCTTTTTATTGAAGGGATTAATGAAGTGTGTTTCTAATCCACTTACCACGAGATTCCTCTGCTGCTGAATGAAATCGTGCGGTGTTGGTCATACAATAAAAGTCGTCCTCGTTGTGAAGAGACTAATATTCGACCTTTGAGGGGTATATGCTGACTGCGATGCACCAGCAAGTGATACTGTCAACCACAACACTAACAGGGATAAAAGGACTCTATCTGTGTTTTTATTAGTCCGTATGAGGTCAACTACAGAACCGCAACATTCCTCAGAAGTAGAGTGATAACATGAATTTGCCCTTCCTCGTGCTGGCCAGGGTACAACAAGGGGTATCTGCTGTGAGGACAGTGTATTTGGAAGCTTAAGTGGTATAGTAGCTATACTGTGTGTCATAGTATGATTGATCCAACAGTGCGAAAAGGGAAGCCAGCTGTCCAGAGTGCATATCAATACCAGGAACCAGTTCAGTGATCTTAAGATCATGTCAACTGTGTGTGCTTGAGTTTTCTGTTTACTAGTGTGTGTGTGTGTGTGTGTGTGTGTGTGTGTGTGTGTGTGTGTGTGTGTGTGTGTGTGTGTGTGTGTGTGTGTGTGTGTGCTTTGAGACACCAGAAGAAACATCATGAGGGAGAGGTCAACAGTAACCAGCCTTTTTTTCTTTTTTCGTAAATACCCATCCCACACGAGATGGACAACAGGGTGAGTATACATCATCCGACAGAAAGCATAATTTATGGGCCAAAAGTCGATGCCGAGGCGGATAGTGGGTGTCATATATGGGGGGATGGTGTGCTGGGGTTTATCGCTGACTCTGGACATCAATTCACAAGCTTTCGATAACTTCTTTGTCGATCCTTGATTTATGATTTTGGTGTAGTCTCCTTTATCAACGCATAAGTCCATAAGTCGTTTGTTAAGCTTCTGAGCATTGATTCAAAACCTTTCTTTCAGTTTCTCCTTATAATCCCCGCCCAGGCGAGAGCGAGCGAGCGAGCGAGGAAGAGAGAGAGAGAGAGAGAGAGAGAGAGAGAGAGAGAGAGCGAGAGAGAGAGAGAGAGCTACCTACGACACTACAGTGGCCACCAAATTTATGTGCTACTAATATAGCCGCCTCCGCTCCCCAACACAAAGTACATCCCTCTGTCCTCTTCCTCGCTACCTTTTCCTTGTCCTCATTATCTTCCTACCTTAGCCTACCCAAGCTTTTCCCATTCCACACATTACGCCTTTCTGTATCTCCCCTTGTCCAATTATCTCTCCTACCCAACTTGATACCCTTCTCTCCCTCCTCTTCGGCATCTCCAGCCACCGCCTCTCCTCACCCGCATATTGTGTAGCCTACTGACCCCGCTGCCACACCCTATCTCTCCCCGCCCTACACTATCCAATTCCACCCAGCCCTACCTCGGCCCGACCTACCCAACCCTGCCCCATCCCACGTCACCTGACCTCATTTCTCCAGCCCAACCCGTCCCTGGTCAACACCACCCCTTCCTGGCTAACCCTACTCCACTTCATCCTACCTCAAGCTATCATGCCTCGCACTGTCACGCATTATCTTTGCCACATAGATAACTTACCTTTGTACCCGTTTTGTCTTCATCTCACTTGCCCTCATTTCACCTCGTCCCATCGTACCTCGCCATCGTCATCTCTACATTACCTGCCTTCGTGTCTCCTCACCTCGTCTTACCCCACTTTTCCCAGTCCTCCCAACCTCATTTTGTCCTTCCCCATCCTGATCCGTCATATCTCACCTCACCCCACTGTTCCTCGTCCCATTTCTCCTTTTCAATGTATTCCACCATCGTACGCACTTATCGTGTACCATTTCCCTCGTCCAACCTCTAGTGGCACGCTAAAAGTATCTCCCTTCTAACGCTATTCCATTCTTCCTTCTCCTTCATGTCATCGGTATTCCAGTCTGCATTAGCTTCATATTATCACGTGGACAACGTGAAGCCACTGGTAAGCTAAATATATACGGTAGCAGCAAATAATTAAGTAAGGCATCATAATGGAGAACTTTAGTGATTAGTGGACACTGTTGCTTAATCCGTTCATTACGAGAAGGATCTACTGAGCTAATAAAATCGTCTGCAGTGGTGAAAATAGCCTATAAACTGAAAGGCGCTATATTTATGAAACCCTTAAAAGACTCAACTTTCAAACTTTCATTATTTAAAGAACCACCCTAATATACCTGTATACGGTGTGTGTGTGTGTGTGTGTGTGTGTGTGTGTATATATATATATATATATATATATATATATATATATATATATATATATATATATATATATATATATATATATATATATATATATATATATATATATATATATATATATATATACACGGGTATCTCTCTCTCTCTCTCTTTGTGTGTGTGTGTGTGTGTGTGTGTGTGTGTGTGTGTGTGTGTGTGTGTGTGTGTGTGTGGAAAAGACTCAAACAATGTTTATCCGATGTTAACGAACCTTCATAGAAGGGTTGAGGATCAGACAGGGAGCATACCTAGTGTTTCTTAAAGCAATGAGTCAATTGTCAAAGTCACAGGGCTCTGTAAAATTTGACAGCAAAAGCAATTTAAACTGCGCTTACCCAGCACAGACCAAGCTCAGAGGAATGGCTGACGTTGAGGGAAGAATTAAGTGATTCAGATTTAAGAAGAATCATTTAAAGGGCAATATCTCAGAGCAAGGTTAAAGTTAGAATATGCTTGTTTTGATCAGATATGCACCAAACATGGACCAAATGGTAAATGGTCAGTCAAGGAATAGATTTATTGTTTGGAGAACAGTGGGTCAATGGTCAAGGTCACCGGATAAGGTCATCTTCAATACTTTTTATCCTGTGTTGGTCAAGGTTTGAGTACACACCAAGAACAACCAATCAAGGTTAAAGGTAACAGGGGAAAGGTCAAAATCCAAGAGCAAAGTGAGTTTTGATTTTGCCTGAACCAAACTTATTGGAGGTACTGCAGTGTCAAGTAAGAACAAATTGTGTCAGTCAGTCAATGGTCTAAGCAACAATACATGGTCAAATTTCGGCTCTAGTGACTGTGTGTAAAGGAAAAGTTTGATGTGATGTAAATCACATTTGGGGGGTGCGTTATCAGAAAATGCTTGACCTATTGCTTAAAAATAAGGTCAAATGTGAAGGTCACATGGCAAAGGCAACGGAAACTGTTTTTATCCGATGAAGACTAAACTTTGTGGTAGGGTTCAGGTTATCATCGAAATAATAATATTCGGTTTTGAGAATTACTCGAGGTCAAGGTCACAGTGGAGGTAAAAAATCAAGGTCATTGCTAGAGTCAACTCAAAATTTTGATTTTATCTGGGCGAAATAAATTTAAGAGCTAACGATCAAACAAAAGTTATGCATTTCGATTACTAGAGTGATCTTTCGAAGGCCAAGATCACAGGCAAAGAAAAATATTCAACCCTTAAGCTGGCTGGTGGTTACCGATGTTGCCCTCTTTGAGTGTTTCTTTTTTTTCCTTCTTCTTCTTCTTCTTTTTCTTCTTCTTCTTCTTCTCCTTCTTCTTCTTCTACTGCTACTGCCTCTACTTATCATCATCATCATCATCGTCATCATCATCATCTTCCTCTTCCCCCTCCTCTTCCTCCTCCTCTTCCTTACTTCTTCTGGCAAAAGGCTGTTAATTTTTAGGAGACGAAAGGCCACTCCCGCCCTACGTAAAATCGTCCGTTGATGGCAAGAATGAAGTTGATAAGATCCGACACTTCTTGAAAAGGTTACGAGCTGCAGCATCAGTTGGAGAAGAACGGATGGAGGGGGAGGGTAAAGTTGGGCATCACTTCTCACATTCTCTACATTTTTCTGCCAGCAAATACCCAGAACACTGAACCTTCATATCTTGACTAATTGCCGCTATCACGGTCACTCCTCTCATACCCATTATCATCTCTGTTATTACAACAGCCACCACTGTTTTCATTACCACATTTGCCTGCTGCAATGAGGATGAGTAATAACTGATGATGTGAAAAACTAATGTACTTTTGCAAATGCAAGATGATTTTATGCAGTTCAGGAGATGCTTCCCATTCACGGACTAAAACACTCTCAAGTAAGAATATATTAGTGCATACACAAATGAGGATTCAGAGTCCAAAAGATAATTTTCTAAGGACATCCAGCTTCACTGACCTACCAGATTTGATGGTAACTGACTCATTAATGTAAGGACATAATTTTCCTCACACGCACATATGCTGACAGAAACCTCAAAGTAAGAAGCCCATGTTTACCAGAAGATGAAACTTGGTCGTTGTGCCATATTGGAAACATCCCAGTACAGCAGGAGATCAGTCTAAGCATACGAAGATGTGAGTCCAGGCGTACAAATCAAAGTACCGTATGTTCACCAAGAGACTCGGTTCGGTATTTGTGTCAAATCTGGTATAAATTGAAATAGCCTTTTCATACCAGAATACCAAGTTAGATGCCCTTGTCATTCTTTGGTGGCAGCTGACCCGATAGTGTTGCTATAATGAATATTGCACCCACACAACAGTGCAGACAATACTTCTTACTTATATGATAGGTAACTCTAGCTTGTCTCCTATACTCAAAGCGTACCCACCCAAGCTTCCCCATTTTACATCTCTAAGTGGCCGTCATACTTTCTTTGGTCTTCACCTTTGGCATCTCCCCTCGGCGTTATCTTCCAGCATGCCTTCCTACCCGTGTTGGTGTAGTTGTGATATCTCTTCAACTTAATGTCTTGTCTAAATGCTTTGCACTATCTAATTACACGCCTTGCTTATCATATTGATGAGGCATACCCAAAGGACTCCCATCGCCCTAACACCGTGGCTTGTTGTAAATACTGCCCATAGAACATCGTGCACTCCCTTGGCGTGCTCAAATGACACGCTCGTAGTACATGGTTTACGGTATATTCGCTTGTTATCTTCATACTGTTGTTGTCTCCAAGCAAAGTACGAGCAGTCCGGGACAGAGGAACCCAATGCAGTCAGGTGGAGCGTGCACGGTACTTTCCACCATTAATGAACGACAGGTCGTATTTTGGTGGTCCTCTCAAACACACAGACTTAAACCAATGAACATTCGAGCTATGATACTCTCATCATTATAACTGAGAAACTCATTTTCTATACTGATTTAATAAAATGTTTACCAAATAATTTTTTACTTTAAATAAGATAAAAGCACAAACAAAAATGAAAGTAAAATTGTCAGTCGTTACATTACTGAGGCTTCATACGACAGTGTATCATGGAAGTTGAGGGATTGTGGTGTTGAGACTTATTCACCCAAGCATTAAATGCCCATGCATTAAGCTGAAGATATCTCTATTGCCTTCCTTAAAACGTCTCTTTAACGCCTACAGCTTGTAACCCTGACTTCTTTCAGACAAACGCGGTGTAATGGACAAAATATAGAATGTCAAATTAGATGCAGGTCACAGTATCGATGGATGGAGAGGAAGATGACTGGACTGGCTACCAAATGCATGATTCAGTGACTAGCGATGCATTATTTGAAGAGAGTAATGGCAAAAATAAGATGTTTAAATTTTTCTTACCTGTAAACATGTACACATAATCTTGGGGGATTCTGATAATTTAAAGATATAATTATAAAATCCCCTCAGTCGTAACATATACTGCCATGTAAGGTTTCAGCGTTGCGAATAATGTTATGATTATTTAAACTTACAATAAAGGTTTCAGTTTATACCTATATCTTGGACTACAACTCACTTTAATTTACCCTGGTTAGCTCAAGTGTGTTTTACTTTGGCTAAGCCAGACAATTTTAATCGCTTCTGGGAAAGCTTTCGAAATATGAGTGCTTAGAGAACTATCTCGATTTAAACATAATAGTTTTTGTTATACTACTTAAATGACCATGTAAAATTTTCATAAAATCATTTGAAGTCCATAATTTCCTAATTCTCACAGGGAATTTGTGTTATCATTGCTCGCTGATTGAACTACATAGGTTGTAGTTTGCGTTGTAGTGAATGTCAGACAGTGAGGCTGGTGCTGGCCTTTTGTGGTATTCATACCAGACAGACTAGTCTGTCAGTTAGAGGGAGGGCGATTGGATTTGATACTAAATGAATAACTTAGAAGGATATTTAAATAGTAAACTTGAGATTAACCAGTTTAAAAGGTTGCTTTCTTATTCTTTTAGCAAATATTAACTCGTAATAAAAATAACTTTAGCTAGGCAACTGTTACTGTTACCGTATGTCCATATATTCAAATACAGTAGTAAGCTAACATTTTTTTTTCATCCACCCCTGATCTGCATTTATACGTCCTGAATCTAGTTGTGATATTCTATAGGGTTCCCACAGTCCCCTCCTCCTGCCCCGGGTATTTTATCCTACTGCAAAATTGAAACAAATAGCCATTCAGACGTTGGACCGTTGAGACCTTTGTTATTTTGTAAGCATACGAGAACTTTTATGTGCATTTCATCGTATCAAAATTCTGCTGGACGGTATTTTGTCATACAAATAGTTTCCTGGAGGTTACGGGATACTGCATGGCCAACCTGTATATTGCTCTGGTAGTTAATGTGTCAGCTTCACTCACCATGTCATCCATAACACGACGATTGTCGGGAAGACACGAAGGTTACATACGGTAGATCTGTTAGGGACATGTTAATGGAAGGTGGCAGAGACATCTCCATCATCGTATTATTTCATTAATTGAAGTTTTAGTATTTTATTTCCAATTGCGAAAGCGTCTACTGCTTGGGTAAATCAGGCTGAACGAATCTGACCATCATGACTGAGGCCTCAGTAACTTACTCAGAATCATAACCATTTCATGACCTGTGTTTTATGTAATGTAAAACACGACTCAATAAACATTCTATAATATCAGTATAGAAAACAAAGTGAGTTTTGCGGTCCATAGAAAAAAGGAGGTACCATTGTTGGACAGTTAGAAGGCTTGAGTCTGCGTGTTGGGGAGACGAACACTGCCTCGTCGTCCAGTAAGGTAGGGAAAAAAAATGCACACTCCTTTTTGCATCAGGATCTTCTCCCCTGGGGAAGGGGGGATAGAATGCTTCCCCAGTATTCCCTGCTTGTCGTGAGAGGCGACTAAAAGGGACACTTTTATCTACATTCTTTTTGCTGTCTCTCATACCCTTGTTCTTTGTCCTAACCCTCTCCATTTTATTTTATTTTAGCTAATTTCCTCTCTCCAGTGTCTGGTTCCTACGAGCCACTGGCATTGGCTCCAATGTAAAATATTTTTCTGCCTAAAAAATCTTGAACTCGGGATATGAAGCAATGGTCTTCAGTTCCGTGCAGCCCTTAAGTGGGCAGGGGGTGCTAAGAATCCAACGGTGTAGAAATAAGTTTATACATCCAAAAAGACCCTTAAGAATAGGAAATTGGAATGATCGAACTCTCAGTCAGGCTGGTAAGGTGGAAGAACTTATTTCAATGTTCAAGGAATACAGTACAGTTATTTGTGCTCTTACAGAAACGATGTTGATTGGAGTTGATAAAATGAATTTGGAAGATGGTGTTACTTTGTTGGTTTCTGGTAGGAGTGATGGAAATTATTACCATGGAGTAGGCTTACTGTTTAGTAGAGATGCGCATAAGACACTATGTGAGTTTGAGCCAATTAATGAGTAGCTTGCTCTATGCTCGTTTAAAATCTGACCATGGTAATATCAGTATGGTTGTAAGGTACGTTCCGTCATATGAGGCTGCTAATGAAGTGAAGGATAACATCTATGAGAAGCTGCAAGATGTAGTGAAGAGAGTGGCAAGACATGATGTGTTAGTTTGCACTGGTGATTTTAATGAGATTGTTGGTAGTAGTAGGGATGGCTTTGAAGACTGTATGGGTAAGGAGGGTGTTGGTATGAGGAACGAAAATGGGGTGCGATTTGGAAGTTTTTGTTTGACAAATGACCTTACGATTGGTGGAACTATCTATGAGCATAAAAAAATACATAAAACTAATAGGATTTCACCATGTGGTAAATATTGTAACCAGACTGACCACATTGCAATTAGCAGAAGACATAGGAGTTATTTGCAAGATGTTTGCGTTAGGAGGGAGGCAGATATACAGTAGGTAGTGATCATCAACTTGTTGTGTCAAAGATTAAAATAAAACTTAAGAGAAATGTTAATGGTAATTGTACAGTAGGTAATAAATATGACTTTGATGAGCTGAGAAATGATGAGAACACGAAGGAAAAGTTTCGGTGGGAATGTAGGAACAGGTTTCTAGTCCTGCAGACTTTGATGGAATCAGAAGACAGTGATATTAATCAAATGTGGAGAGAGGTAAAAGAGGTTTTTCATGAGAGTGCTAAGGTTATTATTAAGAAAAAGGGAGAAGAGAGAAGGAAAAAGAGGATGTCAGATGAAACATGGAACGCAATTCAGAAAAGGAAAGAGGCGAAGTTAAGAAGTGAAGAACATGTTGATGGCCAGGTAGTTGAAGTACTTAGAGCAGAGTACTGGAGTTTACATTCTGAAGTAAAAAGACTCGTTAGACGTGATAAGGGGAGACTATATGATGAAAAGGCAACAGAGACAGAAATTAAGTTAAGTAAAAATGACGGTCAGAGCACAAGAGCAGCGTATCAGGCCATAAAGGGGTTAACTGGGACTGAAAAGAGAAGGAAGGAAATACCTGTACGAGATAGACCTGTACGAGATGACTAAAGATTTGGATATAAAAGGAAGGTGGAAAGAGCATTCTGACTCTGTTCTAAATAGACCAATCCCAACTGAAGAGAACATTTTGCCAGCCGAGAGAGATTTGCAGATAGAAACAGGGGATATAGCCTCAGAAGAGAGCTGAACTTTTTCAGTGTTTCAGTAACACAGAGAGTAGGCCAGCATGCTCTCCAATACAAGTTTCTCTAACTATCAACACTAAACTACATGCACAGTACACACTAAACTTCCTTTTCAAAATGAAATAAAAGAAAAATGGCGCACCACAACAATGCCTAGGAGTCCCCGGGGGGGGGACCATAAATGCCCCCACCATCCGCCCCACTCCCGGTGACGACTCTTTGAGCTGCCTGGATCCACTGTCTGACTCACTTCTTCATTTCTGCAACATTTGCTGCCTTTCCTCTAGCTTTCTGTCTGTTGAACACCACCTCTCCACCTCTAAACCTCATCTGCTCTTCCTTACTGAGACTCAGCTGTCTGAGGCAACTGACAGCAAACCCATCTCTGTATCCTCCTACTTTCTCTACACTCATTTCAAAGCCAAAGGTGGATGTTGCGTATATGTATGCAACGACCTATCTTGCTCTCGTGTTCCTGAACTTGATTCTTCTGAATTCTCTACTCTCTGGCTTCGGCTGTCCTGCCATTCTCTGACTAATTATATCTGCGCTGTTAACTTATTCTACTGACTATCAAAAATTCTTCGACTATCTTACTTCTACGATGGAACACATTCTATCCATTTCTCTTTTCTCTGAAATCTCCATTCTAGGAGATTTCAGTGTTCACCACCACCTTTTGCGCTCCTCTTCTTTCACTGATCCACCTGGTGAACATGCCTTCATCTTTTCTATTCTTAATGACCTAGAGCAGTTTGTACAGCACCCTACCCATATCCTTGACCTCCTTGGAGAGAGCTCCAACATACTTGACATCCTCCTTACAACTAATCTTTCTGCTTACACTGCTAATCTTTTCTCTCCATTGGGCTCCTCTGATCATAACCTTGTTACTTTAACCTGTTCTATTGCTCCGGTGCGGCCTGTGGACCCTCCAAAGAAACGTCGTCTGTGGCACTTTGAGCTGTGGATTGGGAGGCCCTCAGGCAGTACTTCTTTGATTTTCCCAGGAATGATTATTGCTTCCATGGCCGGGAGCTATCCGAGTGTGCCTTGCACATTACGTAGGTTATTCTCTCAGGCATGGAAGCATACATTCCTTTCTCATATCCTCTGACTAATGCAAGAAAGCCTTGGTTTAATCACGCTTGTTCTAATGCCGTCCACAACAATGAGAGGGCCTATAGAAAGTGCCGGAGCCAACCAACCCCTGAATCACATATCTTTTATGTTTCTACCTGGAATTGTGCTAAGTCTGTTCTTTGCTCTGCAAAAAATAATTTCATCTGTGCTAAATGCTCTCAACTCTCCAACTCAAATTCTTCCCGCTCCTTCTGGCACCTTGCCAAAAACCTTTCTAACAACTTTACCTCATCATCCTTCGCTCCTCTTTTCTACTCTGATGGCTCTGTAGCTATTTCTCCTACTGATAAAGCACATCTGTTTGCTCAGACTTTCTCCTCCAATTCCACCTTAGACGATTCTGGTGCTGTTCCTCCCACACTTCCCCCCTCTGACTTCCTCATGGCTAACATTAAAATTTCTTCAGCTGATGTATTTTCTGCCATCACTGGCCTCAGTACTAACAAGACATATGGGTCTGATGGGGTCCCTCCTGTTATCCTCAAGAACTGTGCTTCTGTGCTTACACCCTGCCTAGGTAAACCCTTTCGTCTTTGTCTTTCTACTTGTACCTTTCCTTCTTGCTGGAAGTTTGCTCTCATTTAGCCAGTTCCAAAGAAGGGTGACTGTTCCCAACCCTCTACCTATCGTCCAATTGCTTTAACATCCTGTAACTCAAAAGTTTTTGAGTCCATTCTTAACAGAAAAATTTTCAAGCATCTTTCCTATTACAACCTTCTTTCTGATCGTCAGTATGGGTTCCGTCAAGGACGCTCCACAGGCTATCTTCTCACCTACCTTTCAGATTCCTAGTCATGCTTCTTTCGGGACTTTGGCGAAAGTTTTGCCATCGCACTGGACATCTCAAAGGCTTTCGATCGAGTCTGGCATAAATCTTTAATTTCCAAACTGCCCTCTTACAGTTTCTATCCTTCTATCTGTGCCTTCATCTATAGCATCCTTGCTGGTCATTCTATAGCTGCTGTTGTAGACGGCCATCGTTCTTCTCCTAGATCTATTAACAGTGATGTTCCTCAGGGCTCTTTCCTATCACCAACTCTCTTCCTTTTCTTCATCAATGATCTTCTAAGCTGTACATCTAACTCTATCCACTCGTGCGCTGATGATTCCACCCTTCACCCTTCCATTCGGTTCCCACAACGTCCAGCTCAGCAGTTACTTCAACAAACAAGGGATGCGGCTATGGCAAACCTAACGTCTGACTTGGCTCGTATCTCTGACTAGGGTAAAAATAATCTGGTTGTTTTTTATGCAACAAAGACTCAGTTTTTACACCTGTCAACCCGTCAAAATCTTCCACAGGAGTACCCATTAATGTTTAATATTATCCAACTCAATCCTGCATCATCCTTGAACATGCTTGGGGTTTCATTCACACGGGACTTATCTTGGAAAGGGCATATTGTGTCTCTTGTAAAATCTGCTTCCAAGAGATTGGGTCTGCTAAGTCGACTCAGTGCCTTCTTTACTCCTGCATTGTTGTTGACCTTATACACGGGTTTTATTCGCCCTTGTTTAGAGTACAACTCACATGTGTAGGGAGGCTCCCCACATACAGCTCTTCTCAATAGGGTGGAGTCAAAGGCTATTCGTCTCATCAACTCTCCTCCTCTTACTGGCTCCCTTCAAACTTTGTCTCTTTGCTGCACTGATGCCTTTTTATCTCTTTTCTATCGCTACTTCAATGGTCACTGCTCCTCTGAACTGTCTGCTTGCATCCCTCCACCTCTATGATGGGTGCATAGCACCTGTCTAGAAACAAACTTTCATGCCTTTGCTGTCCAGCTCTCTAATGCAAGAGTTAACTGTTACTCCCACTACTTTATTTATGTAACAGGTCATCTCTGGAACTGTCTCCCTCTGTCTGTATTTCCTACTTCCTATGATCTCCAGTCTTTCAAACGCAGTGTGTCCGGGCATCTCGAAATGAATGGATCTTGAATTTGTTTTTTTTTTTATTGTTTTTGTTTCCTTCTTGGAAGGAACGTTCATGCGGGCTCAGCCTTTGGTTTCTTCTTCCTCACATTAAAAAAAAGTTCTATAAAGGAAATGAAGAATTTTAAGGCCCCAGGAGAGGATGGAATATTTCCTGAAATGCTTAAAGTGGAAAATGATGAGCTGATGAATGCGCTTTTGAAACTTTTTAATGTGGCTTGGGATAATGGTGGAATTCCAGAAGAGTGGAAAAATAGAGTGATTATAAAAATACCAAAAAAGAGATATTTAAGTTTGTGTGGAAACTGGAGGAGGATAACTTTGACACCTGTAGTTGCAAAAGTCTTTTCCAAAATCTTGTCGAACAGAATAGAGCCAATAATTGATAAAATTTTAAGAGAAGAATAAGCTGGATTTAGAAAGGGCCGAGGTTGTAATGATCAGATTTTTATTGTATGGCATCTAATGCAACAAGCTAATGAGATAAAAATGCCACTTATTATGTGTTTTGTGGATTTTGAAAAGGCGTTTAATAGTGTATCGCGAGGAGGTATTTTGAAAATTATGAGATTCTATGGTATACCAGAATAGTTTGAAAATATTATTAGAAGCAAAGGTACTTTTTGCAAGGTAATGGTGGGTGCTTCTTTGAGTGATCCATTTGAAGTTAGGTCAGGAGTGATTCAAGGAGGAGTTCTTTCGCCTTTGGTGTTTGTTTTAGTTATGGATAATGTTATGAGAAAGGATGTAAGGAGAAACGATGCAGGAATTAACTGGAAGGAAAATAAGAGGCTGATGGATTTGGACTATGCTGATGATATTGTACTGACTTGCGGAAGTATTTACGAGATGCAGAGGGTGCTTGATTGTCTGGTGGAGGAAGGAGAAAAAATGGGATTGATAATAACTTGTGGAGACTGAAATTATTAATATGAAAGTGGAGAACCAAATCGATTGTGTAATTGGGAATAATGTGGTGAAGAATGTAGAAAAATTTAATCATCTGGGAACGATTGTATCATATAATGGATCATTAAACAATGAAATTGAGGAGAGAAGTGGACAAGCTTGGGAAGCTGTTGGAATGTTGAAATCTGTTTGGAATAATAATATGCTTTCGGTTCGTACTAACGTAAAAATTTACAAGTCCATGGTTAAACCAATTTAATTAATGGGCATGAGTCATGGTACAGTAAAATTGCAACGGATCAGAAAGTATTAGGAATTGATAATAAAATACTGAGAAGGATTCTTGGGATAAAGTGGCAAGACAGAGTTACAAATGAGAGAGTAAGGGATATTATGAGAGTGGAACCAGTTGATGAGTATATGAGACTGTCTCGCTGGAAATGGCTGGGGCACATATATAGAAAAGAAGGAAGTTTAATACAGGATGTGCCAGAGTGGACTGCTAGAGGAAGAAGAGGCTGAGGTAGGCCGAGGGAAACCTGGTTGAGGACAATGAAAAGAGAAACAGGAGAGGAGTGTTGGTGGAACCAGAAGGAGATGGCAAGAGACAAATATTGGTGGAGAGAATTCATCGAGGCCTTATGCATCCCGTGGGGTGCCACAGGGAATGATTGATTGGTTGTTTGATTGACTATATCTTAATGAAGAATGGATCTTCCTCTTTTTCCCCTCCAGCCTACTTATGATACTTGTGTCTCATGTCATGTAAAAAATAATCTGCACACCACATACTTAAGATCGTCGTATGTTCCGCCAAACGCTGCCATGTTAAACCCATCATCATAATACGTAAGTGTGGCATGATGCTGCCAAACATATCTGGTCTACAGTCCTTTATGGTAAGAAGGTGAGATGCCTTATATTTTGAATTTTTGTTATCACCATGTTATAATGATTTCATTTCCATAATTTAGCGCATATATATATATATATATATATATATATATATATATATATATATATATATATATATATATATATATATATATATATTGTTACGGAACAGAGAAAGATAATGTACACTTTAAGTGAGAATACTAAAAATCACCACTGTCCCGTAAAGTTCCAGGTTCAAAACAAAAGAGTTAGGTAAAATTACAAGTTAAAGTTTAATGCTCAAACTAACAACAAAACATTCAGGACTCATAAGGATAATGTAATGGCAAAAAACAGGTTAAATATATGGTTAACTGCAATAGCCTCTATTAACACGAAATTAGCATGAGTAAATTTATCTAAGTCAGCCCTGATAAAATGATAATACCAGATAATACTCAGTGAATGCAAGATATATTATTACAGATACGAATTATGAACAGGATGAATGGTCGTGGAGAGAAAGGACGTGTGCTGATCTCTCCTCCAGATTCTAGGGCTGCCCCACCGGCAATAGTTTTTTTTGCGCTTTTCCCAATAAAGTTAGGTTAGCTAGCATTCATATTCCTCCTTACCCTTATTAGAGATATAGTAGGTGTCTATATCTGTTTCCTGAGATTGCCTTTGCTTACTCACCTCTGGAGTGTACCCCCTACTGATCGCTCTGGGGTGTGAGTTACACACGGGCGCGTCCTCCCGAGAGTGGTTTGAGAGGGTAATCTCAGATTAGGTGTGTGATCCCCGGGCAATTTCTCCCTTGGTCGTTTTTCTCTCTCTTCCCACTTCCCCCGTGAGGGGGAAGTGGTAACTATGGCGGACGCCACTGGTGCCTCCCCCCCCTTCAGGGGAGGAGGTAGTCCTGACCGACCCCCAACTGTCTCACGGACTGACTACCCCCAGACTGAACGGCCCCAGACACGTACCCGTCTTGACATCGATTATAGAAACGCCGAGTTTGTACAGATTCATGCGGTTGGTCCCACTCCCCTGTCCAGCCTCAATCCCTTTATCATCAAGAAGGTGATTGATGGGTGTGCAGGTGAGGTGGAACAAGTGAAAAAACTTGCGAGTGGAGATCTTCTCGTTAAAACTAGAAACTCAAGTCAGGTAAAGGATTTGCTAAAACTGAGCAAGTTCCATTGTTATGATGTTCAGTCCACGATCCCTCACTCCATGAATTCCTGCAAAGGTGTGATCACCTGCAGAGATCTAGTGGTCATGGAGGAGGAAGAGATCGTACAGGAACTTGCACAGCAGGATGTTATAGAGGCACGTTTCATAACTAGATTCTCGGAAGGCAGGAAGACGAAGACCGCCACAGTTGTCCTAAAGTTCGGCAAAGTTGCTTTACCTTCCAACATCAGAATTGGATATGAAATTCTTAACGTCAGACCATATATCCCGAACCCCTTGCGTTGCTTAAAATGCCAGATTTATGGGCATCATGAAAAGGCTTGTAGGGCTTCCCAGCCAGTGTGTGGTAGGTGCGCGAATGTGGGACATTCTGCTGAACACTGTACATCTGAGACGGAGTGCTGCTTTCACTGCAAGGATGCTCACTCCACTTCCTCGAGGGCTTGCCCCAAGTGGAAGGAGGAGAAAGAGGTCTGCACAGTGAAGGCAACCGAGGGCATTTCCTTTTACGATGCAAGGAAGGTGAAGGAGTTGCATGCAACTCCCAAACCTAATGTCTCCTATGCATCGGCGGTTGTGTCCCGTCCCGTGATGTGCACCATTGAAACACAGACTGACCTAACATTCGCTCCTCATGCCCCACGCCCTACCTCTCAGTCTAAGCCTCCTGTACGATCCAACTCTCTGACGGACATCCCTGTTGCCACTTCATACTCCCAGGCTGCCGCTGCTCCTTCACAGTCAGTGCTGCCAAAATCGAAGCCCGACAAGTCTGACAAGATTAACTTAACCACCCTCACTAAACAGTCACGTCCTCATGTCCTTCCCGCTCCTGGTCTGGCGAGGGAGAGAAAGAATAGCTCTTCCTCAATGGAATCTGGGAGCCTCATTATTGATGAGACTATGGAGATCTCCACAAACAAGCACCGGGATAGGTCCCCCGGTAGCCACTCGCCTGGTCGCGGGGGACATAAAAAGACTAAGCACACTGGCCACCCTCGAAAATCTTAAACCGCCGCATTCACTATACTACAGTGGAATTGTAGAGGTATTGGGAATAAGTTACATAATATAGCTATCTTGCTTTCACTACACAGGCCAGACGTTGTTTGTTTACAGGAGACGCGCCTGGAGGATCATCCTGATCCTCCACAGTTCAGACACTACCACTCGTATAGAAGATATGAAGGTCAAGGAGTTGCCATTTACACACACAAATCACACCCACAAACGGAAGTGATTCTAAATTCTACTCTGGAAGTGGTCGCGTGCAGAGTAAAATTTAATAACACGTATCTGTCTATTTGCTCTCTGTACTGTCCTCCACATGGCCCCATTGATAGTGATGCTTTAAATTCACTAGTGGAACATCTCCCTGGAAAGAAGTTAGTGTTGGGCGATTTTAACGCCCATCACTATCAATGGGGTAGCTTGAGGATCGATGGTCGTGGGGAGCAAGTAGCCGACCTAATACTACAGTCCAACCTCTGTCTTCTGAACGATGGTAGAGCGACTCGTGTAGATGATCGTACTGGTAACTTTTCGGCCATTGACTTATCTTTGGCCTCCCCTGGTATACATCAAGAATTCTCATGGGACCCTTACGACGACTCCTTGGGAAGTGATCATTTACCCATCTGTCTTTCTTATACACGCGACATCATTTCGGACACTCCACCTCCAAAATTTAACTATAAGAAAGCAGATTGGGGATCCTTCTCAAGGATTGCCAATTTAGATATATCTGGGGAGACCATGGATGTTAAGGTCGAAAATATAACTACTTCCATATTACACGCAGCTGAGGCTGCTATTCCCAAGACTTCTACAGTTCATGCGAAGCATAGAGCACATTGGTGGACGCCGGATTGCCGACAAGCATTAAGAAAACGCAATAGGAGATACAGGATTTTTGATAGTCAGCCCACTGAGAAAAATTTTATTGCATACAAACAGGCACGGGCTGAGGCAAGGAGAATAATAAAAAGGGCCAAACGTGACTCCTGGCGGTCCTTTGTGTCCACGGTGACTCGCACAACACCATTAAATAAAGTCTGGTCCACAATAAGATTATTAAATAATAAACGCCCATACTTCCCTGTCACCACCTTGAAGGTGAATAACACCACCTATGACGAGCCTGTGGACGTTGCTAACATCCTCGCCAGGAGTTTTTCTCATGTAAGTAGCTCAGCCAATTATGACCCGCGTTTCCAACATCATAAACGCACGGCTGAGCTACAGATATTAGACTTTGCCACAGAAGACGTAAACTCCCCGTACAACCAAGAGTTTACGCTAGATGAACTGCTCCTTGCCCTTAAATCCTGTAAAGACACCAGCCCTGGACCAGACACCATCACGTACGGTATGATCCAGCATCTTAATCAGGACAACCTGATTAAGATGTTAGCATTGTACAATGAGATTTGGGCGTCTCGAACGTTCCCAAACTCATGGCACTTTGCGCACGTCATACTGATACCCAAAGAGGCTGGTCGTCTTATGAATCCCACTTCATTTCGTCCTATTGTGTTGATTTCTTGTCTATGTAAGGTCATGGAACGTATGGTTGACAATAGGCTTCTTTTTGTTTTAGAGTCGAAAAATTTGTTAAATGATCAACAATGTGGCTTCCGTAAATACAGAAGTTCACTAGATCATTTAATGAATTTGGAGCATTGTATTGCAGAGGCATTTGCCAATAAAGAATTCATGATAGGGGTGTTCTTGGACATCCATAAAGCCTATGACATGACCTGGCGACACGGTGTACTAATGAAGCTCTATGCTTATGGTTTAAGAGGAAATTTGCCTGTTTTTATTTCAAATTTCTTAAGGGACAGAACTTTCTCTGTCAAATTGCCCCGTAACGTAACATCGGATATATTTATCCAGGAAAACGGGGTGCCGCAGGGAAGTGTGCTTAGTCCTACCTTATTTAGTATTATGATCAATGATATTCTGTCATCAGCTCCCATCCCGAGGAATCTTAAATACTCACTCTATGCTGATGATTGTGCAATATGGCACTCTTCCCGTAATGCACAATTTTCGGCTGGGCGGATTCAAGCAGCCCTTGACTCCGTCCACCAATGGGCCTTGCAGTGGGGATTTAAGTTTTCCGTCTGTAAGTGTGCCGCTATAGTTTTCACTAATCGTAACGTACCTAATTTGTGCTTAACTTTGGATAATCAGGCGGTACCTTTTCAAAATTCTGTAAAATTTTTAGGAATACATTTTGATCGTAGAATGAATTTTAAACTTCACGTTAATACTTTGCTTGCTCGTTGTGATAAACCGTTAAATGTCCTCAAGTACCTAGCGAGTACTACCTGGGGTGCCAACAGAAAATCTTTATTAATGGTGTATAAGTCCCTTATTCGATCGAAGCTAGACTATGGCGCACGGGTGTATGGCTCGGCATCCGATGCCACTCTGAAAGGATTGGATGTGTTGCAGAATAAATGTTTGCGAATGTGTCTTGGAGCTGTCCGGTGTACCCGTGTAGCTCGTATGGAAGTGGAGGCGAATGTGCCTCCCCTCCGTATTCGCCATGACCACCTGGCATTTTCGTAAGGACTACGAACATATAGGAAAAGTAATATCGGCAATGTGGCCTGTACCCCCCTGCGTTAATACCACCACCTACTGCGGGGGGTGCGTCGGCCACTTGCCGCTCGCCTCCACTTACTGACTCAGGAGCTTGGTGTGGACCCCAGTGACTGTGACAAGTTGGTGCTAAAAAATATAGCGCCTTGGGAGCCACCCAGCTTTACAGTGGATGTATCATGGCTCCCAGCACCAAAGGCCAAGGCGCCGGAGGCGGAGGTCCACCACTTGTTTCGTAACATCATTGTTCGTCGCTTGGGGTCCCATCAATTGTACACTGACGGCTCCAAGTCAAGTGAATGTGTGGGTGCAAGTGTGTGGTCGACTGAATGTGCCCTCAGGTATCGGTTGCCGACTCATACATCTGTGTTTACTTCAGAACTCTTTGCTATTGACAAAGCCATAGACTATGCTCTCAATTCTAGGCATGACTCATTTGTCATATTTTCAGATTCAAAATCAGCCCTTCAGGCAATTGCATCTTGTACTACAGACTCTCACGAGATCCAGGGCCGCATCGTTAATAAGTTGCATTCATGCAACAAGTCATTCACGCTGATCTGGGTGCCTGGTCATTGTCGTATCTACGGCAATGAGCAGGCTGACTTACGCAAAGTCGGCTGTAGAACTCGAGGAGACTTGGGACGTTCCTCGTGATCTACGGTCGAGTCTCTCTCTCGGAAAGAAATCAATAAATCTTCTGTGGCAAGGTCAGTGGACCAGACTAAATATTCCAACTTGTAAGCCGTACCTGGGCGACTGGGACACTGCCAACCGTCCCAGTCGCCTAGAAGAAAAAGTGTTGGCACGGTTACGTCTCAATGCCACCATTTTAACCCACATAAAACCATATATGGAAAGACGCTTCCCACCGCACTGTGACATCTGTAATGTGGTGTTATCTATCAGTCATATCATCCTGCGCTGTCGGCGATTTATTCGTGAACGTGCTTCACTTATAAATTACTGCGGCGCAGTAGACGTACCCTTCACCCTTTCCACCATCCTGGGTGATGGGGACATTGTTATGACTGATAAATTGATGGCTTTCTTGAGAGAGACCGGACTGATCAGAGTGATGTGACTTTTTTACTGTGTGGTTATGGTTTTTATGAAGAGTAAATATGTATATACTGTAATATTAATTAGGGTTGACAGTTGACATATTTTAAATAGTTCCTCCTCCCACCGATCTATTTCTAATATTGATGTCCCCTACATTAAGCCAAGTTCCTCGCCTGACAGTCACCAGCTGATGAGTGCAAGTGTGCAATATAGGAAGGTATTGGGCACTTGCAGTTGATGGTGGTCTGCTGGGCGAGGTTCTTCACTTTCTGTACAAATTATGTAAATACATTATATTATCTTGCTTAAGTTATTCTAATTAGGGACGACAGCTGACGTATATAGAAATGTTCCTGACTCGTCTGGTTCCCTTTCATATATTGATGTCCCCTATATTAGGTTGTGCCTCGACTGACAGTTACCAGGTGATGAGTGCAGGAATGTAATGTAGAAAGGCATTACATATCTGCAGTCGATGGTGTTCTGTTAGTCGAGGTATTTTTACCATTAGTGTAGGTCTAGCTATTTGTCTCTGTAGGATTTAGTATAGGTTAGCGATTTGTCTGTTAGGTGATTAATTTTAGGGTCTTTAGATTAGTTTTACTTAATAATATAAGGTATAAAAAATATAAAACCAAGAAAAAATCAAAAAAAAAAAAATTAAAAAAAAAATTAAATGATTAAAATTATTATATATATATGTAAGTTTGCATGAAAGTGTGTCTGTATGTATGCATAGAAGCGTGTGTGTGTGTGTGTGTGTGTGTGTGTGTGTGTGTGTATATATATGTTTGTATATATATGTATATATGTTTAAATGTATATACATATATATATATATAAATGGCCTTAATAACCAGGGGCTTCGGCCCCAATGGTTGATAGGCCGGAAAAAAAAATGAAAATAAAAAAAAATAAAAAATATGAACAATGGCTGACATGAAACTTTACATTAAGCACAAAAACCTTACTAGGCCTAAGAATTAACACCTTACGCTACACAGTACAAGAAAAAATGCAATAACAGTTATACTCAAATTACACAGCTGCTAGATGGTTGGAGACTTCCTGAGCACTCACAATAATAACAACTGTACAGGGGAGGACAGAGATGCGAACAAAATGAGGAGTAGATCTAAGTGGCAATTAATGCAGAGACTGAGCTCATTATATAGGGACCGGCAGAGCTTGATACAACTTGTAAGAAGGACGCGCAAATGAAGTCATGGGGACAAAGAGTTGACAATCCTGCTCTGAACAACAGAAAGAACGACTTACTCTATGATAAGGGTAGAAGGGGGGAGTGAGGTAGAACACGCTCGTGATCAAACATGCAGCATACTGTACGTTAGAATTACACAAAGGATGATGAAATCATAGGCTATGTAACACCTTCCCACAAAGAAAAAGAAATTTTCAAAGGAAATTTCTTATTACTCTAAAACAATCTGTCTAAAGTCTAGATAAGCAATCTGCAATAACATTTTCCTTCCCCTTGACATGTTGTATGTCTAATGAATACTCCTGAAGAAGTAGACTCCATCTTGTCAATCTCTGATTTTTATCTTTAAACTTACTAAGGAATTTCAGTGGGTTATGATCGGTATAAATGACTATGGGGTCAAAACCAGAACACAAATAAAATGAACAATGCTGTAAACCCAAAATCAAGGCCAAAAGCTCTTTCTCAATAGTTGAGTAGTTCTTTTGAGATGGGGTGAACTTCTTACTGTAATAAGATATAGGGTGTTCAATACCCTGATCATCCTCTTGCAGCAAAACAGCCCCAGCTCCTGTATCACAGCCATCTTAAAAGGCTTAGCAAAATTTGGAGTAGCGAGCACTGGCTGACTTAATAGGAAAGCTTTAAGCTTGTTGAAAGAGGATTCACAGTTATCGGTCCAGACAAATTTAACTCCCTTTTTCAGTAGGTCTGTAAGTGGTGATACAAGAATTGAAAAGTTAAGAACAAATCTCCTGTAATAACCTACCATTCCCAAAAATCTTTGTAGCTCTTTCCTACTTTTAGGTCTGGGAAGATCACTTATAACCTGAACCTTAGCTCCTGGTGGTGCAACATGTCCATCACCAATTACGTACCCAAGGTACTGAACTTTAGCTTGACCAAACTCACACTTTGATAAATTAGCTACAAGATTAGCCTGAACCAAACGCTCAAGAAATTTACTGACATGGCATAGGTGATCTTTCCAGTTGTCACTGAAGATTAATACATCATCAATATAAACAACACACCCTGCCAAACCCTCTGTTACAACATTCATGAGCTTCTGAAATGTGGCTGGTGCATTCTTCATACCATATGGCATTACAGAACATGCAAAAGTCTTTCCTAGTGTTACAAAACATGAGATCTCCCTAGCACGTTCAGTCATAGGTACTTGCCAGTATCCCTTTAACAAATCAAACTTACTTATGTACCTAGCCTTTCCGATCTTGTCTATGCAATCTTCCACACGAGGGAGAGGGTAAGTGTCTGTTTTGGTTATCTGATTAACACGTCTGTAGTCGATGCAAAGCCGCTGTGACCCACATGGCTTAGGGACTAGGGTGACAGGAGAACTCCACTCGCTCTGACAGGGCTCAATCATCTTGTGGTCCAACATGTAGCCAAGCTCCTTCTGGCTCTGCGTCTCCAACATCGACATCATGCATCAACACAGTGGTTCTTCCTGGAGTAGCACGGAACACTTGCGGGTACTCCTGCAGTAATGCCGAAAACTCCTGCCTTTCCTCGGGAGGTAGATGAGAAAGCTTAGTCTGGAGATCATTCATGATATCAGGATTCTTCCCCAAACTATCACTCAGGCTCATGCTGCATGGGAGAACTTCACTTGCAGACTCGGGTGGAACAGCTACAGTGCAGACTGGGTTATTTTCGTCCCGCCTGTGATATAACTTTAGCATGTTGATGTGACAAAGTTGATTGTTCTTTCTACGATCTGGTGTGGCGATGACATAGTTGACATCACTGAGTTTCTTCTCCACGAAATAAGGACCACTAAACTTGGCTTGAAGAGGTTGCCCATGCACCGGTAGAAGAATCAAAACCTGATCTCCTGGCTGAAAGTGGCGTAACCTGGACTTCTTATCATACCAAGTCTTCATCTTCTCCTGAGCAGCTCCTAAATTCTCTCTCGCCAGCTGTAAAGCAGTGGACAGCCGTTCTTTGAACTTCATCACATACTCCAGCAGGTTGACGTCATCTTCCTCCGACAGCCAGCATTCCTTGAGTAGCTTAAGGGGTCCTCTTACTTCATGGCCAAACAGTAGTTCAAAAGGTGAGAAGCCCAGTGATTCATTTGGAGATTCTCTTGCGGCAAATACGACGAATGGAAGACCTTTATCCCAGTCTTTCTGATGTTCCAAACAGTATTTCTTGAGCATCGATTTGAGTGTTTGATGATATCTCTCCAACGCTCCTTGGGTCTGGGGATGGTAAGCTGAAGACGTGATCTGGGTGATGCCCAACTCTTTCAGAGACTGCTTGAAAACATTTGACATGAAATTACTTCCCCGGTCTGACTGTACCTCCTTGGGCAGACCAAACTTTGTGAAGAACCCTAGCATTTCCTTAACCACGTTCTTTGCTGAGATATTTCTAAGTGGAATGGCTTCAGGATAACGAGTAGCCATATCAATCAGGGTCAACACATAAGAAAATCCTGAAGAAGTCTTAGGAAGAGGGCCCACGATATCCACCAACACACGGGTGAATTGCGCCTCAAAAGGAGGAATGGGAACTAGATGTGCAACCTTTTCGGTCTGATTACACTTCCCCACAACTTGACAGGTGTGACAAGACTTACAATACCAGGAAACATCCCTGAAGATACCTGGCCAGTAGACGTGTTTCATAATGCGTGCCACAGTCTTCCTCACTCCAAGGTGTCCTGCCAAACTGGAATCATGAGCCACTCTAATGATATCCTGCCTACAAACACGAGGGATGACAACTTGATGTACAACCTCCCATTCACAGTCGGCTGATGCTGTTGAGGGTCTCCACTTCCTCATAAGTACTCCTGACTTTATATAATAACAAGTAAAAGCACCAGCTGATTCTTCCTCACTGCAAGCAGAGTTAGCTAGACCTTTCAACTCAGGGTCAGCAACCTGCAACTCAACCAACTCTTGACGAGACAAATTGTCAACACTACGCAGTACTGCCTCATCTGGTGAGTGGTCCAAATTAGCAAGAAAAGTGTCAGCTAGGATAACATCATCATCATCATTATCCTCTAAGTCACCAGTAACTTTAGACATAGCCCTAGTGACAGCACATGCAGGGAACACATCAGGGACATCACAATCCTGGGTCGCAGCCACTGGCTCACTAGACAACTGAGGAGCTGGACACACTTGACTTCCACCAATATCATTTCCAAGTAAGAAAGTTACACCTGACATTGGGAGTGTCTCAACCAACCCAACCGTAACGGAACCATTAACAAAACCAGACTCTAAATTCACTCTGCACAGAGGGACAGAGAAGTAATTATTCCCTACACCTTGTAAGATTACGGTTTCATCAGAGGAATTAACATTAGAGCCTAGAACACTGGTCAGCATAAGGGATTGGCAAGCACCTGTATCACGATATATTTTAACTGATTTCCTGTCATTACTGTCCAGAGGACTGACAAAACCATCAGACAGGAAATTAGCACATGAACTCTTGAGAGTGTCACCCACGTTACTGCTCAAAAGAGGAGCTTCATCATGAGAATTTAAGTTATCCCTCATAGCAGGTTCAGTTAACTCAGTTAAAGAATTCTGGGAACTCTCGTGGGTGGACACTAGACCAATTGACTGAATATTTAAAGACTCCTTTTTGTTCACATCACACTGTCTCCTGAAACATTTCTCCGTAGTATGACCAAGCTTACTACAATAAGTACATTTACTTTTCTGAAATCTAGAGGTGAAGCTGGTATTTACTTCCTGAGAAACATCATCTTTATTCTCTTTCCTGTTACCTGTACTCTGAGTAGAGGGAACGTACTTACTCTCAGCTTTCCCTTTTTCTCTAGAATATCTCTTGTGAGTGAGAACATATTCATCAACTAAAACTGCAGCATCAGACAAATTATCTATTCTTCTCTCATCAAGGTATAGGCTTACATCTTTATTAACACACCTTTTGAAGTCCTCCAGC